>NC_136901.1:61696567-62296567 GCF_949606895.1 Notothenia rossii | reverse complement strand
CGCTACGTTCTCTTTTTTGAATGGTTGCATAACGTTCAACTTCCCGAAGATCTCGACGCGAAGCCTGAAGGGTAAACACCAGGTTTACTAATCTACCCGCACAATTTGTCCGGTGTCGGAATGTCTCACTATGTTAGTACATTCTTAACAAACAAAACACCATTTAATTTCGGGTTAAAATGTGTAGTAACTGCGTTACTGAGCATTGTAACGGGTAATATATTACCCACATTTCATTAGTAATGCGTTACATTACTTCGTTACAGCAAAAAGTATATTACTGTAACTCCGTTACTTTTGTAACGCGTTACACCCAACACTGCCTCTAATCATTAACCCATGTTTGTTTAATTGAGTTAACTCCATGTGTTGCTGCTAGCATACATAATACCTGACGTGGAAAAGTCACTCGTGGATGGGGCTACAGAGCTAATAGAAAGACAGTCGAACCCGGTGCATTCCTCCGTCTGAATGTGGTGCACTTTTGCTAAATCTTTAGAAAAATTGCTTGTGTTACCGCCCTTACATGCTAAACACTCTTGGCAACGAGCATTGTCCACCTCAAGACGGGTAACATTTAAACACACCTTGGAGCGCTTCTCTCCGCCATCCCCGCCGTGTGTTGCTGCATATAGCAGCCGAGTGTCTGTAAACTGCCCCGCCCCCTCGCACACAGACGGGGGAGAGAGAGATCTCGTCTCGGTCGGTAAGACTAAAAATACACCGACCATAGGCGCATTTGTTTGTCTTTTTGCATGTTAGAAACGAGTTGGCGACACTAAGACTGCGAGATAAGGTTTTTGTAGCAATAATACATGACCTTTCTCTTTCTCAACTCGCTACTCGGAGGGAAGTCACTGTCATATGCCTTGTGAACACTCCAATAATGCCTCTCCACGTTACCTTTCTTTGGCAGAGCGACGCTTGCTTTACAAATAAGGCAAATACCATTTGAATGTGACATCACAACAAAATATTCTTCCTCTGTGTGGAAGTGGTATGTCTTTAGCTTTTTGCTCGGTCCCGCACTCATTTTGTTGTTTGTCTCTTGTTTGTCTCTTTAACTTAATTTGAGTTTTCCCGGCACTTGACTGATTTTTTATCGCTTTGCATTCTGGGTTAACAGACTGGAAATTGATAGGTCGCTTTTTCTGTCAATCAAGTAAACTCCTGAATGAAGTGGCAGGGAGGCCAAGGGAGGAGGGATCAAAACCTGTTTTGTCTATTTTAACGGAGCTGGATTTTTTTTTTTTATGAATGACTCGTGATCTACCAGCATTGCCCCCGCGGTCGACCGGTCGACTGGGCACCTCTGGCGTAGAGCATCTAAATAGGATAGAATAGAGCCCAATGTACCGGACAGAGGCTCTAGACTCTCCTCCTCGCACCAACGTTGGAATCCCAACCACTTCCTCCTGTATCAGGCTGTGGTGGATCCCACTCTTGCTGCCTGGATAGTCTGAATAACCTAGTTAGACAGTCCACCCCTTCTCAGCCTGTCCATCTCAGGAGCCAAGCCTGGAGAGGTTGGCCCAGAGTGGGTAACGCCCCTATTACACCTGCCTCCTGTGACAGCGCCCCCCAGAACTGAGGGACGGTCCAGGGCTGGCCCACCATCATTTGTGTCACTTCTGCGTACCACGGCGCTGAGCGGCAGCCTGGGGCCAGTAACCCAGTCCCAGTGTCCTGTGAACCCATTCTGCCAGTACACAGCTGAGGAATCAGCTCTGGAGTCGCAGCTAAGAAGCTGTGGTACTCTCTGGTGGCCCTCTCCGCCGCCAAACCTTCCATGAAAGGAAGATTGGCTCATGGGGAACCGACATGAAAAGGGGCGAGCCTCCGCGGAGGTCTTTGAACGCACCACGGCCACTCTCGCGGGGGCCGCGTGCCTTCGTATTAACGCTGTGTTTCACATTAACGGTGAAATGCATTAATCACAGATATTATACCAGGCAAGGTGTGTTTTCTGACAACAACACACCGGCTATCGTCCCTGAACCCGCACAGTGCTTTGACATCACTTTCTGCGGTTTATTACACTTGCTGCTTCCTTTACTGGAGTTACAGCGGGGGCGGCGAGTGTAGGACAGTGTTCTCTCTTCTGAGGATGAGCAAGAAGCAGCATACGGCTAAACTGCGACTCCTCTTGATCCACGTGACCGACGAAATCGATCCAAAGAGCCCTTCCGTAGACACGGGGGCTCCCAGGAGGTCATCACGGTCTTTCTTTGGAAAGTGCCACGCGGCGTGATCCCACTGTGGCCAGGGACATCACACAGCAAGCAGCGGCGGCCACACCGTGGACCAGGATATTTATTTGGCCGATTCTGCGGCGGGTGGGCCGGACCGTAACCGGCTTACCGGCTTCGGCGGCAGTGGTGGGGGTGCAGTTGTCCGACACGACCTGGCGGGCAGACATGTGCTGTGGACTTCCGCAAATTCCGGACCCGGAAGTGTCAGACCCCAATGAGGCGAAGTCATCTTCTTCCTCCTCAGCAAACAGAGCCATAACCCGCACGGCTGGGATGGCGAACGTTGGTGGCGTCGCCGCGCCCATATCCAGGATTCCCACGTCCACTACCTCGAGCTCATCTTTGGCGTGGTCTGGCCCCAGGCACTCGAACCAGAGCTTGTGGGGATCGGTGCCCGCTATTAAGCATGAGGGAAAGGCCCGGGTTTCCTGCTGTGGCGACTCCATTCGCTTGCCTGGAGGTAAGATACTTTCTTTTACTTGTTTTGAATGCTTTTCTCAGGTGTTTTCCCGCTCGCTGAAGAGTCAGGAGGTTTAGCTGCCTTATATACTGTGAGCCTGCGCGCGCATTCACGTAGGCTCGCCCTGATTGGCCTGCTACATTTATACAACTTCAGTGTGTGAACGCTTGCGTATCATTGATGAGAGTACTACCCATAGAGTCCAGTAGAGGGCGGAGCCTGTGTGAGATATAACTTGTCCCTTGATGTTGCTGTTTTGTGATTATTTTAAATTGGTTGAATGGAGAAAATAATATAGTTATAGTAAATATAGTTTTTTAGCAGCAGATTAGCAGAGTATTTAAATTGGAATAGATGTGATAAAGCAGGTGTGTCAGTAACCATAACCGTGATGTTGCCGGCTGAACACTTCACTTTAAACATTTGCTTTCTAGGTAATGCCTCCGATGGGCAACATAGGCAAAGCAGCATTTCAGATTCACAGTATTGCTCGGCAAAAAAGAATACTGACATTACTTTGACATCACTTTTCATTGCAACAAGGCATGCGTGTGTTATATCAGTTGGACTTTAGGTGAGTTCAAACGCTTCTGGAGCTTTGTTGCTAGGTGACATGAAGTGCGTTTTTGTTCTGCAGATGTAGACGTCAGACTTGTCTGGAGAGCTGGTGGGTGTCTTTGTCTGACTGCGTCCCCCCGAGGTGTCAGACTCTCATAAAGCCACTTAGACAGGAATACATCTCACACACTAGGAGCCTCTGAGGATGAATCACCAGGAAAGGAGAGGGACTCTTACTGAGGTACACTGTCATGCAAGCAGATTATAAACCATCAGAGAGCAGATCAATATTTTTCTACAATATGACATTGAGATAGAAAGAATCTGAAAATGTAATCATACAGTATATATGTGATCCAGGGCTGAGTCGTTTTGCTTCTGATAAAAGCAATGTTGTGGATCTTTTATTCACTTGCTATACAATATAGCTTCACCATTGGTTAACATTTAGCAGTGCATTTACTCAGATAATATTCAGTTTTTTTAAATATTGGCTAAGCCAGGGGTTTTCAAAGTGTGGGAAGGTGAGCCTCCCCTCAGAGAACATAAGAACAGCCGCACCCCCCCTCCCAATTATTATTGCTATTATTATTATTGTTGTTGTTACTATAATGCAGGGGTATTCAATTGCATTTCAAAGAGGTCCAGTAAGAGAAAAGGTCATTAAATGCTCTGTTTTCGCTGTCTACCTTCCGCCATTTGAAATTACTCCGACTATTTCTCTCCTTTTGAATCTATCGTGCTAAGTCACTGACTGCACCAATTTGATTGGCTGAGTAGCTTCACCTCCTTAAAACATTAAACAATAACTTTTTTAAACCTTTTTATCTTTATGTTTTAAACATATTGTATAAAAGTCCCCCAATACTTGGACTATTGCTTGCACCCCTCTAGAATAAGCCCGAATGGTCTCAACCATATGCATCAGTAACGTGCACTTGTTGTTATAACAAGATCGCAAGGAGACTGGTAGCGATCGGACAATTGAGTGTTGTTCAGTTTGTGTGTTGTGGAACATGCGTGTGCGTGCATGAAAATATACCACACACCCAATTACAATTGCATGTTCAATTCTCTACCCTGGAAGTTAATAAAGTTGTTAAAGTTGGAACAGCCGTTCTTCCTTGCATGTCAGTCGCCGACACCTTCTTACAGAGGACAGGCAAATCTAGCTGCAGCACGACCCGTATATTTATTGCACGCCGTGTTCTCAACACATATTTTTTAAACATTTTTAATGGATACATCCTTATATGCTCCCGGCAACACACTGAACGTCAACTTTGCCTCCTTATCACCAGTGTTGGGACTAACGCCTTACAAAGAGACAGAGTTGGGCGGGTCTTGTCTTATGGGGAAAATACACACGAACACTTGCTTATGCTAACAAACACACACACACACACACACACACACACACACACACACACACACACACACACACACACACACACACACACACACACACACACACACACACACACACACACACACACACACAGCAACACTCACCACCAGCACACACACACACACAATGGCAGATGCAAGTATCAGCGAGAGCAGCAGCGCATTTACAACTTGGAGACATACTTGACAACCTTTAGACCTCAGAAATCGGGAGCATTTAAAAATGGGGGGGGGGGGGGGGGGGGGGGTTGCTAGTGGATCGCCGGCGCTGTTAGATTAACATTAACATGCTTATTGTAGTTGTAACTGCCTCACCCTCTCAGACTTTGAGTTGCGCGCGCTACTGAAGAGACGTGTTACCATGGAAACCAAACAATGGTGTAGCTGTGTTAAAGTCCGAGTGGAAATAGTCGTGTGTAAATCTGATTTAGTCAGAAATCGGGAGAAATATGACCCCGGGAGGAAACCGGGAGAGGGCAATGAATGGAGTCTCCCGCGAAAATCGGGAGGGTTGACTTGGAGATAACCACTATTTTCAATTTGTGGGGATAAAGGACGCAACAAATATTACGGTCAAATGTAAACTGTGTGCAGGACAGAAACAATTGTCCACATCGAATAACAGCAATGCCAATCTCCTGAAGCACCTAACTAATGTACATGGAGCTATAAAACTAGTCGCCAAAGACCCCACCGTCTCAACCACCGGCAGTGACCCAGATGGAGCAACACCATCTAAACAGCCCAAAAACGATTTTTTAAAATCGCCACATGTCACCCAGAGTTAACTAAATAGATTGCCAGGTATGTTGTTGAGGACATGCTGCCCATCGCAACGGTCGAGTCTGTTGCCTTCAGAGAACTAGTCAGCAAAAAACAAAACAAAAACTTGTATTTTTATTGTTATTATTTTTAAAGTAAAGTAAAGTAACTTGTTACTAGTTACTTTTATAATTTAGTAACTAATAAAGTAACTAGTTACTTTTTGAGAGCAGTAACTATAACTATTACTAGTTACTTTTTAAAAGAAACTTGCCCAACACTGCTTATTACACTCAACCCTACTTTAGTGGGAACAATGATTGGGCGTCTTTGATGCACACAGGAATAAACGCAGTCTAACGCTTTTGACATGTTTCTACTGCATACCGACTTAGCTGGCTTTCCCTACCGATTTTCAATCTTCCCAAACTATAACAAATAAAAATGACACTCCATAGACACTGGACTCGACTTTTGGCGGACACCGTTTGCAGCGTGTCTGTGATCGCATCATACAAACAGTCCTCTGTGTTTTCTGAAAGAGAAAAAACGTGCAGAGGAAGGGCAGCGTTACCCTCGACGAGGCATTTGAGTCTTGCAGGATTTCCCTGTTAATATTAGTGTCTCGAAAACACATGTTGGCGACTGAAAGACATCCAGTGTTTGGTCTTTTCCGGAAGCATCCTACAGTGTCTCAACTGAAAGAGGACCACAAACACACACACAATATAATACCATTTTGAGATTTGGGGATATTTATCTCCCATTCTTTCACTTTTTCTGACATTTTCAACACCAAACATGTCGTTAATGTCTCTGTTTAGTGAACTACACCAATCTGAAAGCCTGTACATTATTTATATCACACTTTATTAGTAGAAAAATGCAGGAAATTACTTTTTTAATGCAGTATTTTCTGATATATCGCTCAACACAAAGATATTTCGCTCTCTGCAAACCTTTGACTCTAATATGTTAACAAGAATATGAAACTGGCTTTATTCAATGTTCACACAAGAGTTCTACATCCTGACACATCCTTCATCTACACTGTCTCAACTGAAAGAGGACCAGAAACACATTAAAAATATTATAAAATGTGGAGACTTTGGGATATTTATCTCCCATTCTTTTACTTTTCGGGCATTTTACAGACCAGACATGTCGTTGATGTCACTGTTTAACAAACTACCACTTTTTCTGAAAAATGCACTAAATGATGCAATATATGTGAAATACATGGTTTATACATGTAATTACTGGGATTCCATTTCTTCTGATTATCTAATTTGGGCGTGGACATTTCCCGCGCGCAAACCTACCTCTTTTGGATTTGGAAAGGTTGGCATGTATGAAAATGCTTTACATACAAAAAAAAACAACAACAACGCCACAATAAATAAGGTAACACAAGATGACGTTTCAAAACATGGCAATACACAGAGATGCAATTAAGAACAGATAAAGACTTTACAAAACATAAAAGTGAGTGTTTCACTAAAAAATTGATCTTGGTTTGATAAATAAGCTTGTCTTTAGTCCATTTTATTTTTCTATTCTGTGCTATGTTTTCTTTGCTGTTCTACTTTGTTGTCACAGCATTGGACAATCTTTGTCTGAAATGTTAGGGTTTATGAGAAGTTCAAACTGTCCATCAACATTGGCCCCTCTGTCGTGTCCTTGGCTCAGACTGGAAGGAACCTAGGCGTTAGCGATCAGCTGAACTTCAATGCTAACATCGCTGCTGAAACCAGATCCTGCGGATACGTACCCTACTGTCCCCACTGACCCGTACTGACTCCTGCTGTCCCCTACTGACCCCTACTGTCCCCTTCTGTCCTCTACTGAACCCTACTGACCCCTACTGTCCACTACTGTCCCCTGCTGTCCTCTACTGACCCCTACTGTCCTCTACTGTCCCCTACTGACCCCTACTGTCCTCTACTGGACAACTGTGGCTGCGAGGGGGTGCGGTCGTCTTTCAACCAGAAGGTTGTGGGTTCGATCCCAGCCCATGCAGTCAACATGTCAATGTATCCTTGGGCAAGATACTTAACCCTGAGTTGCTCCCGATGGCATGGCCAAAGGTGTGTGAATGTATATGAATGTTAGTTCCTAGAGTAAGGTACACGGCTCTCTATGAATGGGTGTGAATGGGTGAATGACATGTAGTATGTAAAAGCGCTTTGAGGGGTCTTAAAGACTGGATAAAGCGCTATATAATTACAGTCTATTTACCATTACTGACCCCTACTGTCCCCTGCTGTCCTCTACTGACCCCTTCTGTCCTCTAGTGTCCGCTACTGTCCCCTACTGACCCCTACTGTCCCAATGTGTCCTCTACTGACCCCTACTGTCCCCTTCTGCCCCCCTCCTTGTTGCTGACAAAACCCTTGTTGAGTTAATTTAGGCCTTGCAACTGATTCACCAGCACTAACTATGATATTGCTTGAGTTTAATATATCTGCACTTTCCTTGTTTTTTTTGGAGTTGAATTCTTAATGGTTTGTGCACTTATTGTAAGTGGCTTTGGAGAAAAGCATCAGCTAAATTATATGTAATGTACTGTAAAAGAAACCTTCACTATATCGCCCACTCTGACTCTTTTATTCCCTGCTTTCCTATGTGAACAAAGTCCCGTCAAGCCATTTTCTCATCAACTCTTACCAGAACATGGCATCTGTGAAAAACCCCAGTGAGTGTTAGAGTACAAAAATGAGACTTTGGTGAAGTAACTTTGTCTTGACAGGCTAACGTTTAAGTAGAAGGCCCTGCTTTGTTCCCCTCCGCCTTAGTGCTAGCAGGCCCAGCTGTACCCTGACAGATGTATTGAGATGTAATAGGCCTATCAGTGGCAACACCTACTTGTGTTATGAGGCCCTGTTGAGGAGTGATGGCTGATGTCCATTACTCGGCTGACAGTGGTGCTGGCGAGAATTTGCTGCGCTGTGACTCCAGAAATATCAACTTTGTGACTCTGACAAATGTGCAGGCAGCATCACAACAGCCAGTTATCTCAGAGATAAAAACAGTCTTGTAATTAGAGAACAGACAGAGGGAGAAATAGATAAATGTGTGAGGCAATCCAATACCAGAGGCTGAAATTGGCCTTTTATGAAAAACTGCTCCGCTTAGTCGTTTATACCCGTGTATTATGCAGTTTCAACTATTTCATATATTCAGTTCAATGCTTCTCTATTTGCAAATGACCTGGTTTTATTTCGAAGATGAGGTTTGGTTAGATTTGATCATCATTTGTATTTGTCAAAATGTTTTAAAGCATTTCCAAGTCCACCCATATGAAAGCAAGACTGACGCTGCAAAGAAGAAGACAAACATACAGTGTGGCTAGGCATGTACCTAAAGGTAACTGATTGTGAGTTACAGATCTCCATAATGATGCACAAGCTTTCACACCTTGCTAAATAACCAACATGTATGATACATCTTTTCAGACCTGGATACATTTGCTTCGACATAACAGTAATTATACCTGACAAGTTGAAAATGTACTTTGACAAACAAAACATGGTTTATTGTGAAGAAAACGCATTACCACTTTACCATGTGCTTCTCTCCATCACAGCCAAATATAAATGATGGATGCTTCCTGAATGTATGGTCACATGACAACACTTCCCTAGATAAAGGGGTGGGTCAACTTACCCACTAACTCATCTTCCCCACTCCCCCCTACAGGTGATGCTGATGGTAAAGTGATTAGTTGTGCAGATGTTTGGTTTAATTCATCCTAGTTCAAAAGATCAAATACTTAGACTTATTTGTTTTCTCTTTGAAAAAATGTCAAACTCATGTTGGCACTCAGGATAGCAAAAGTCTTTAGGATATATCAGCTGAAGCCCATGCATATCCAAACCAAATGTCATTGAAATCCATCCAATAGTTGTTGAAACACTTTAGTCTCGACCAAAGTGGTTGAAAAATGTATCGAGACAGCCACTAGCATGATAAAAAATGAAGCCATATTGTATGTGGTGGAAAAATGAACTAACTTAAAAACAAATAGTACTTGTATTCTTGTTGTTTCCAGCTCTACTTTGACAAACAAACATTACGTTTGCAAACAAAGAAAATATAGATTACAAAGTTGAAAACATTATATTCGAAGGATACGATTTGAAGAACACTAAATAAAAAAAATTGGTGAAGGATCTGTATTCCTACTACAACTATGTTCATTCCTACTGCGTGCAACACGAGTGACATTGATGACAAGAGTGCGTTGAGCTCACATTAACAAACTCCAGGTTCTCTACGAGCCAAGGATCCTCTGCGTCACGAGGACAGAACAGCTCTGCCCAGCCATGCTTTGTTGATTGCCACAGTAACAGCTTCTCTCCCTGAGGAGCAATCAGCAGACTCTGAGTCAATAAAGCAGCCTGTTTTCTCCTTCCTGCCTGGCTGAGCTGACCCCTCACAATTGCTGCTTGACCGATGTCACAGTGCAGACAAGAAAATACACGCCGCCACAGTCAGCTGACACAACCACCATCAGACGCACAGCTGCAGTGAGGGAGTCAGGAAATGGAAAAAAATGTTGCTGTGTTTTTAACCTTTGTTAAGCTCGGCCTGAATGAGAGCGAATGAAACTGACTTTAAATAAATGTATTATGTCAACAGTTTTCACACAACTGTATTAGCTTAGTTCAAAACACTACAATTATATTTAAATAAAAATATTGGTTTCAACTTAATATTATTGCTTTTAAATATCTATATATTTATAAAACGGACAAGTCAAATCAAGCAATTTGATTGGTTCTTAGCCGTGATATACTGAGCATATACCACGGGTAGAATTGTAAGTTACTTTTCACAACAAGTCAGTATCCCTCCGCGCCTGAGAAAAACAGTATACCGTTGGGCTGAAAAGCAAACTGCTTGCAGCGGAGAAGTAACGGGGCAGAAAACCTCCTTTTTACGCAGCGGTCCAGATATAAACATCAAACGGCAAAACATATTCAGTGTGCAGTTCCTGGGATATCTAGATACTTTCCAAGGTTTGACATAATGAATTGTGCTACTTTTAAAGCAAGCAACGATGTTTTCAAATCTGTAATCAAAGAGGTCCGCAAAAACACTATCGACCAATCAGATTGCTTCATTTGACTTGTCAGTTTTATAAATATATTTACATTTCTTCCGTTACGAAATAAACTTACAAAGCATAAGATGGAAACATTTAAGATTAACTTTGACCTCCGGGAGGGTCTTACTATGGAGGAGTGGATTGAGGAGTGCCTATCTCCAGAAAAAAAAAGCACCTAAACAACGACATGCAGAGCTACGTGAAGAGCAGGTAGACCGACTGGAAAAGTAGAGAACAACCTCAACCTATACAAGTAACCACGTAAGCCATTCTACTGATGCTGGACAGTTTTTCAGTGGGTGCACAATAAACGGCAACATACAAATGAATGTAAATAAATAGCCAAATAATGGATCAACGCTCTCTGTCTAATATGTTGGCTAGCTGTTAGTGTTGTTGCATAGCAACCATCTCGCATTATGTTTTGTGCAGAAGGCAACAGAGGGACTATTTTATTTTGAACATCATTATTTACTAATAAAAACTATTTAAATTAGAGTGTGTATTTGTCTTTCATGTTGCCACTCTTGGCTGAACCACGCCCCTTAGCTGTGATATAATGAGTATATACCACGGCCTTTCGTGAGCTATTGCTTAAATATATATTACCGTGTGTTGACATAATACATTATTTGTGACTGACGAAGCCACACACCCTAGTATTCAATATACTTATTAGTGCGAATGCTGTTTACAGCATTCCACTATAGTTCTTCGAATCTTTATTCTTCAACTTCATATTATTTCAGTTGTTCCGTATGTTTTTTGCCGTCGAATAACTTCAGCATACTTTCAGCTACAGAAACCATTCAAATATCAAAATATTCAGCCTTTACAGAACATGATGGGAAACTTTCAACTTTTTCAAAATATCTTTTTTTAAACCTGCCATAACTCCCAAACGCTACACTCCTTGGACATCATTTTTCTTGACAAAATAATAAAAATTAAACATAATGCCTCTTGAGGGCACGAAGTGACAAAAACTGTCAACATGTCTCCATTAAGGCCCATTGTAAATTCAGCCGGATCTTTCCTTCTTCTTCTTCTTTCGTGTATCGTCGTCATATGTCCAGCTCAGTGTCACAAAGCCACGCTCTCGTCTCTGGTCCCACTTGGAAGAGGCCAGCCTCTGAAGGAGGTCTGTACAGAGGACAGGTGGTGATTATGTGGTCGGCAGTCTGCTCAGGCTCGCCACACTCGCATACTGCGCTGTCTGCCAGGCCCCACTCCTTCATTGATGATTTGAAACGACCAACCCTAGTACGGAGGCGGTTCAGTAGGGTCCAGTGCCGGCGTGGTAGATGTTCTCCTTTGACTCCATCTCCCGGGTCTTGGATGTGATGGTGCAGACGTGTGAGCTCAGCCGACTCCCATTCCTGCTTCCAGGAAGTTGCGGATCTTTCCTCAAGAGCAGCAACTGCACACCTTTAGTAAATCTGCCAAAAATGCCACATTATTGACCCGAAAGTGCACAAAAAGCAGACTCCGACGCTCGTCAGGGTCCTGACATGCTTCACGCGTTGACATTTTACCAAAAGCTGCTACCGTTTTTAAACTATAGTTAGAAATGTAAGAGGTTTATTTCTCATTCAGAACATTGGAAAGGCTCTCCTTTCACATTACATCTCCATGGAAACCTTTGATCTCTGGGCTCACGTACACAGGTGTTTGATAACGTTGTCACCATGGTAACCTTTGATCTCTGGGCTTACAAACACAGGTGTTTGATCACGTTGTCACCTCAAACACAAACACACAGACTGGAGTTTAAAGACTGTCTCAACCTATTATTTTCTGTTTGGTGGAGACTTCATACTGACTTCAACACGTTCCACATATTTTATACATTATTGGCGACATTTGGTTTTAGTTCAAAAGTTTGCAGTTAAAATATTCTGATGCTTTTCAAAGCGTTTTTTACTTTATTTTCTCTTCTTAATAGACATTCATTCACTACTACTTACATTTAATATCTAATTCCTTCAGCCTACTTTCAGCTACAGAAACCATTAAACTATTGCATTATTCAGCTATGTCAGGACATTGATACATGTTGTTGTTTACACCTTTTTTAAATGTTTTCTTTTAAATATTAAGCTTCTTCACTATTTGTCCTACTCTTCCAGTTTAAGGCGAGACACGGCAGGCAAAAACATTTTTCATGCACTGGTACATTTTGAGATTTTGTGCTATTTTGATTCCATAACATGTTTTCTTTCAGGCTTTTGGAAGGAAAATGTACAAAATACACATTTAGGTGTTTATTTTAGTATAGTTTGTCTATTTGCGTCTGTAGATTTCTCCTAAATTCATCAAAAGTTAGCATTCCAACCCTGGAAAAAGCTTGCCGGCGGGGTGTTTGAAGCTAGACCAACAACCAATCACATGAATCTCCCGCCCCTGACACACAAAAGCAGCGGTTTGATTGGCTAGAGCTTGTACTGGCATATGATTTGATTGGCTGACGCTTCCACCGAAAGCTTCAGAAGATTCAAAAGTTGAACATTGCTCAACTTTTGAATCCTGAGATGCCTGGAAATATCCGCTTTGCTTCCCACAATGCAGTTCGGCGAAAAGTGAGGCAAAGTGATTTTTTTAACGCTGCTGTGTGGACGTACCTTTACGGTACCAGGTAACCAGGCATGGAGGGAGGTGGCAGAAACAGTGGGTGAAAACTGGTAGGTTTTCGCCTGTTTGGGGAGTTTATATATATATATATATATATTGCTCGCATAAAATCCCCGGGGTTTTTTGCTTTGTATGTCGGGGGCGGGAGATTCATGTGATTGGTTGTTGGTCGCATTGCTCGCAAAAAATCTCCAAGCTCTCAGACACGCCCAGCTCCAAGTTTTTTAAGATTTTTTCAAAGCTGCTGTGTGGACGTACCGTTAGAGTGGGTGACATCACGGCTAGAGGGGAGAGGAGCTGGAAAATCTTAAGAGTTTTTTTGCAACTATTGCTCGGCTGGCAACAATTTTCACTCTTCATACATCATTTGGTGATCATAATGTAGGGAGATTTGTCACGGCCGCTACGATATGCTCATTTAATCAAACGGACTTACACATATAGCAAACACGAGAGCCATCAGGTGTGTTCATCTGGTATCCTAAATACTCTGAATAGGATACTTAGCTGATTGGAGTTACAGTTTTTTACTTAGAAGCAATAATGCAGCACAACATTGTCAATACACTCTCTGACATGCTGTCTCGGCGTTGCCGTGGAAACAATTTAATCTTTGAACACACCTGTTGGTCGTTAATTAAATCCAGTGGTAATCTAAAGATGTTCAGAAACGATGCAGGAATGTGGTACAATAATCCAAAAATGTCATAAATAAACAGTTCAAATAGTGAGCTAAAAGTGAGCTAAAATTAATGGACATTCTTTGTTGTACCTTAACAATACAACTAATGTTATTAATACTTACTCAGTGGGGGTAATGTTAGCATCGGGACCCGCACCCAAGTTTCAGTCACAAAGTCATAATATCTCTGAATTTTCTAGTGAAAGTTTACATTTCTTCAATGCAACACATCCACTTGGAACCGATGGCAAAACGTTTGCATTAAGACATACAGTTGTCAGATAATTATTTGTATACAAATATTTTTGTTTGTTCTTCATAATTGTTTTTGTTAATTACTAAACTCTTTACAGTTTCCTAACAATGGCTTTTTTGTGGATTCATTCATACCCTTTCCATCTAGAGGCTTAATGCAGGGCGAGGACTGTGTAGTCCGCAAACATCTTAAGGTGTCCTCAGGATTGTGTTTCTGCTTTTCTCTAAGACTGTATGTATTCCTGGTGGCAGTGTAGGTCAGCGGCCTGCAGCAAACCCTGGGCTTTTGTTCAACGAGTGTGAGATGGTCAGGTACTGAGCCTCAAGATGAACCTTTGAGTCTACCAGTCCATTTACCGTCCAAAACAAGTAAAGCTTTTCGGAGAGGGGCTCAAAGAATGGCATAACAAATACAAAAGGCTAAGAGACCCTCAAACAGGAATTCACAGTAAAACCACGGTAAAGGAACCTGGTGAGGTTGAGCCATCTTTCATTTTCTCTCTTCACACAACTTCTTCGTCTTCAACCAAGTGTAAAATCAATGTTTTCAAGGAGACACCATCTGATAGTGAGTGTCCTTATTCCGGTTGTTCATATTCCAAGACGGACAAAAGCACCCAGAAGACACAGAGGTATTGGCGATGGATCAGAGGGGGTTGCACGTTGCAGGAGGTTTGATGAAGGCCTTTTCCTCTGCTTTTGAGGGTTTGTTCGAAAGATAACAGTTACCTATAGACACACCTTGTTCTGCTCTTTTAATGTGGTGAGTGCACACAACACAATAACTCCATAGTCACATCTTTACACATATCTACAGCACCAGCATAGAAAGTTTCAGTAAGCTCAGTTTATTCATACACATCTCATGAGTATGCCTTTTTGCCAAAGTGTCTTAATAATCTAATGTTCCTCTTCTGCACAGTCCCTGGGTCTGAAACCCAGCTGATGAGATAGTGCTGTCATTATTAAAGGCAACAATTAATCAGGTGCAGTTGTGCTGATGGGGTAGACAACATGTTAACCAAAACATTGGTTAAGTTCCATTACTAATGAAAGTGTCAAGATTTTGGTTTTTACTTTCAGTATTTGATTTTCTTTACTTTTCGTTGTTTTTTTACAATAAAAGCACCTTATTCTATTTTTGCAACAAAGGGCATCTTGTTATATTTTGTCAGACAGTTATAGTGTTCTGTAAAATATACCAAACCCTTTTACCTCTCACAACTTTACTTGTTGTGTAACATGTTGTTCTTAATGTTCTTAATAGTTGACTTTTCAACTTTTGTTCCATTATCATTTTCCATTATTGTTGCCAAAGCTCACACTTAACGACGGGATTGCTTTCTTTTTTTTTTTAGAGGAAAAACGAATGTCAATTCTAGCAACTAATTAAGACAATCAGGGGGAAATTATAATTAAATATATTGTGTATTATATGATAATTTTAAATTATAATTTAATATATTTTTATTGTGATCTATTTGCTATGGTGCAAAGCTGCCAGCTCTTCTGATAACAGCATGGGACATTTTCTCTCATGCAACAATACAGCTACTACCTTTTATGTTAATAATTTAAGGACGTTACCCATATGCAAACAAGTATGATGGAGGCTTTAGGAGTGTGTGCTTTCCATTGGTTATGCTGCTACTTTTTTAGCATTGATTCTAACTTGTTTGCTTTTATTTTAATAGTTTCTGCTTCAATCTTTATTTAATATGTTAGCCTGCTCATTGAAGTTGGTTGCTGGTCTGTGCTAATTACTGACACATGCATGTACTTTCTGAAATAAATAGTAGTAACATGTTGATTTGTTTCTTTGACTGGCTGTTAGCAGCTGCACTGCCCAGAGGTTTCACCCCCCCCCCCCCCTCTCCACACATTGTTTCTTACCCAGTCTACCCAGATTGTAATGAGAGCCCTTTGCTAATTAGAATTAGGAAATCATGGTGACGAGCCGATGTTGCACCTGCATCAACACATAAAAAGACTTCAAAGCCTTTACCAATGTCACTATAATAAGGGAAGACAGAGGAGATGAATAATGCAGACTCTAACACCCATGCATATCTCCGCCACATCCAAAGACAAGAAAGGATATGAGTCAAATTACAGATACAAACCCTGAGGGAGCAACAACCCTTACATGTCCAATAAGAGAAAAATAAAGCTACATTAATGCATATTTCATGAGCTTGGCCTCTTGGTCCTGGAGTCCCTCAGCAGCCAAGCAAGCCGGCTGGTCCCCTTTGGACCCCAGCTGTATCGGTCCTCAAATTCTATCAGATTACACTCACAGCCTTGTGGCCTAATATATACACACACCACCCTGGCCTGACATACAAAGACAGGTGTGTGTGTGTGTGTGTGTGTGTGTGTGTGTGTGTGTGTGTGTGTGTGTGTGTGTGTGTGTGTGTGTGTGTGTGTGTGTGTGTGTGTGTGTGTGTGTGTGTGTGTGTGTGTGTGTGTGTGTGTGTGTGTGTGTGTGTGTGTGTGTGTGTGTGTGAGTTTTCAGTATCTTACACCATGACATAATCTACTATCAGTCTTAGGCGCCGGCCCCACGAGGACTCATAGGGGAGAGTGGGGTAAGTTGAGCAATTTTTTAGTCATGCTGTCTTCTAAGCAAGGAGAAATGACACATAGTAAAAATGGAAACACACACCTATATTTCAGGATGTCTCCTATCGATGGCAATGATAATAATTAATATTTGATCAAGGGCAGTGAAAATATTACTTCTTAAAAAAAAAGTATTGTGGCTCAACTGTAGGGGTAAGTTGATCCAGGTCAGGGGGTAAATTGAACCACTGTTCAAACCTGGGCATACCTGTTCAAACATGGGCATACCTACAACACATCTTAAAGGTACCTATACAAAATAAATAACAAACCAAATACAAGCTTAGTTTTTCAAATATTTTTAATATACATTTCGATTGAATTGATTGATTTTTTTTTAACATGTTAAAAGGAAAAGTAATCATACAAATGGTGATACAATTTCATACATCTTACCAATCAAAGACAGGATAAATTCAACTTTAAATGTAGCCTACAATGAGCTCTTATTATCAACTTGGCCTACTTTCATTGATTTCCCCATTTAAAAAATGGCTCAACTTACCCCAAGGCCCATGGTTCACTTTACCCCATAGCCACCATTTTAGAAAAAATAGCCTAGCATTAAAATTCAGAGTCATCTTTAGGGTCATGTGCCCCTCACCTAACCCTAACCCTAACCCACACTAGGAAGACATTTTTCCCTCCTGTGTCTATGAGTGTGTGTGTGTGTGTGTGTGTGTGTGTGTGTGTGTGTGCGTGTGTGTGTGTGTGTGTGTGTGTGTGTGTGAGCAACAGGTGGTGCCCGTTAAGCTGATTAGCTACCTTCAACCTGCTGATTGGTCCACCTGAAAAAGAGAGGATATTTAACTGCAGTTCCTAGGCCTCTCTCCGACTAGACTTCTCCTACTCCCAACACACATCTGCGCAATGATGTCTGTCCTGTTACACTGATTGCTTAGTTATACCGTATGCCGGTCCTTTCTCCCGTGTTGTGAGAAAAGCTACTAAACCTGTCTTTGTTAGACACGCTTTATTTATTTTGCTTAGGAGTGCAAAACCCTTTCTTTTTTCCTTCTGGATAATTAGTTTTCTCCTGTTTTTTGTGTTAGAGTAGGTAAGATTTTTGTACGTTTATTTTTCTCATTTGATAGTTAAGATTTTTTGTTAAAAGTTTTCTTTGTTTTGTGGTTTTGCTACTCCGGTGTGTAATAATTTTGGTTAAATACATTTACCAAACGCTTTCTCTGTTTTGGGGTCTGTGTTCTTGGGAGTGGGAAAAGTGGGTAGAGTGCATTTTATGCTGCGCCTAGGTTCCCCTAGGTCTGGGCGTAACATATTTGGGGGCTCGCTCATCCGGTCTTTCTGTTCTTGTCATCGGGTCGGGTAAGCATGGCTATTTCCTATTCTCGTACATTCTATGTTTCTGGTTGACAGTTTGTCTGTTTGGAATTCACAATGGAGAGTCAATTAGAATTGTTTACTAAGGAACCCTCCATTGAGATACTAGATAACTGCACGGTAGCAGATTTAGTGTTAATTGCACAGTTCTATGATGTGTTTGTGCCCACAAAAACGAAAAAACAGGAGTTAAAAGACCTGTTGTATGCAAAACTAGTTGAAAAGGGTGTGTTTGAGGAGAAAGTTCACACACATGAAGTGGATGATCTCGCAGGTTTGTCCGCCCCACTCCAAGGCCTGCCTTCTCAAGCTGGGATGTCGGTAGAGCAGTGGCGGTTCTACGGGGTGGCACGGGGTGGCAGCTGCCACCTCAGAAAAATGCTTTGCCACCCCAGCTGCCAACCAATTTGGCAGCTTTGTTTTGAAAGAAAAGTTGTCGCTCATCGGACATTTATGAGAGAAAACCTCTAATGTCCGAGTGCAAGTGAATGCAGCACAAGACGCGAGCCTTGTAACCCCTCCCCCCCCTGGCGCGAGCTTGGAAATATGATTGGCGGCGATTAAGTTTGAACGGGAGGACAGCACAAAACGAGAAGCATTTCGGATACAAGTAGACAGAAGGAATGAGGTATTTGCGGTCAGGGTATGGCTGGGGTAGGCTACAGCCATACCAATAAATGGCTTAGCCCCATCATGAAAAATGATGTTAAAGTAAGCAAAATAAAGTCTGCCAACTCGCGGAGTAAATTGCACAGACAGCAGTTAGTAAGATTGATTTCAGTAGCCACTTGTCTGGAAATACCGAAGACTAGAAACGGTTTTGAACACTTTTGTCACGTAGTGATCGTCTTCTCAATAGAACATCTTTGATAATGTCTTCTGGCCAATCAGAATCACGATAACGGCGTGGTCTTGTTGCAGGAACTCCCGACGGAGAATACTTTTGCTGTAGTACATCTCTATATACATCGGTACAACTATAAGACCCCACGGTTTGATGATTGATAGGTGTGTGGGCTGTCTTTCATTTTGACACACAGAACAATGGGGGCTATCCACCCTTACCCACAATGTAAAGTAATTCACACAGCCTCTTCACTCTCCTCTCTGAGGAGCAGCAGGTTCAGCTTTCAGAACAAAGTAACAAAAAACAAAAATGGCATTCATTTTTTTAAATACGTCGTGTAGTTATATATATTTATTAATTTTTCTTCTCAAGAGAGCACCAGAATTTGTATTTGATGTTAGTATTTCAAAAAATCTCCTGGGGGGAAAATCCCCCCAGACCCCCCTGCAGGGGTTGGGTTTTCAACTCTTTCACCTGTGGGGAAATTGCAGGATTGGCTCCAGGTCGCCCTTTTTATTTACTACAAGACAAATGTGCGTTTTTATTTCATACAGTTCAATTTGGATTGAGACAGGGAAATAATCTAAACCTCACGCGTGGCGTTTCACTGTCAAGGGGAACGTGTATGTAATTACATTGCAAATACTGACTTGAGCCCCACCACTGTATGGGTTAGCCCTACCATAGATTACCCAATACAAATACTCTGGCGCAGCAACTGTTTGCGGTCTACTATGACAGAGAAGAGCCTGTCAAGTTTGGCTGTACTCAGCATTGAATCAAAACGCACCACAGCTTTAAATCTTAATAAGTTTGTCTGGCGTTTTGCTGATCAAGATGGTAATCGCCACATTCAGCTGTTATAGACATGCCAACTTGATGCTCTGCTCACGGATGAGTCGATGAGAATAATAAACTGTTTAAGAAGATGACCTTACATGTGTAAATATATGTTTCTTCTTTGCGGGGGTCTGCCCCCAAAAAACAGTTTCAAGTCCTGAGAAAGTCAAATAAGACGGTGTGTAAAACTTCACTGCCCAGCCAAAAAAAAGTAACCATTTTGATTTAACTAGGCCAGTAGGTACGGGCATTCCACTGGATAATAACTGCAGCGATGTATGTTTTAGCTGAATACACGTTTTTTTTTTAACCCTAACTGATGCAGTTAGTCATTTCTTTAATGTTTGTTCTTTCTGATGTAAAGTCAAGGTTGTAACTGTTTGCAATGAAGTTGTGGGGCGCTGAACTGTTCCTTTGATTCTTTAGAATTATGATAGTAATTACTGGTCTTTCAAATTTGAAGGAGGATGAGCAAGCATCTTGAGGAACATTCATCATTAACTCCTCCAAAAAGTATAGTCTATTTAATAATAACACTGAATATGTGAATCATAAAAGGGATTGACAGCTGATAGGAATAATATGATTGTTGATATTATCATATTCATACAGACACACATCGATAAGACAGTTAATTAATGTACTTATTGCAGCAGTCTGTATATTTGGTACCCCTGCTGGTCTAAGAGTTAAACCAACTCATTCAGTTAAAATTCATTAAATTACGTGTGCCACCTTATATATTTATATTTAAGGCTTTACTGATGTTCCACAATAATGTCACCTAATGTTATTGAGTTAAAATATCAATATTGTGGCTTTCCAAGTTAACATTGATTGATATGACTGCGATTAAATCAGCATATACTTCTGCCAGGGGATGCCACCCCTGAAATTCTCCTGCCACCCTCTTGCCACCCCATGAATATTTGTTTAGATCCGCCCCTGCGGTAGAGGAGCTAAAGCTGACTCTGCGCATCAGATAGAGATCTGGAGATAGAGCGGGGAGTCGATCTACCTTCCAGTTCATCACCTACCCATAGACCACACACAAATCCCCATGATGACAGTTTTGATGTGAGAAGGCACATAACATTAGTCCCACCGTTCAGGGGAACAGAGGTAGACACATACTTTAATGCCTTTGAACGCATCGCTGGTATGCTACAGTGGCCTAGGAGAGTGTGGCCTCTGTTACATTGCAAATTTGTTGGTAAAGCTCAGGAAGTTTGCAATGCCCTGAATGTTGAGAAGAGCCTCGATTACGAAATTGTTAAGACCACAGTCCTTCGAGCTTATGAATTAGTACCGGAGGCATACAGACAAAAATGTAGGAATGGTAAAAAGGCTGTCAAACAGACCTACGTGGAATTTGCGAGAGGAAAAGGTGGCCTTTTTGATCGGTGGTGTCAAGCTAGCAAAGCCACGTCCAGGCAGTGGCGTTTTCTCCTGGAGGCCAAGGGAAGCCAGGCTTCCCCTGTTTTTTCAGATTATAATTTTAATAAATAAATAAAAACACTTTGTTTAGTTTCGGAAATTCTTTGTTGTGTGTTGCTGCTGGCCCGTCTCTCCCCCATTCTCATTGAGTATTTTACAAAGAGTGAAACAGCGCCCCTCTAGATGTTATGGTGAAACAGTAGATTGCACTCTCTGTTGCGAGAGGAGGCCAGCCGAAATTTGCTTCCCTTGGTGAAATAAAATGGAGGGATTGACCAATCAGATGAGTCTCACGTCATGCCCCTGCCAACCTGTGATTGGTCAGGGCCATGCCAAGGGAAGCCAGAGGCGGCTGGCTTCCCTTGCCTCACAATCCAATCAAATCGCATCAACTTAGTGTTGCAGTGACGCGTCCCAAAAAGCGGAAGTAAGCTGCGCTCGGTTTCCCTCGACAAAATAGCAATGGGATTTCTCCATAGGATTTTGGAAAATAGCTCGAAAAAAGTTCAGTGGAAAACGAACCTGTTAGGTAAATGCACGTTTTGTTCAGTCGGATAATATCCACATGTCTACCCTACTTTTATAATTTTCGAATCATAAATCTAATCGATAGAAGATAGATAGCGTCACTGCACCACTCTCACCGCCGTTAGAAAGTAGCAAGCAACTGAAGCAAGTGCAATTATGGAGGGTGGAGAATTGGAGTATTTAATCAAAAATAATTGTACTAAACTTCCGCTGCAGCAGCAACAACAACTACAATCTGATGACAGGCCAATGCCCAAACTGGAGCTGTGTACAGAGAGGAACAAAGGAGCGAACCGGACGTAAAACGTTAAAGGTGTCCTGATTTAGTTTGTGAATGAACGCTTATTAGAGTTTCGGCTGGAGAGTGCGTGCGGACCTGTCGGTTAGATAACAGGCATGTGCAAGTCCTGCATCTGTATGATACAAATGTGTGTAAAATGATACCGGGCGCTGTAATCACTCATCTGGTTACGTTATTACATTGACCACCACACCCCCCACCCCAAAAGAAAGGATGTATTATTGGCTTCCCCTAATTTTTTTCCCACGCCACGCTACTGCGTCCAGGGAGGACATACGTGAGCTCATTCTTTTGGAAGAGTTTAAAAATCAACTGCCTGAGAAAATTATCACCTATCTGAATGACCAGAAAGTTGTGTCACTTGCTGCTGCCGCAGTACTGGTAGATGAATTTGTGTTAACTCACAAAAAAAAAAGTTTTTCTTCCAGTTTGCTGTGATCCTGTGACAAGTGACGGAAGGGTAAAATCTCCTTCCCATGGTAGCGCCAAAGCAGCTGAGAACAGGGAGTGCTATTACTGCCGTGAGCAAGGACACCACATCGTGGACTGCCCTAGTCTAGAAAGGAAAGAGCAGTACGCAGGTAGAAAAACGCCGTCCCCTATAAATTGTATTCATACCAAACCGCACTCTGTAAAGAACGTTGCATCAAACGTGGAGGATAGCGCTATTGATGAGGCGTTCAAGCCTTTTATTTCGCAGGGTTCTGTGTCTTTGACAAGTGAGGGAAAACAAATTCCCATCACAATTCTGAGGGAGACGGGTGCTAAGCAGTCGATTATTCGTGGTGGTGTCCTGCCGTTCTGAGCTCAGTCGTATAGTGGGACAGACATTTTGGCATGGGGGGTTAAACTAAGTGTTTTGCGTGCGCCCTTGCATTTTGTTCAGTTGTCGTCCAAATGTATTTCTGGTGTGGTTAACGTGGCTGTGCGTTCCCAGTTACCAATTAATGGTGTTGATCTGATCCTGGGTAATGATTTGGCTGGGAAGAAAGTTTTTCCGTCACCCGAAGTGGTTAATGATCCAGCTATGATCACATGTGTCTCTGAGTCCACTGTGTTGGATTCGGTTCAGCTGTTCCCTGTGTGTGCTGTAACTCGTGCCATGTCCCGAAAACTAGGTGACGTAGTGGATCTGAGTGACTCCTTTATGAGTGACTCCGATCCACTGAACCCACTGGCAGAGGGTCAAGAGAAAATATCTGTTTCCATAGAGCTTCAGCCTGACGACAAACCCCTTCAACTTTCAGTGGATAAAGATCAGTTGATTAAAGCACAGAAATCTGACAGTACATTGTCGTCCTGCCTATCCTTTGAAAATGACAAAACGGGTGAAAGATCAGTGTCTTACGTATTTGATGATGGTGTTCTGATGCGCCGCTGGTCGCCTAGCTCAGGTTGTACGCAGGAGTCTGGGTACCAAATTGTAGTTCCACAGCCGTTTTGTTTACAAGTGCTGAGTTTGGCACATGATCATACTCTCTCCGGTCATTTAGGAGTCCAGAAAACCTACCAGCGGGTTCTCCGTTATTTTTTATGGCCTGGACTTAAATCAGACGTTGCTAAATTCTGTCGTTCTTGCCATACCTGTCAGATGTCTGGTAAGCCAAACCAGGTAATTCCAAAAGCCCCTCTTAGACCGATCGCCTTCATGGGAGAGCCTTTTGAGCATGTTATTATTGACTGTGTCGGGCCGTTACCTAAAACAAAATCCGGTAATGAATCCATTCTTATGGTGATGTGCGCTGCCACTCGTTACCCGGAGGCGGTACCGCTGCGTTCGTTAAAGGCTTGTTCTATTGTGAAAGCGTTGGTTAAGTTTTTCTCCACGTTTGGCCTCCCAAAAAACCTCCAAAGTGACCAGGGATCGAATTTTATGTCAAAAGTATTCGCGCAGGTCATGTCAGAGCTAGATATCGGACACCGTACGTCAAGTGCGTACCATCCAGAGAGTCAAGGCGCGTTAGAAAGGTTCCATCAGAAAATAATCGTGAATGGGATGAGGGTTTACCGTTGTTATTGTTCGCTATAAGAGATACAGTACAGGAGTCTTTAGGATTCAGTCCGGCCAATTTGGTTTTTGGCCACACTGTGCGTGGCCCGCTGTGTCTGTTGAGGGAGAACTGGCTCTCCGATAAGTTAAAGAAAAAAGACAACATTTTGGACTTTGTCAGTTCATATAAAGAAAGGCTACATCATGCCTGTGATTTGGCCCGTGAGTCACTCCGGACCTCCCAGTCTAAGATGAAATCCAGGTATGACAAAAAGACAGTTGCGCGCGAGTTTCAAATCGGTGACCAGGTATTAGTTCTGCTATCCGTTGTTGGTTTGGCCCTTCAAGCAAAGTTTTCCGGGCCGTATGAGGTGGGCCGTAAGCTCAGTGGAACGGATTATATGATCCGTACTCTGGATCGTAGAAAGAAAACTCGGGTGTGTCACATAAACATGCTTAAAATGTACGTTGATCGTGAAAGTGGCGCTGCTCAATCTCCGATGGTAGCGCCTATTGCCTCTGTGTGTCTCACTCAGCCACCTATCGCCTCTGTGTCTGTTACTCAGCCACCTTACAGCCCCAGTGATGACGGGCTGAGTGACAGGCGCGCTTCTGTGTCCTGTGCACGCCTCGGTAATTCAGCCATATTGTCCGATCTTAATGAACATCTAAAACATCTGCCTTACTCGCCCCGGGCTGATATTCGCAGGCTCATTGAAAATTATCCGAGTTTGTTTGGGGATACTCCTACTCAAACGACTGTATTGGCTCATGATATTGAGGTAGGCGAACACAAGCCTATTAAGCAGCATGCCTATCCTGTCAACCTGGCTAAGCGAGAATTGATGCGTCAGGAAGCTAGTTTGAATGACGTTGTTTACTGCAGGGTAGCTTGTGAATTTACTCCAGGTGGAACTAAAGTCTGATTTAACACTTGATTATATTTCACATCATTCATCCACATCTGTAAACTAACTAAAGGTATTAAATACATGTAGGGGAGTAGAAGTACACCATGTACCTCTGAACTGTAGTGGAGTAGAAGAACAAAGTAGCAAAACATTGAAACACTTAAATAAAGTACAAGTATCTCAAAATTGTGCCCAAGTATAGTACTTGTTGAGTTTATGAACTTAGTTACTTTACACCATGTGGCTATAAAGATAGAAAAACTAAGCCTTGCACAGAGGCATGAAAATACATTTTCAAAATGCTCAACAGTGCTGCCAAAATTATAAACTGACTGCTACACAATTAAAATAAATGCTTTTATATATATTTCTATTAGACGTGACTCTTTGGGGTTTCTGTTATTATTAACACTGCTGCTTTAGTTGTTCTGACTGCTAAAATCTTCTGTTATTCCTCATTTTAAAGCCGATATTCCGTGGGGTGGAGGAGCCGGGAGCTCGGATCCTTGTCACCTTTTTCATACAGATGAGTTTGCATACCAAAGCCTCAGTCACCTTAATTCATGTAATAAAAACATCTCAGGTCAGTAACACTCGAAGCTAAATGTGCAATACCATGTTCAGCTATGTTACTATTTATAATGTTATTGTTGTTACATCAGAAGATGTACATATTGGAATGATTTCTTAACTTACAGTAGGCTATTTTTTACAATGTGTGTTGGAAGGATTTATTAAATTACTATGAATATTGTCATTGTTGAAGGCTTTTAGAGAAGGATGAACTATAAGCCTGAATTACATAACATTTTATACCTAAAAACATAAAAGCCACAATAAATAAATCACAATTATTCTAGTTATTTGTACCTCCCGTATTGCTTTCAACCCACCAGCTTTTATGGTGTTGTTACGTAACTAACTGTAAGCTTGTCACATACAGTCTATGGTCACTCAGAGTAACCTACAGTTAATTTAGCCGCTGGAGAAGAAAGATCAGGGGGGGAGGGGGGAGAGAGCTGCCGTTTCATTCACACTGTTTAAAAAACGGTAACAACGGACTATTTTTCTTAGCGGATGCATTTCAATTTAAATCAATACATACAACTATTTTTTAAATGAATAAAAACATTTTCTAAATCCATAAAAGCATTTAAATTAATATTGGGAGTCATTTCGTTACTTTGTTGAGAATGTGGCCATGTAATAAGCGGGATAATTTGCAGCGACTTGCTCCTTATGGGGAAAATAACACCCGTCATGCAGATCAGGATCCCTCCGCTACGCTTTGGGATCCTGATCTGCCGACGAGGCTCCATTAAAATATAAATATTTTTAGTGAATTACTGAGTTTAGGCACGTTAATAACGTTTTAATGAAGTTGAATACAGTATATTCATATGTGTCAGTGATTTCATGTCAATTCGGCAAACATAAATGATCGTGGTGAAGATGATGATTAAATTAGGATTAAAAATCGAGAGCCGGGCTGCATTTCCTCCCGTTCGTTTTTTTTCGACTAAACAACATTATTTTGTTAAATAACAACATGGTGATGTTTTGTAAATGATTACATGTCTCTTATTTAGCACAAAGTATGATATCCGTGACATATGGATCTTAACAAAGCTCCGCTGTACATCCAGCGTACTGTATCTGATGAGCTCCAGTGTGGAACCCCACTGCACCCCCTGGTGGATCAATGATCCATTGCAGCTGGCTTCATTATAATTACATTTATCTATCACAGGGGCGGTCTCAAGTCAAGCTGGAGGTTTTCCCTTGAGCGAGGGCAGATCACGTACAAATCAGTAGCGTGGCGTGGGGAAAAAATTAGGGGAAGCCAATAATACGTCCTTTCTTTTGGGGTAGGGGGGGTGTGGTGGTCATTGTAATAACGTAACCAGATAAGTGATTACAGCGCCCGGTATCATTTTACACACATTTGTATCATACAGATGCAGGACTTACACAAGCCTGTTATCTAACCGACAGGTCCGCACGCACTCTCCAGCCGAAACTCTAATAAGCATTCATTCACAAACTAAATCAGGAGACGTTTAACGTTTTACGTCCGGTTCGCTCCTTTGTTCCTCGCTGTACACAGCTCCAGTTTGGGCATTGGCCTGTCATCAGATTGTATTTGTTGTTGCTGCTGCTGCAGCGGAAGTTTAGTACAATTATTTTTGATTAAATACTCCAAATCTCCACCCTCCATAATTGCACTTGCTTCAGTTGCTTGCTACTTTCTAACGGTGGTGAGAGTGGTGCAGTGACGCTATCTATCTTCTATCGATTACATTTATGATTCGAAAATTATAAAAGTAGGGTAGACATGTGGATATTATCCGACTGAACAAAACGTGCATTTACCTAACAGGTTCGTTTTCCACTGACCTTTTTTCGAGCTATTTTCCAAAATCCCATTGCTATTTTATCGAGGGAAACCGAGCGCAGCTTACTTCCGCTTTTTGGGACGCGTCACTGCACCACTAAATTGATGCGATTTGATTGGATTGTGAGGCAAGGGAAGCCAGCCGCCTCTGGCTTCCCTTGGCATGGCCCTGACCAATCACAGGTTGGCAGGGGCATGACGTGAGACTCATCTGATTGGTCAATCCGTCCATTTTTTTTCACCAAGGGAAGCAAATTTCGGCTGGCCTCCTCTCGCAACAGAGAGTGCAATCTACTGTTTCACCATAACATCTAGAGGGGCGCCGTTTCACTCTTTGTAAAATACTCAATGAGAATGGGGGAGAGACGGGCCGGCAGCAACACACAACAAAGAATTTCCGAAACTAAACGAAGTGCTTTCATTTATTTATTAAAATTATAACTACAATCCGAAAAAACAGGGGAAGCCTGGCTTCCCTTGGCCTCCAGGAGAAAACGCCACTGGTACCAATCACGGCCCTCGCGTTTCAAACTGTCTGAAATGAATCGCTACATCTGTAAGTGTGTTCGACCAACAAAATACAAATTTGAAGAAAACAGAATCATATAAGTACATCAGGTTTCATAGAGCTAAAAAATGTCAAGTGCTACTCAACTGGCTTTAGATAAGCCAGTCCTTTATTAGTATATAAGTGCTTTGTTAATAGTTATATCGCTCGAAGTGGAGTCGAAAGAGATGAGTTTTCAGTCTGCACCGGAAGATGTGTAAGCTGTCCTGATGTCAATGGGGAGCTCATTCCACCATTTTGGAGCCAGGATAGTAAACCAACATGTTTTTGTTGATGGGAACTTGGGTCCCCCTCGCAGTGCGGGTGCAGCGAGCTGTCTGGCTGATGCAGAGTGGACTGCACGTTCTGGGGTGTACGGTTTAACCAAGTCCTGGATGTAGGAAGGGCCAGATTTGCAGCATGGTACGCAAGTACCATTGTCTTGAAGTGGATTCTAGCAGTTACTGGAAGCCAGTGAAGGGAGCAGAGGAACGGCGTGGTGTGGGAGAATTTAGGAAGGTTGAAGACTAGACGAGCAGCTGCATTCTGGATGAGCTGCAGAGGTCGGAAGACACATGCAGGTAGACCAGCCAGGAGGGAGTTGCAGTAGTCTAGGCGTGAGATGACAAGAGTCTGGACCAGATCCTGCGTCGCTTTCTGGGTCAGCTGGGGACGTATCCTCCTGATGTTGTAAAGCGTGTATCTGCAGCAGCGGGTTGTAGCAGCGATGTTTGCAGTGAAGGACAGTTTGTTATCTAGGATCACACCTAGATTCCTTGCAGTCTGAGTCGGGGAAACAATAGAGGTGCCGATGTTGATTGTTAGGTCAAGAGTGGGAAAATCTTTTCCCGGAAGGAAAAGCAGTTCAGTCTTGTCAAGGTTGAGCTTGAGGTGGTGAGCAAACATCCACTGAGAGATGTCAGCTAGACAAAGAGATGCGTGCGACGACCTGGGTCTCTGAGCGGGGAAAGGACAGAATTAATTGAGTGTCGTCAGCGTAGCAGTGGTACGAAAAACCATGCGGGCTAATGACTGATCCGAGCGAGTTTGTGTACAAGGAGAAGAGGAGGGGACCAAGAACAGAGCCCTGAGGGACCCCTGTAGTTAATTGACAAGTAACCCTGTAGGTGCGGTCTTTGAGGTATGAGGTGAGGAGGGAAAGTTGAGAGCCTGAAACTCCCAGTTCTTGGAGAGTGCGAAGGAGGATCTGATGGTTCACCGTGTTGAATGCAGCAGACAGGTCCAGAAGGATGATGACAGAGGAGAGGGAGGCTGCTTTAACCGTGTGCAATTCCTCAGAGACAGCAAGGAGGGCAGTTTCTGTTGAGTGACCTGCCTTGAAACCAGACTGGTGCGGATCCAGAAGGTTGTTCTGATGGAGATAACAGGAGAGTTGTTTAAAGACAGCGCGTTCAAGTGTTTTAGACAGGAACGGGAGGAGAGAGACAGGCCTGTAGTTTATAACATCAGACGGGGTGAGAGTGGGTTTTCTTTAGGAGAGGGTTTTCTCTTGCATCCTTGACACTGTTTGGAAAGTTACCAGAAGTTAGAGAAGTGTTGATGAAATGGGTGAGAAACGGTAGAATATCAGGAGCGATAGTTTGAAGGAGGTTTGAAGGGATAGGGTCCAGAGGACAGGTGGTAGGACGGGCAGAGGTAACGAGGGTAAGAACCTCACTTGGAGAGAGAGGGGAGAAGGAGGTCAGTGTGTGAGTGAAAGGTGGGTCTGGTGACCCAGCGGTGAGTCAGAAAAAGAAGAGCGAATATCATCAACCTTTTTTTCAAAGTGGTTAACAAAGTCGCTTGACAGAAGGGAGGAGGGGGAAGGGGCTTTGGGGGGGTCCAAGAGGGTGGAGAAGATGGAAAATAGTTTTTGGGGATTGGAATAGGAAGATTGGATCTTATCTTGAAAGAAAGTGCTTTTTGCCTGAGAGATTGAAGCAGAGAAAGAGGAGAGGAGAGCCTGATAGGTTAGGATCGTCATGGCGTTAGGATTTCCACCATTTCCGCTCTGCTGCCCGAAGGATGGTTCTATTAGCACGCAGTGCGTCATTTAGCCAGGGAGCCGGAGGGGACTGAAAGCCTGCCGAGATGTGAGAGGACAGAGAGAGTCCAGAGAGGATGAGAGAGTAGAGAGGAGAGTTTCTGCAGCAGAGTTTGGAGGATCCCACGCGAAGTTGTCAGAGCTCACCTCCCACCAGAGTTTTCAGCTTTCCCTGACACACAAGTGGTGCTTGACTGCACTGAAGTATTCTGCCAGACTCCATCATCTCTCCTGCTGCAGAGTGAGGTGTTTTCAACGTACAAGTCACATGCTACATTCAATGCCATGATCGGCATGGCACCAGATGGTGCCATTACATTTGTGTCTGGCCTGTATGCAGGATCTATGAGTGACCGGGAGATTTTCAAGCTGTCTGGCATCGTGAGCCTGCTCACACCAGACATGGCAATAATGGTCGACAAAGGGTTCCTTGTGGACAATCTGGTTGAGTGCAAAGTTTACCGGCCTGCCTTTCTGTAAAAAAAAACCCCAAATGAGCAGGGAGGATGTCAGGCAGACTCAATCCATTGCACGTCTGAGGGTCCATGTGGAGAGGTGCATCAGAATGGTCAAAGAGAACAAACTATTTGACAAAGCCATACCACTGTCTGTGTGTGGAAGCATTGAGGAGCTTTTCAATGTGGCTTGCTTCCTGGTCAACTACCAGAACGGACCACTGGTGAAAGCATGGGCAAGCCTGGGCAGCAATGATTCAAAAATGTCTTGCTCCCAAACCAATTGTGTATTTCATTGTGGTCATTGCAAAAAGCAGTTATACCATAATATGTAACGAATTATAACCTCAAAACAAATGCACACAAAAACATAGGACAATACATAATATAATAAATCCACAATATGATAACATTTTACTGATTCATTTAATAAACTTTTACAATACATAGGTTGATGTTATATCGGGGGGGGGGGGGAAATACATATTTAAACATTTCCATTAGTCTCTTTATATTTAAGTAATGCTAGTTTATGTAACAGATGAACAGATCAGTGCAAGATAAGTTAGTTAGCATCCACAACTTGTGTTAATGAATAACGTCATATGACATTAAATGTCTGCCAATAAGCACCCCTTTCTTCCTCACATAGGTCCTTTGAGTAAAGGATCTTTTTGATTTATAGAACAGACTTGGTTCTGGTTTTAGCAATTGAAAGAACTATATACAGGAAAATATTCACGTTAGATCAGTAATGTAGTGTGATGTAGTGTGGTACACTAATGTAGTGTAGTGCATATCAGTCCATGTAAAAATAAAAATAATCTCCCTTCTCCCTAATGGTTGTAGCCACCTCGCAGTCTCTGCAGATACGCTGTATAAGGATATCCTCCTCTGCAAAAACGACAAAATCACACCATTCCATCCCTGTGAGTAGGAGCTGGTCTTGCACCTGCCAATAGTAGCTATGAGACTGCTTCAGTTTTAATGTGCCACTTTGCATTTTTAAGTAGCTACAGTCCACATAACTTTTTGCATTTGGGCATTTTATTTCAACAAGTCCAAAAGGTGGGCTCTCAGTTGGGTCAAACACCAGACCGTCAGGAGGTGACCCTAACCAGGGGGCATCTGGGTGAATGACAAACCCACACGGTCAGTAATTGGTGTTTTTAATCCGGCAGTATTCCTGGATGGCAACCGGTTCCAGTGCCAGTTCCTTCTTCATTGACGCCGTTTGCGCCACTCCCTTCCGAATCCGTTGTGCCAAGTTTTCAGCCGAACTCTGACCTTGAATATGGCATACTTCCCTGAAACGGGAAGAAGTTATTCTTGGCCTCCTAACACAGTGCCATTCCACACTGTCGCTCTGCTCCCTTGTGGCCACCTCAATTTTCCTTGCCATGAGCAATGTTGTCGCAAGTGACAGTAGATGGAGGTGCTGTTGGTGACTGTACACAAACTCACAGGTGGTAGGCTCCAGCCTACACTCTAAAAACAAATGCCTTGGCTCAACAAAGAAAATCAACGCAACAGTTTGCATTGTTGTTTATTGAGTTAAGACAACTTCTAATGAAATTGTCTTAAAGCAACAAAGTTATTTGAGTTAGGGGAGAAGGCTTTTCTTCTACAATCAGAGGTGTTTTTAATTACCACTTACTTAATAATTGGTATCATAAACACAAGTTTTGAAGTTGATTACTCAAAAGATTAAGTTGTTTTATCAAATGATTTAAAAGGAATTTTAAGTTGTATGTACTTAATTACCATAATTGTGAACACACATTTTTAAATTGACAACTATTTATAAGTTAAGTTACTCCAAATATATTGTATTCAACAGTCTTTTTTCTTAGCTTTTTCATGTTTTTGCCTTTAAAGAAAGACATTTATTGATTCCACAACAAAAATATTAGGCAATTCACTTTTTATTTTGAACTGCAGTTGTTTATTTCAACACATGATGTTTCAATCAGGAGAGAATTCATTTTGTTTGAACATTTATTGACACATGCCATATGATAAGGTGCATGAACAACTGAAATCACAGCTGACGTTCTCCTCTCCCTCTTCTACCAGTGTTACTTGTTGATGTAAGCATTTTCTCAGACACACGGTAAGAATATAAATCCTCAATCCATCCATCAAAACGTTATAAGGTTTAATTTTCATACCAGCAGGCCTAATGTGTTTGTTTTTATCGTTCAAAAGACGAACTTGTTCGGGAATGTTAACAGCGTTGCTGTTTGCTTAGCTAAGCTAGTGCTAGCGCTGGTTAGCTAGAAGCTAGCGCTGCTAGCCTGGTGCCTAGCCAGGCTAGCCTGCTAGCCTGCTAGCCTTTGCTGTTAAGAAGCCAAAGAGAGGTGAAGTGGCTTACTGCCCCTCCTTTCCGAGTGTAGAAGATGACGATTCACTGGAAAACATCAGAGTTGAACTTCTGTCTGATATCAAGAAGCGTAACAACAGAGACTGTTAAGATGAAAATGCAGAGAACATTCGCTTTAAGAAGACACGAAGCCATTGCTTGTGATCCCATGATCAGCGACTTCACAATGAGATGGCCAGCTCTCTTTGATGTGACTGAGGTTAGTATCAGTGATGCAAATTAGTCGCTTTTCGGTGCCTTCCACTTTTTTAACGCTGCTTTGGGTGACTTGTGTAATTCGTGGAGAACGGAAGAGTTTTCGTTCGTCAGTCCGTCCGTTTGTCCGTCCAACTTCTCACTTCAAAAAAGAAGGAGAAATCTAGATCGCAAAATAATGAAACAAGTGTGTGCCTGTTTTTCCTGGCCAAGGACAGGTTCCTTGAACACAACACGAGCGTAACGTGTCTTCACGTGGTTATTTCTCGTCGGAAACGAGTGTAGACTAGACTAGAGTGCTTACGGAGAGCACCGGAACGCCGCACCAGCTCTTCAAATATTGCAGTACCCATAAGGAGCCGTACATGCCGCGGTGTTTGCGTGGCTGTGTCTTTAGTTGTAAGCACAGTGGCGATCTGTTGTTATTAGCATCTGGTTAGCTAGCTATGCTAACGAATTTAAAGAGCTTTTCTACAACCAGGTGGAAGAGAGCTCTCTCATGAGAGGCTCAAATAACCTCAGCTCAGTGAGGTTAAGGCACACCTTGATATGATCATTATTATTAATGAGACATTAGAGATGAAATGAAAAACAGGTATACAATCTATATGACAGTAACAAAAAAGTTGTTAAAAATAACAAGAATAGAGTTTAAAAGGGGAGTGATTTGTAAAATATCCAAAAAGAAAAATCTGCTTACAGTTCTGTTTCAAATGGGTGTTGAAGATCTCCTCATGTTGCTCTCAAAGTGCACCAGATTGATGCTTTTAACTTCAATATTTAAAAAAAAAATCTTCCCGGGGGAGCATGCCCCCAGACCCCCCTAGAGGAGGTTAAGTCCCCCCAACTTAAATCATGTTCACATGGATACTAAATACATTTGCACACATCTTGTGTCCATATATTTCTGTTTTGGTGGTCATGCCACACTGTGCACATGCATGAATGCATGCGTGAGTCATGGCAAGATATCTGGATTAAGAGGTTGCTTTTTCTTTGCACAGCATGAAAGAAAGGCCAAATGAATTGGCTGTGATTTTAGTTTTTTTAAGCAGAGGTTGAGTTCAATCATTTGTACGGCCCTCGGAGGATGTTGTAAACATTGAAAGGAAAAAGGTTCCCCACCCCTGCTGTAAATAATAATAAAAACCCTTGATTTATAACTTAACATCTCTGTCTCCTATTGATCTGAGTATATTATAAAGAATAGACAGTTAATTGAAGCATTGTAGCACAGGCCTTTGTCAGATGGTATATTACGCTGTTTTTTGTCCTGCTTCGAATAGTTCTCTCTTTTTTCACCATACCTGTAGTGACCGTGTATGTGACTTATTGTGCAAACGCTGTGCCATATTGATGAAAATTGTCTCATAAAGCCAAATGTGTGCTTTCAGATTAATGCTGAGTTCAAACGGATCACCACAATTCCTCTGCAGTCTAAGTTCCTATCACAGCTGGACCTGTACTCTGCAAACCTGCTGAAGATGTTTGAAAGCACAACTGGGCAGAAAGGGAAAAAACTGAAAGCGTTGACTAACAACATGGACACAGTAAGTTATCTGATACTTTAGTAGATGTTTAGGTGGGCAAGTGAAAGGATGTCGCTAGACATGAAGCAGGAAGTGAGGCTAAACACAGGTCAGAGTACAGTAATGTCAGCCTATGGAATCCTCTGGGTGGGACCCTGTGGGGACACCCCGGCTTTCTCCTCTCAGATACTTAAGTCTCGTTAGTCGCCAGACTCCTCATCCATCAACTTGATCTGGTTCACCATATCAAGTTTTATAACGTGTAGATAGCCATTATTGTTTTGGGCGTCCTTGACATGAAAAAGTTTGAGCAACACTGAAATATAGCAACATACTTTTGTCAGGAAACGGTTTTAGAATCGGCCTCAGGTCTTACTGGGTTAAGCTAGGTGTCTAGCCCAAGTTTAACCTGTGGACCGTAGTTCTTATTTTTTTGAAAAGAGTCACTCTGGCTTGTCATTGTTCCACCCATTGCTTTCCTTTGAGAGTTCAGGGGGAGGTGTGGGGTGGGTGGCTATAAAGTATGGAACTTTGTTGTGGTCCTGGTCATAAATAGAATGTTCTAAAAGGGAAAGGTGGCCATTGGAGCAGGATTTGTGTTGATGATGATAGTGCATGCACAGCAGCATTTTTTTTAAAATGTATTGCCAAACATGTGCTGCAAGGACCAAATGTATTTGTGTATTTGAGTTTTAAGCAGTGACGTGCGGTGAGCTTCATGGCTGGTGAGGCACTGACTCTTTCAGAGTCAGATTTACAAATATTATATTTTGACCTTAATCAAAATATTCGGTTATTTAAAGCTTTTTTAGTCTGATGCTTTGATTCATTTTAAACAGACCGTTCAACAAAAGGATACCCAAAATCTAAATATTGGATTGTTCTTTCTTAGTAAGATCCCATTTTCATTACAATTGTGGTCTTACCTTGACTTGAAGATGAAGTCCATGCTATCCTTCTGGACAACAATCTATATTAGTTTTTTGTAAAAGTCCTCCTTATCTTCCTGTAGTTTCAAAAGTCTAGTTTGTTGTTTGTGTCTACCGTCTCTGTGTAGAATAACAGTAGCAACAAGAACCTGTGGACTCACGTGCGCCCCCTTCAGTGCGGCGGAGGTTATGGCTGCCTTTCCTGCTGCTTTTTTCATTGCCGTTATATGATGAGACCAGCGAGCCTAAATATCATATATATGTTAAATAAGTTATTTAGAGACTATGGATGGCGAGGATAAATGTAATAAAGGGATCTACAAACATTACATTGGTGACCTACAGTGAGATGGTAACAGGCATGAGCTTAGTGCCCGCACTCCAGCCAGTTTCTGTGGGGTGACACATTCTGAGGTGAGGCAGAGCTCATCTGTGCCTCACCTCACCCCACAGTAAATGGCTTGAGCGCGCTCACAAAATAAGTGCCCGCGCTAAATTAGTGCCCGTGCTCCAGCAAGTTACTGTGGGCTTACGAGAGGCAGAGCTCGTCCCTGCCTCACTTCTCATCGCTACCCGTATTTGTAGCGGAGCTCGGCAAATTTGCTGATTTTGACTTTCAAAAGCGATTGGAATCATACATAAAGCACATTTACAACACAGATCAGTGGAGACATTTTATTATTACTATTTAGTTTTTCTTTAGTTGTTTTTCCGTTACATTGGAGTATGACAGGTGAGGCTCTGCCTCCCCTGCCTCTCCTGACTGCACGTCGCTGGTTTTAAGTGTGTATTCTGTTCTTCTGTCACTCATCTTTCAGGATGACAATGATGCGGGAAAGGACCTCCTAATTAAAGGACTCTGCCTCTACCTCAACGAGGATCCTGGAGACCTTGTGCAGGAGTTCATAGTAAGTGACTAATTGTAAAGTGTATACATGTGTACATCTTAGATTAAGAACCAGAGAACATTCTCTGTCATTAGCTCTTTTTTAGCTGAGCACTCAGACAGGCAGTGTTCTGTTAACTCTGCTCAAGTGTGATGCTACTCAAATTAACTGTACTGTAGTTGGATTAAATAGTTGTGACTTAAACACATACTAAAATGCTAAATACTGCTAAAAGCACTGACTAATTATTCTATCACTCCTTTAGTGATCTGCATGATTGCTGATTATTTAACTAACGACTAAACTGTTGGCTGAGAAATAGGGGTGCACCGAATGGGAAATTCTTGGCCGAAACCGATACCGAAAATGGGAAACAGTTGGCCGAAAACCGAATGCCGAAAGGCCGAAAATGATTAATAGAAATATATATATATATATATATATATATATATATATATATATATATATAATGTATACATTTTTTACCAATGTTGTTCAGCTGCCTGATTATGGAAAAATAAATGATTATTGCAAAACTTAACTTAAATAATAATCACTATTATGGGTCCATAAAACATTTATTCAGCACTTTTGAATGCATACAGTACATTAATTCCAAGTCAAGTGCATTTCAGACATTCTACCAGTCTTTGAAGAAGACTGTGTCAAAGAATCTCACAGACTCTTGTTTGCCTCTTTAATATCTTAAAGTTGACCAAAACATGTCATGTTTTATACTAATAATGGCCAAAGTTTAACATAATAGTTAGTATAAATAGTGTTAGTTAAAGTGGTTCAAATCTAAAATGGCACTTTCCCGGTTTTAATGGGTTTGATGTTTTTATGTGCCTTATGTCCGTTCTCACTCACGGCCCAAATAAGTATAGAAATGTATAAATATATATAAATATTCTAACCACTATTCACATTAGAAAATACCATGCATCTTGTTCCATATGTTCCATATGTTTGAACTGAGTTAGTCCTGGACTTTGAAGAAATGCATTTTAACAATTTTGCCTCTGTTTGAATACAAGAGAAACCCATTTTGCCTCTGTTTGAATACGAGAGAAACCCATTTTGCCTCTGTTTGAATACAAGAGAAAACCAATCTCAAACTGAATCTCTCTCAAACTGTGAATCTCTCTCTGAATGTGACTAATGGGGAAGACAAAAAAAATCCAATGTAAAAGAAGAATACATATATGTAAACTAACAGGCGGGTGTCTAAAATTAGCTAAAATGTATTACAAAAAGAATGTTAACATGTTTATATTGTTGTTTATAAAGCAATTTTGCTCAAGTGTTTTACACGAAGGTATTCAAAATGTTTATTTGATGCAGTGTTTTACATAAAATATGTTTGATACATTGATACTTTACATAATGCACTTTACCGTATTCCCCTGCATTTGAAATAAAATGTATTAGCACTGTTTGAATTGTGTTGTACTAATATGATCATATCATGTATCTAGAATAATGAACATGACTGAATAAGGTTGCCAGAACATGATTATAACATTTATAAATCAATGGAATGATGTTAAAATAACATGACTGAATCATGTTGCCAGAACGTGATTGAAACATGTATGAATAACTTTGTTCAATTACATTAGGTTAACTTAATATTTATGTGTTTAACCTAGACAACTGGATTGAGTGCTGCCAAAGCAAACGATTAATGTGCAACCAATCACCACTATTCAATCACTTAGATCCAACGACTTATTTGTTTCAGCTTCTCATCTTTTTTGCAGGTTCCATACAATATTTGAACTGGTTTAGTGAAGAGCAGAAGCCACTTTTCAAATTGTACACAATCCTTTTCCCATGCCATTGCTGTCAACACCTATCCATGCTGAACGTTGCTAATATATTATTGATTGGGGTGTGGCCAAAAGTGCAATATGCTTCAAAATGTAACTGACAGAGAGCAGTGCTTTTGTCCTGTGTCCACTGTGCCCATGGATTTTATTTTATTTCAAGATTTTTAATTACGTCGCTAAACTCCTTGAAAAGTTCCTCTTCCTTTTCTCTAAGGTACTCGACAAGGTAGCGGATGGCTATAGTTCTCTGCGTACTTCAATTGTATTGTGCTATTTTTGAAAAAGAAAAAAAGAGAAATTACCTAAATTAATATATTCTGAATGGGTGACTGCCAACAACTTGCATTTCGATGACAACTCTAAATAACGATCCTACCTCAAGAAGCATGTCCTTGATCCTCTATTTACAGTGACAGGTACCATGAGTATCAAACAGCATGTCACCCAGCCGAGTTTTAAAATGATGCAGGGGAACCAAAGTGCTCAGTTTTAAACATGTTTGCAGACTGTTCCAATTTAGTGGAGCTGCACAACTAAAAGCTTTCTTCCCTAAGACAGTCCTAGCACTTGGCACATTTAATAAAACAACATGAGATCTCAGGCAATAAGTACTTTCAATTCGTCGAGAGATCAGAGAGCAGATATAAAAAGGTAGTTTACCCAACATGGCTTTATAGATGAACATGTACCAGTGACTGAGCCTCCGTACAGTTAGTGAATGCAAACCTGCCCTGGCATACAGGGTACAGTGATGAGTAAGTGCTTTACAGTTAGTAACAAATCTCAGAGCACTGTGATAGGCAGCATCTAACTTTTCCAGGCAATGGGCAGGTGCATTCATATAGATCAAATCACCATAGTCCAGCACAGGTAAAAAGGTCACAGTGACTAGCCTTTTCCTGGCTTCAAATGAGAAACAGGACTTGTTTCTGAAAAAGAAATCTAGTCTAACCCTCAGCTTTTTAAGCAGATTAATGACCCGAAGTTTAAAAGTAAGACAATCATCAAGCCAGATACCTAGGTATTTATAACAGGTAACCACTTTGAGTACTTGTCCTTGCATAGTAACAATATCCAAAGCAGTGTCTGTAGTCTTTTTAGCTTTAGAAAAGAGCATTACCTTGGTTTTATCAACATTTAAAAGAAGCTTAAGCTCAGAGAGCTGAGTCTGAATAATGTTAAAAACAGCCTGTAATTTAACACCAGCCTCCTTAATGGAGGGACCTGCACAGTACATTACGGTATCATCGGCATAAAAATGTAAAGTAGCTTCATCCACATTTTCACCTAAACTGTTGATATATATGGAGAATAAAAGTGGACCTAAAACAGAACCTTGGAGAACACCATTAGCAATGTTCAACCACTCAGAAGACAGCCCATCAAAGTGAACACATTGGGACCTTTCAGATTGGTAGTTCACAAACCACCCCACTGCATGGCTGGATATGCCAATACTGAGTAGCCTCTGCTTTAAGATGCAATGATCAACGGTGTCAAACGCTTTGGAAAGGTCAATAAATAGAGCTGCACAACTCTGCTTATTATCTAAAATACTCGTAATGTCATTCACCACTTTCATTGTGGCAGTGATGGTGCTATGTTGCTTTCTGAAGCCTGACTGATGTTTAGACAGGATATCATTTTTACATAAAAACTCCTTTACTTGTTCACTCACTAGGCGTTCGAGCACCTTCACCAGAACTGACCATTTTGAGATTGGCCTATAGTTATTTAAAATAGTTGCCTCCCCTCCTTTTAGCAAAGGCAAGACATAAGCTGACTTCCATACTTTTGGAATTGCATTTGTGCTGAGGGAGAGGTTAAAAAGAGTAGTAAGAGGAAGAGCAATAACATCTGCAGCTATCTTTAAAAAGAAAGGTTCTACGTTGTCCGGGCCAGCCGGTTTCTTAGGATCTAACTTAGATAATGCTTCATGAACAACATTGACAGTAAAAGGAGTAAAACTGAAAGGGTTTTCCAGACCACATTGTTCAGCGTCACGGATTGGGGTGTTCACAGAAGCAGAGTGAGAAACATAATCAAACAGAGAGCCACAGGACACAAAATGCTTATTAAAACAATTTAACATGGTGGCCCTGTCAGATATAGAGCCAGATGCTGTGGTAAGGCACGGAGGTAGCTCATTACGGATCTCACCGGTGGATATCAATTTTATGGCTTTCTAAAATTTCCTAGGATTATTTAGGTTTTCTGTGGTAACTGACAAATAGTACTTCGACTTTGCACTTTTGACATTTGAAGTGAAGCTATTTCTTAGCTGCCTAAAACGCAGCCATTCTACCTCTGAACCTGATTTCCTAGCCTTTGCCCAGGCCTTGTTTCTCTCATGCAGGAGACAAGACAGTTCAGCAGAAAACCAAGGATTGTCTCGTCCCTTTACTCTAAATTTACGCAGGGGTGCATGTCTATCAATGATCTCCATAAAACCAAGGTAAAAAGAAGACCATGCAGTTTCTACATCAGCACACGGATCGATTTTTCCCCAATCAAACCCAAACAGATCATGAACAAAACCCTGCTCCGCAAAATGTTTTATGTCTCTCTTAATAATAATACTACGAGGTTTAACCTTTTGAACCTTAGTGTCCCTAATTGTGGCTTCAACACAGTGATCACTCAGATCATTCGCAAATACTCCTACAGATAAGTATTTATAGGGAGCATTATTTAAAATGAGATCAATTAGGGAGGATTTATTAGGGGACTTAATGTTAGGGCGAGTAGGACTGTCAACAATCTGAGTAACATTCAAAGAGATACAAAGGTTTTTTAAATCCTCTGACACTGCAGTTAACCAGTCCCAGTTAAAATCTCCAAGTTGCACTATTTCCTTGTAGTCTAGTTGCGATAAAAGATTTGCTAGCGAAGACAAGGAGTCCTTGCCGGCTGAGGGGGGTCTGTAACAGCCCACCACCATGACCTGTTGCCCCTTTGCCACTTCTATATTTAAGGCTAAAAATTAGAATTGCTTACTGATAGATTTGGAAACTAATGTGGATACACTGAACTTATTCTTAACATAAATGGCAACGCCACCACCTTTATTAGGCCGGTCGGAACGATACACATTATAACCATTTAAGGCGATGTCAGAGGCCAAAATAGATTTATTTAGCCATGTTTCTGATAAAACAAGGACGTCAGCGTCAGTCGAGCTCGCCCAAATGCAGACAAAATCTAGTTTACCTAACAGACTGCGCACATTCAAATGGATGAAACCCAACCCAGACCTAGCTTTAAAATCAGCAGGAGTAGCGATTTGACAACTACTACTGGGCGGACCAGGGTTAGATTGTACATTTCCTGACAGTAATAACAACAACAAAAAACAGGCATCTTTCCCTCTTAATCGACACACATACATTGTCATCTACTTTAGAAACACCGGAAAGGTCTGCGACAGTGTGATTTGAGCTTAAGAAGCAGTCCTGAAGAACCATCATCACAAGAAAACAAAAAAGACAAACATATTTTGTCGAGCAGATTTTCTGTGACAAGGCAACCGGTAATTGTTTGTGCAACACATCCGAACCTTTGCAGGGGATGCCCACTGCGGGTGGCAGAACAGACCTGAATCCAGTAGACTTCTCAGAATGACTAGAGATCTTCTCATAGTCCAAAACAGTTAACAGGCACAGCAGAATCCCGATATGGGCCATTTTCCCAGACCAGCACACAGTATCCGCGATATTCCTGGAGCAAATCAGCACAGAAGCAAAGGACAGGCGAAAGCAGCAGCGTGGAAGCGCTCCGGTTCCTCCGTGGTATGAAAGGTGAAAGCAGGCCTCTGCAACAGCAGAACCAGGACAGGTGGAAAGCAGGCCCCAGCCGTGGTAAAAATCCTCCTCGGCATAGCAGTACACGCCCGGTGGAAGCAGGCCAAGCCCGAAGCGTGGATCCACTCCGTCTCTCCGCGACGACTCCGGGGTAAAAAACTCTCCAGTACAGCCGTACTCTACAGGTGGGAGCAGGCCTCCGTAGATCGCAGACCGCAGATCGCAGGCAGCAACAAGTGGAGCCGATCCATCTCTTCGCGACGAGCAGGCCTCCGTAGATCGCAGATCGCAGGCAGCAAGAGGTGGAGCCGCTCCGTCTCTTTGCTCCGTCTCCGGGGGAAAAACACCTCAGCACAGCCGTACAGATGTAGCGATTCATTTCAGACAGTTTGAAACGCGAGGGCCGTGATTGGTACTTGATCTGCTCTCGCTCAAGGGAAAACCTCCAGCTTGACTTGAGACCGCCCCCGTGATAGGTAAATGTAATTATAATGAAGCCAGCTGCAATGGATCATTGATCCACCAGAGGGTGCAGTGGGGTTCCACACTGGAGCTCATGTGAAATAAAGTCAGATACAGTACGCTGGATGTACAGCGGAACTTTGTTAAGATCCATATGTCACGGATATCATACTACTGTGCTAAATAAGAGACATGTAATCATTTACAAAACATAACCATGTTGTTATTTAACAAAATAATTTCGTTATTCGAAAAAAACGAACGGGAAGAAATGCAGCCCGGCTCTCGATTTTTAATCCTAATTTAATCATCATCTTCACCACGATCATTTATGTTTACGTTCGCCAAATTTACATGAAATCACTGACACATGTGAATATACCATATTCAACTTCATTAAAACGTTATTAACGTGCCTAAACTCAGTAATTCACCAAAAATATGTATATTTTAAATGGAGCTTCGTCGGTCAATCAGGATCCCAAAGCGTAGCGGAGGGATCCTGATTGACCGACGGGTCTTATGGGGTGTTATTTTCCCCATAAGGAACAAGTCGCTGCAAATTATCCCGCTTATTACATGGCCACATTCTCAACAAAGTAACGACATGACTCCCAATATTAATTGAAATGCTTTTATGGATTTAGAAAATGTTTTTATTGATTTAAAAAATAGTTGTATGTATTGATTTAAATTGACATGCATCCGCTAAGAAAAATAGTCCGTTGTTACCGTTTTTTAAACAGTGTTAATGAAACGGCAGCTCTCAGCTGTGTATTTACACAACTAATGGCCCATCAACCACAGCTCTCTTCCCCCCTCCCCCCCTGATCTTTCTTCTCCAGCAGCTACATTAACTGTAGGTTACTCTGAGTGACCATAGACTGTATGTGACAAGCTTACAGTTAGTGACGTAACAACACCATAAAAGCTGGTGGGTTGAAAGCAATACGGGAGGTAAAAATAACTGGAATAATTGTGATTTATTTATTGTGGCTTTTATGTTTTTAGGTATAAAATGTTATGTAATTCAGGCTTATAGTTCAACCTTCTCTAAAAGCCTTCAACAATGACAATATTCATAGTAATTTAATAAATCCTTCCAACACACATTGTAAAAAATAGCCTACTGTAAGTTAAGAAATCATTTCAATATGTACATCTTCTGATGTAACAACAATAACATTATAAATAGTAACATAGCTGAACATGGTATTGCACATTTAGCTTTGAGTGTTACTGACCTGAGATGTTTTTATCACATGAATTAAGGTGACTGAGGCTTTTTAACATACAGGGATGCAAACTCATCAGGTATGAAAAAGGTGACAAGGTTCCGAGCCCCCGGCTCCCCCACCCCGCGGAATAACAGAGGATTTTAGCAGTCAGAACAACTAAAGCAGCAGTGTTAATAATAACAGAAATGCCAAAGAGTCACGTCTAATAGAAATATATAAAAGCATTTATTTTAAATTGTGTAGCAGTCAGTTTATAATTTTGGCAGCACCGTTGAGCATTTTGAAAATGTATTTTAATGCCTCTGTGCAAAGCTTAGTCTTTCTATCTTTATAGCCACATGGTGTAAAGTAACTAAGTTCATATACTCAGCAAGTACTATACTTGGGCACAATTTTGAGATACTTGTACTTTATTTAAGTATTTCAATGTTTTGCTACTTTGTTCTTCTACTCCACTACAGTTCAGAGGTACATGGTGTACTTCTACTCCACTCCATGTAATTAATACCTTTAGTTACTTTACAGATGTGGATGAATGAAGTGAAATATAATCAAGTGTTAATTCCGACTTTAGTTCCACCTGGAGTAAATCCACAAGCTACCCTGCAGTATACAAAGTCATTCAAACTAGCTGCACCTTTACCAGCTTTGAGAACACTTTCATGATCAATCATTATAAAACATATCATATCTATTATTCTGAAATGGACCAATCTGCACAATGACTACTTTTACTGTCGCTACTTTCACTATATTTTGATGATCATACTTTTCTACTTTTACTTGAGGAACATTTTGAATGCAGGACTTTTACTGTAACAGAGTATTCCTACACTCTGGGACTATTACTTTTACTCAAGTCCAAGATCTGAGTGCTTCTACTTTTACTCAAGTACAAGACCTGAGTAATTCTGCTTTTACTCTAGTACAAGATCTGTGTGCTTCTACTTTTACTCTACAATATCTGTGTACTCCTACTTTTACTCAAGTACAATACCTGAGTACTTCTACTTTTACTCTAGTACAAGATCTATGTGCTTCTACTTTTACTCAAGTACAAGACCTGAGTGCTTCTACTTTTACTCAAGTACAAGATTTGAGTACTTCTACTTTTACTCAAGTACAAGACCTGAGTAGTTCTACTTTTAATCTAGTAAAATATCTGTGTGCTTCTACTTTTACTCAAGTACAAGACCTGAGTACTTCTACTTTTACTCAAGTACAAGATCTGAGTACTTCTACTTTTACTCAAGTACAAGATCTGAGTACTTCTACTTTACTCAAGTACAATATATATATACTTATACCACCTCTGTTTATAGCCTATGAAAAAAACTATTAGAAATAGAAGGCTAAAGCTAACGTTAGCAGATAGTGACAATGTATGATAGCTAGCTAGCTCAACGATTCCTTAAATAATATTGCCACAGAAAAACTTTTCAGTTCAGATCACGCTCTGCCGCTCCGACAGGGAGCTCTGCTCTGAACACCTGAACGGCCCGTTCTAACAGCTGTTCACCAGCGGTCCAGTCTGTGCCACAGTGACTCCGGACGCGCAATTAATATTAACGAACGCACCCGTAGGTAATGTAGCTGCTGAAGCTAGACCATCATCTCGGAGCAGCAGAGCCTTATTATACATCCATGAGCAGAGCCGACAGGCAGGAAGACTCGAGCACACAGCTCGCACTTCATTATAATATATAAAAAAAGAACACCATGCGTGTCATGATGGCACATAACAGCTCACAGCCGCAGATTACTCCGGGTCCCAGACCCCCCCGTACCCCAAAAATATTTTTATTGCAGATCTACATGAATCACACAAACGACTTATTTTGGATTCAAAACGGCGAATTTCACCGAAAGGTGACAAGTTTGCATCACTGAACATAGACAGAGCACAACTGAAACATAATATCTGAGATGTAACAACATAATACACTTTTTGGGGATGCTTGGGATGTGAGGAGTGAGGCACACGGCTTAGAACGGGCTTGTCGCCTGGCAGGACAGGTGAGTGTGTGCACCAGTCTGCCTTGATCTATGAATTCATGTCCGTGACACTCACTGCTGCCCACAGCTGTTCTATAGAAGGAAATTCCTTCACTTCATGAAAGCGTTTTAACCACACACACCTCTACACACACATGACGGGTGTTATTTTCCCCATAAGGAACAAGTCGCTTCAAATTATCCCGCTTATTACACAACATGACTCCCAATATTAATTTAAACGCTTTTATGGATTTAGAAAATGTTTTTATTGATTTAAAAAATAGTTGTATGTATTGATTTAAAAAATAGTTGTATGTATTGATTTAAATTGACATGCATCTGCTAAGAAAAATAGCCCGTTGTTACCGTTTTTTAAACAGTCTGAATGAAACGGCAGCTCTCAGCTGTGTATTTACACAACTAATGGCCCATCAACAACAGCTCTCTCCCCCCCTCCCCCCCTGATCTTTCTTCTCCAGCAGCTAAATTAACTGTAGGTTACTCTGAGTGACAAGCTTACAGTTAGACACAACCAGTGTTGGGCAAGTTACTTCCAAAATGTAAAATATTACATATTACTTATTACTCTCTTTTGAAAGTAATAAGTTACATTACAATATTACTGTCTCTGAAATGTAATGAGTTACACTACTTTAGTTACTTTTTTAGTTACTTTCACCAAAATAACCGCAAAAGAATGGCTAGTTATTTTAAATGCTAAAATGTAGTTTAGTGCAGCTCATTATACATCCAGTGAATGGCAATGTGGTATAGCATAACAACTGTGTAGGCCCTTAAGGCTACTAACAACTTATAAACTTATTTAAAGCAGACAAAGGATCAAAGTCTGGTCAATTATAGTAGAGATACTGTAAATATTTATAAGTCTAGGCCTATATATATATTAAATACAATAGAGCTAGAGCTCACTATAATGAAATCTATAACATTATGAAATGACAAGGTGTGCAATATATTTTTCTTTTTGTTACTTTCTTTTATTTAATTCAAGTTCCAAGCACAAGAAGTTTGAATGTATTTAGTGGACAAAGAAGAAGCTTTATCAAAAATACGAAAAGGATTATGCCTCAAGGAATAGCTTACGGCTCAGCCATTTTCAGTTCAACACTGTTAACATGTAAGCCAAACATTGCTTAAAATTGCTACTAAATGCAACGTAGGCCAAAAATAGGAGCCCTGCTATTTGCCAAACAACGCCTAGAACATAGGCTACCAAACAAAGTCTGGTCAAATCTAAATACAAAGAAGGCCTCGTAGGAAATACTTCACAAAACAAATGAAGCTCCACTATATTTAACACACACATTGGAATATTGAAAATAAAACAAATAAACAGGAAACCTGTTACTGCCAAAACAGAGGTAGAATACAGCCGATTAATGCTCGTAAAATACATTTAAGTATGAAAGCCCTTAAAGCCTTGACCTATAGCCTACTTATTTTTCTATGGTGGGGGGCTGGCCTATTCCATTACCGCCTTGACTGAAATGACGGTTGAAGCGCATCAGGAGAAGGCGTTGAAAGCGTCCATCACCGAGACGGTTGCGTTTTGGGGTGAGCACAAGATTTCCAAGACTGAAAAGTCTTTCTACTGGTGCACTGGATGGCGTTGGGGCATTACAGCGGAGCGCGATTTTTTTAATTCTTGGAAACTGGTGCAGACTTTCCATCGTAGGGGCAGAATTAAAATAAGACATTACCTCTGTTTCCACAGACATGGGCGCATCAGCTGTGGTAACGGGCTGTAAGTCAAAGGCAAAAAAATCCTCCTCGCTGGAGGCAACAGCAGCAGGTTGAGGGACATCGGGCATGAGGGCTGCAGGCTCTTGTGTTGTTAGGGAACGACACTCTGACATGAGGAGTATCTTGATATGGTCTCTTCTGGCTTCTTCTTTTACCCAACGCAGCTTAAACTTAGGCAGTGAGACAGCGGCAAGCAGCGCTTCCTTGGAGTCAATTATTGCGGCAAATCGAGTTTTGATTGCTCCCACAATAACTTCAGGCAGGCCAGTTTTCATTGCTAAGATTTTTCCCATGAGAACTTCTAGTGTTGGTTGAAGCGTTCCATAAAAACAAGTGTCCTCACCCTGTAAGAAAAGAAAGGCTTCATAATGGAACAGTATTCCTTGAGAAATTGGTATTCCCTGTCGTTCATACATTTCATTTGAAATTGTGTGCAGATATTATTGATGTCAGTGAGGGGAATTTCTGTGATCCGAGAATAGGCGTCAAAGTATGAGTTCCACCTTGTTACTGTGGGAACAATCAATTTTCTACCACTGACCTCTTCCAGGAACTCTGATGCGGCTGGCCTTCGTCCACAACGCTGAACATTTGGCTGTAGCACTACGATACACAGCTCTAGATTCTACGTTAGATGACAGCCATTTATCAACCTCATTGTTCGCAATTAGATTAAGTGTATGGGCTGCGCATCTATGATGGGGAGGCAGTACACATAGCCCGTCCTGGGCATTATCATCTTTGGCGGCGGCAAGCACACTGTGAAGGTCTGTAAAGTCTGCCTCACCATCGCCATCCACCTCATCTTCCTCCTCATCGGACTCCACTTGCCGCTGCTGATGCTCCTTGAACGCCTTCACAAAGTTACTCCCGTTGTCCGTCACACATGCAGTCACTTTATCGTTGGTAAGTCCATATTGAGAGAAAATGTCCTCCAGCTCTGTTGCTATTGCGTCGTACGTGTGTCGACCCCTAAATCTTCTACAAGCGATCGCAGCCTTCTTTCGTTTCAAGGTATCTGCATCGATCCAATGCACAGTCATCCCCAAGAAACTTTTGTTGTTAGCACTCCATATGTCTGCCGTTATTGACACATAATCCTGGGCATCGATAGTTTTCCTCAGCTCCTTTTCCATGATAGCATATTCTTTATCCAACTCTTTGGCAAATGTCTTTCTATCTGGCAACACTTGCTGAAAATTAAGAAGATAGAGATATTAAAGTCATGCTAGATAATAAACTAATGCTCCATTTATAACTGGGCTAAATACTATTTAAATACCGGGAATATTACTGTAATGATAGGTGCTTATGTATAGGCAATGCATCTTTTTACCACCAGGCAGCAGTATAACATTCAAGCTAACCATGTACAAAGCGAGTGGAATAAGATGCGAGTCCACACACACACACACACACACGCACACGCACACACACACAAAATAACAACATTAAAATTACGTCGCTGGTCGCTAACATGGTAGTACAGCCTCGGCATGGCCCAGTAATCTACTGTATTAAAAAGTCTCTATTGCAACGTTAGCTTACCTTGTCATTGGTGGTGTTGACAGGGATTTTGCTGACAAGTTTTCTAAATGCCGGCGACTCCACAGTTGACAGAGATTGCATGTCTTCCACAACATACTCTGCCACGAGTCTCTTAACTTCTCGGGGTTCCAGAATCATAGAAGACCGAGAGAATGTTAACTTGTGTTGCTTCGGCGTGCCTGCACTCACGTCTTCTGTATATTTTCTTTTCTCCGAGCCGGCAGATCTCTCGACTAACTTAGTGTTAGCGTGGCACCGGTCCAGGTGTTTATTTAAGTTGCTAGTGCTATTTCTTGATGTAGACAATTCCTTTGCTGCCGACGAACATAGATTGCACTTGACTATTATGTTTTTATCTTTTTCTCTAATGAACTGATAATAATGTGAGAACACCCATCGCTCAAACGTTCCTCCCGCCATCTTAACCCAATAGTAAACAATGCATCAGGTTTATTAATCTACCCGCACATTTTTTCTCTGGTGTCGGAATGTCTCGCGATATTTGTAAATTCTTAAAAAACAAAACACCATTTAATTTCGGGTTAAAATGTGTTGTGTAACTGCGTTACTGAGAATTTTAACGGGTAATATATTACCCAAATTTCATTAGTAATGCGTTACATTACTTCGTTACAGCAAAAAGTAATATATTACTGTAACTCCGTTACTTTTGTAACGCGTTACACCCAACACTGGACACAACACTGTCATTGCAAGTGACCCTCAGTTAGTTGACTTTTATGTTCAACTGCTAAATTTGTTACTGATAAAAAAGGGCTTCTACTGTAGCTAATTACCTTAACACTAGAACCGCCAGAGGTGTTTGTATAGGCCTACCTAAACCCGTCAAATCCCGCTATTAGAATGCCATTTTTAACAACATAGGGTGCTACATAACACACTTTCAGGAAAAGTCACGGACTGGGAGACTTTAATATTTTATTGAAAAAAAGTTACATTGCACACACACAACACACATCACACAAATTGACCCGATTGGCGGTTCTAGTGTTAAATAAAATCACTAATTAATTAAACCAGTTCAATACGCATTATTCTTATTCTTATCATTCTTTATGAGCGCAGAAATAGTCTTAAACCAGATCTGTTTTTTAAATGAAATCTGACGGCAGGCAGTTAGCTCTGATCACCTATGATAAATGCGCCGCACCTAATCGCTGGCCATTCAGCCACAGACACTGTTCGAAATGGGGGGGAGCTAGGGGGAGCTCCCCTGAAGGCTGACTTTGAGATAAATAGGGGGAGCCCTAAACAATCGTGCATATTTTTGTCACACAGATTAGAAATGTAAACTCTGTAAATAACAGTTCTTGAAATAAATAATAGTTATTGTTCATTACAGTTTCTGAATATTTGTTTTATATTTGTGAATATGTCTGGGTGTTGCCATCTGTATGTGGCGGCGCAGCATTCTTACTTACGTTGCTATGGTTATGGCGGTGATGCCGGCGAGGTATTTGAAATGTTTATATTGATATTTTTTTAACTCTGGCTTTGTAATAAAAAATATGGCAAAACGAAAACAGCCAAGCGTCACAGCTTTTGGATTCACAAGCAAAGAAGCGAAGGAGTCTAAAAATGACAACGTGAACGGAAAACAACTTTCTGTTGGCCGGCATTAGGGTCGAGCTTGACAGCTCCACACCGAGGGAGAGGCCTGCCGATGCGGAGCCTGAAGAGGCTTCAACAACGGCCACATCCGCCGGCATAGTGACACCGTCTGTATTACTAGAAGAGTGTTTTTATAGCAATTGATCGCATCCGCGCTGCTGCGCCAGTCAACAGAGCGTGTGTGTGATATATTTAGTAGCAGGATGTGCTCTGAAAAATAGGGCTCCCCGAAAGCAAATGGGTAATTCGAACACTGACAGAGCTCCCTCTATACAAATCAAACTGTAGACGGTGTGAAAGCACCTATTGTTTTAAATAATGGTCGGAATGTGACCTGTGAGCCTTCTGAATTACCGTGGGACAGCACATTCTAAACTAAAATGTTCAATCAATAAAGTAACATCTTATCTTATCTTAATAATATCTTCATATTAATAATAATAATAAATCATACAGTATGTGTCCGAAAGGGAGCAGGAGGAAGCAAACACAAAAATATACAAAAAATATACTGCATATTAAAGCAAACGATTGTAAAGGTAAAAGTATGAGCATAACAAATAAAGAAGTGTAATGTAAACATTTACATTATAATTATGATTATTTAATATATAAAGACTATATATTATTGAAATACAAGATTAGATATACTTTAGTTGATCTAAAATATTGATGTGTTCAAATGCTCTTCAAAACACAACTGAAAGTCCATGAAACTTATCTCTCTGTATTTGTGAATGAAGCGCCATCTTCTGGTTAAAACCTGAAATTGAAAATCTGGCAACGCCCTCTTGGAAAATAGTGGGAGGGCTTAACATTCCTCTATACTGGTTCTAGGCAGGTCGTAGGCAGGAAGCTGTAAGCTGGAGTCTGAAATGAAGTGCTACATCTGTATTCGACAGGTGGGAGTAGGCCTCCACAGATCTCAGACAACTAAAACTACTACTTTTATAAGCAGGGATGGCTAAATGTTTGTAAGCAGGAGAGCTAGATGCTAACAGATGCCAGATGCTAACAGGTAGTGCGAGCCTGTAGAAATTACGACTGCCTCAGTGCCTAGGGCAGGGGTCGGCAACCCGCGGCCCTCGAGCCGCATGCGGCCCTTTAAGCCCTCTGCTCTTGCTCCCTTGAGCTTAGACAAAAATAAGAAGGAAATGAAATAAAAGTATTTGTAGGACTATTTATATTTTGTTGCATGGTTGAAAATGTTTCGTATTTTGAGGTGATACTGTGACACATAAATAAAAAACAAAACGGTTTTAATTAGGTCAACTAAAATATGCGTCACATTCTGCTACGGTCCCGCGCGAGCGCCTTTTCTTGGAGGCGAATAACCTGACCCCCGGCTCGATGAGCAAACTATGGATAAATCAAAGAAAAGTATCGGAGGAACACAGGATTTAATTCTGCGTGGACAGAGTTCTATGCTTTCACAGCAAACGATGCTGGTTTACCGGTATGTTTGATATGTAGAGAAAAGTTGTCAACGGTGCTGCAGCCTTTACGTATCGAGGAACAACACGGGAGAGGAAGACAGCTGACAATCTTCAGTCATAATTCAATGGGGTATGTAATTTATTTCAGAAAACACTTTTGGTTATATACCATGGAATGCTCTTAATGTCCTGATAGCAATGAATATATTAAATGCTTAGACAATAAATACATCCAAAAATGAATCTCTGGAAGCCGTAGCGCTGTAAAAAGCACGACCAATCCTTTTAGCCGGGCCGGCTAAAATAACTGGATGGCCTACCTGCCTGTCAGCCTTCCATCTGTTCACAAACTTATCTCGTGGCCTCATTGGTCATGCACGTTCGTGTATGTTGGAGGAGGGACTAAGAAAGTCCGAAGGAAGAGGCATATTTTTTCCGGTTGTGTATTTTCAAATTCTGGCGCACTCGAGCTGGTTTCTCCATTCTTACCTACTCTACCTTTAACTCTTTTTAGGGTGCAGCTATATGTTTTATTTATTTCAAAGTGGGCCCATTTTAATTATATATTTTTTTTCCTTCAAATGTGCAGAGGACTCCCCAAGTGCTGTGTTTAATTTATTTTAAAGTAGGCTTGTGTATTATTTGTAATTCTCCTTATAGGAGTTCTTTGTTTATTATTAGAGGTTAACAGTTTTATATAATGTAATAAATAGCCTGATAAATGTAAAAAAAACTGTAGTTTTTGTATGATATAACAATAAATACAACTTTATAAACTATCAAGCTATGAAATATGTTTTGCGGCTCCAGACAAAAAATTTTTGGGGAAAAAGGAGCAAAATGGCTCTTTTGGTCAAAAAGGTTGCAGACCCCTGGCCTAGGGAATAGTAACCAAAGTATGTTTACTCTCACAGTAGGCTCTACTACTTTGTATCCTCTCACAGAACTATTCACAGTTCAAAGGCTGCTAATTTTGGTCAAACAGCAATTTGCCTGTACAGTGCAACTACAAGGCTATCTGTATTTGAATGACAAAAGATGACACTCACCTTAAAATGTCCTTTGTATATTTCTATTTGTCTTAACTGTCGGAACTTGTCCAGGCATGTTAAGTGGGAGTGGACTTGAAATCCTTAACTCAAGGCGTAGAACAATTAAGTTATCAAGCCAATTGCATTACTTACTACATCTTGAATTTTGTTTTAAGTCAATTAACGCAGAAATCAGAGTTCAAATTACACACAATATTAAGTTGATGTAATTACCAACATTATTACGTCGTCAACACAACTTATAAATTAATGTTTGCAACTTAAAATGTTTATTTAAATCAATTAATTCACATTTTTATCTTGCAACCATGCATTTAATTAAGTGGAGGTGAAAGGTCGCCTCAATTCGTTTTTAGAGTGTATAGCCATACACAGGTAGAGGTGGTGTTGGAGGGGCATCTGGGTGACGCACTATAACCCGGCTAAGAGGTAGTGGATGCTGGTATGAGATAGGGCTATCTTCCTGAACTTTTCCAAAGGCTGAGTTAACCAGGGGCACGTCCACACTTATAGCCATGGTGGTGATCAGTGGTGCGATGTCTGCTGAGAAGTCCTTGTATACCTCGCTGACTTTGAGGACATCTGGGTCTGGCAGCTCCCCCTGCACAGCCCTGTAACGTGTACTCCTTTGAACATGTTTATATGATATTAGGACTTTAAGAACAATTTTACACTCAGACAACAATCACAAAGTTGTAGCAGGCTACATACAATTACTTAGGACAATAGATATTGCCTTACACCATCAGCAACTGTAAACTGCTTTGGCTCAGTGGAAATTAACACCATGTCACTCACTCTGCCTGGTTTCACACCCTATTAATTACACAAAAGAATTGTCAAATTAATTGAAATGCTCATTGATGCAACATACTAAATCAGCTCTTGGCACAAAGGAAATACTCATTAACCCGTGGATTGGTTGTGAACACATACTGTACATGGTTCTTGGCTTGTGCCATCGCTGCTCTGTTTCAGTGCAGCTTAGGACAGGGGGTACAGCAGCCAGGTTGAGTGTGGAGTAGTGTGCGGTCTGGAACAGCAGTGCAACATTGTGGTTGCAGAGTGCTGTTCCAGCTACACAGGAACACTTTGCCACTGCAATCTCCGCAGGTGAGCAGTTCTCAAAGACAATCTACACATTAAAACAACATTTCAGTAATTTTACATTTAGGACACTGCTTCAATCCAACACAGACAAATGAGAAAGCTGAGAGCAGGCTGATCAGGCAAGTAGTAGGTGTGGGAAATGCTAAACCAAAGAAGTTCTGCTGTTTGGAATACTGTAATTTAAGGACATTCAAACAGATAAGCTCTCTCAGCTGTCTCAATTTATTATCTTATTATTATATTATAACTACATAAAATAGTGTTAGTAGAACGTTGAACAGCTTAACATAGATGTAGGGTACAGAACCAGCACTTACCTAACACTGGCCAATACAAATAACTGGACCCTACATGGATTATACTAACGATACAGTAAAGAACAGCAGCCGTCACAACCAGTTTCTGGGGTTTCCATGAAAGCAGAGACGGTTTTCAACCTCATTAAGAATCTTGAAAGCTAAGTTTGGGTTTAGCTAATGTATTTATCATTTTAAACGAGAGGGTAAAACGAAAATAAATCTGTAGCCCCTTCATGCTACACACACATAGCTAGCTACCAGTTGATGTGAGCTAATTTATTGTCACTATGTAATCTGTTGCAACATGTCAGCTAGCTGGGCTTTTTTTAATCCTAAATCTTACTCTAGCCACATCAAAACCTCTGAACATGAACCTGATTGAGGCTTTGAACCGATGAACACTTTTTATTTTCCTCCCTACTCTGAGATCGTGAGGCTTTTCATGCTTTCTCATGGACCTGTAACAGCTAGCCCTGACGCTCACTCTCCCTGAAGGTAGATCTTTGTTTGAAACTGTGGGGAATTGGACATCATTCATGCTATGCAAAACACGTTATAGTACATCGTTAAAAACGCTTTACACTGCATCAAGACTGTCAAGCTGTTAAAGCAAGTAACTACAGCTTTGTTTGTCACTTACCTTCATAATTGTCGATGTAACTGGATATGTAGGCTACATCTTGAACCCCTTTTCTCTTTTGCTCCTCGGGGCTGAGCTTGCCGCTTGTACCAGCCGATGTACATCACTGATGTTAACCTTCGGTAGGTCCTGGAGACATCGAGTGTAAAATAGTGCCATCACGTTAACGTTAGCCTTCTGACTTTGCTCTACCGCCATCTGTATGCTATCTATCTTGCTATCTATCTATCTTGCTATCTCTATCTCTCTCTCTCTCTCTCTCTCTCTCTCTCTCTCTCTATCCATCTATCTCTCTATCTATCTCTCCATCTTTCTCTCCATCTATCTCTCTATCTATCGCTATCTTTATCGCTATCTTTATCGCTATCTATATCGCTATCTATATCGCTATCTACCCGCTCTACCGCTCTGCCGTAGACCGGAAGTTTACAACCGCACACTCAATGAACCGGAAATGGAAATAAGTCATCCCGTGCAACTAGCCTATTGCGTGTGGACGGAAGCCTTTTTTGTGATTGCGTTTGCGTATGCGTTTTACCGTATGCGTCCTCGTGGGGCCAGGGCCTTAATCAGTCTTCAGGTGTAAATACCGATGACCAACAGCCCTGCCAATTATTAAAATGAAGAAAATACCTATATGAATAATCCATTCAAAACATTGAAGACAGATTGACCTATTACAAATAACAGAGGAACTGTGAACCCCTGCTGCTCTGGGGCCTCATTCATAACGCCTTGCGTAGGATTCACGTGGGAAGGTTGCTTACGTAGTACTGTAGGTACAGAAATGTTCCGACATTTTCCGATTCACAAAACATTGCGTACCGGCGAGGGAAGTGCGTATGGCACTTCCTACGTCTGTTTCCCTTTATAAATCACAATGGACTCGAAATGCGGCGCAGCTTCTGCGGGCTTCACGTAACGCCCATATTTGCCTATAAATAGTCAAAGAAACGCCCATTCATTCATTTTGACTGACTGCATGAAGAAGATCGCAGGAAATGACGACAGAACAGCTAAAAAAGACATCTCACACCGTGTCAGATTTAGGTTATTTTGGGGAGGTGGAGATAAATCATATTGTTTGGTGGATGCAGTTTGAACCAGAGTAGCAGCATGGAGGTCAGATCATCACCAAAATAAATAAATAAGTGGTCCGAAAAAGGTTAATGACAAAAAAAATACACATAACCTAACCTTCCTCAGGGAGTGTGTTTGTACCGGGGACAGGAGACACCCTCTTGATGAGACACTGTAAGAAATGATCGGGGAATCCCTCCGGAGTGGAGTCATGACAACTGGATCTGAATAATTTTTTTGTATTTGGTGGTTTGTGTTCCAGCTGTCGATCAGCAACTATATATCCATAATCCACCAGTTAAAGGAAATACAACTAATGTGTTGTGTTATATTAGCTGTACAATTTACCACATATGGTGTTCTTAGTTTCCATACCTCCTGTGTTTTACGAGCGACTTATCAAGTAGGCTATTAGCAAACGACATAAAACATGATTAAACATGATAGTATATAAAACCATGCTCGTATCTACAACCTATAGAAACGCAAAACGGCGTCAGTTTAGACGTAATTCTGTCCTCCTGCTTACCGCATCATTTATGAGAAAACATTTCATAACATTAACACAACATATTCAAGGTGGTTGTAAATAACATATCCGTATTTACTTATTTCTCCAAGTTAGGTTTTTGTGTGCACTGAGGAGTCTCAAACAGGCGTTTGTTTAATCATTTTAAGATTGCATGCTACTGAACAGGTGAGAGGAGGATTTTCTAACTCTTCTGAACCAATGCAGCTGGGGCGGACCCGGCTCTCCGAGGCAGAACGACAGCGCCGCCTGCGGGACAACTGCTGTCTTTACTGTGGTCAGGAGGGTCATTTTGCCTCCTCTTGTCCTGTAAACGGCAGGGCTCACCATTCATCCAGAGGGCGCTGGTGAGCAGAATTATGAATTTAGAAATGCCCTCTCGACCCCTAATCCATGCTCAGCTGAACTGCTCAGGAAAAATGCACACTGTGGCAGTTGTTATTGACTCCGGTGCTGATGCCAGTCTGTTGGACATAACACTGGCCTTTCAGATGGGACTTGGTCGGGATGTTTTGGAGAAGCCCATCAATGCTACAGCTTTAAATGGTCGTCTTCTCTGCAGAGTGACACACCGTTCAACTCCTGTTCAAATGAGCATGTTGGGTAATCTCAGCGAAACACTCTCTTTTCACCTTATCCATGTACCACATCAGCCTGTCATTTTGGGGTTTCCTTGGTTAAGGAGGCATAATCCTCATATAGATTGGGCTTCAGGGACTATTAGAGAGTGGAGTGCTCATTGTCATGCTGTCTGCTTAAAATCGAATTCCTCAATTGATTCCAGTCAGCCGATTACCTCTGAGTGTCAAGACATTTCCGGTGTTCCCAAGGATTACTGGGAACTTAAAGAGGCCTTTAACAAGGTTCGGGCCACCTCACTCCCGCCTCATCGTGCTAATGACTGTCCTATTGACCTGGTACTTCTCCTCCTAGAGGTCGACTTTTTTCTTTATCGGCTCCTGAAACTAAGTCAATGGAGAAGTATATCAATGACTCTTTGGATGCAGGACTCATCCGGCCTTCATCATCTCCTGCTGGTGCAGGTTTTTTCTTCGTGGGTAAGAAGGATAAGACTCTGCGCCCATGCATTGACTACAGAGGACTCTATAACATCAATGTCAAGAACAGGTACCCCCTTCCACTTGTTTCCTCTGCATTTGAACTGTTACAAGGCGCTACTATTTTTACCAAGCTGGACCTACGTAACTCGTACCATTTGGTGAGAATCAGGGAGGGGGACGAGTGGAAGAAAGGATTTAATACTCCTAGTGGACATTATGAGTATTTAGTCATGCCTTTTGGACTCACCAATGCACCTGTAGTCTTCCAGGAGTTGGTGAATGATGTTCTGCGGGATCTACTCAATATTTGTGTTTTTGTATACCTGGATGACATTTTGATTTTTTTCCAAGTCAAAACAGGAGCATGTGGTCCATGTTCGCCTAGTCCTCCAGAGGCTCTTGGAGAACCACCTCTTTGTCAAGGCCGAGAAGTGTGTATTCCACACCACAGAAGTCCCTTTCCTGGGATTTGTGGTCTCCACCGGAAACATCAAGATGGACCCTGACAAGACCAAGGCGGTGACTGACAGGCCGCGCCCTTCAACACGCAAGGAGCTCCAACGCTTTCTGGGTTTTGTCAACTTCTACCGGAGGTTCATTCGAAACTACAGTTTGGTGGCAGCCCCTCTCACAGCTCTCACCTCTCAGAACATTCCCTTCCGGTGGTCCTCTGTGGCCGAAAGGGTTTTTGGTGAGTTAAAATCATGCTTCACCTCTGCTCCTATTTTGATTTTTCCAGATCCTACTCGGCAGTTTACTGTAGAGGTAGATGCGTCGGACACTGGAGTTGGGGCAGTTCTTTCTCAACGGTCGGCCTAGGATTAGAAGATGCACCTGTGCGCCTTCTTGTCACGGACGCTTTCCCCAGCAGAAAGAAATTATGAAATTGGAAATCGAGAACTGTTGGCAGTAAAACTTGCCCTGGAAGAATGGAGACACTGGTTGGAGGGAGCAGAGCAGCCTTTTGTGGTCTGGACTGACCACAAATATGTGGATTACATCCTTTCAGCTAAGCGGCTGAACTCTCAACAAGCCAGGTGGGCTCTTTTTTTCACGCACATTGATTTCTCTCTTTCATACAGACCTGGTTCTAAGAACATCAAACCTGACACCCTGTCTCGCCAGTCTCAGCCAGAGAGCTCTCCATCATATCCTGAGAATATCATCGCTTCTACATGTGTCATTGGTCTGGTGACCTGAGAGGTGGAGGATAAGGTCAAGCGCTCTCATGCTGAACACCCAGCCCCAAGTGCCTGTCCTGTTAGCCGTCTGTTTGTTCCTGCCACTCACCGTACCCAGGTTCTCCAGTGGGGTCATAACTCTCGTCTGGCTTGTCACTCAGGAGTGAGACGGTCCCTAGCCCTGATTCGACAGCAATTTTGGTGGTCTTCCATGGAGAAGGATACCAAGGAATTCATTGCTGCTTGCCTAGTCTGCTCCCAAAATAAGACCTCACGCCAAGCTCCCTCCGGTCTTCTTCATCCCTTGCCTATCCCTCAACGTCCCTGGTCCCACATCTCCTTGGATTTTGTCACTGGACTACCACCCTCAGACGGTAACACAGTCATACTCACAGTCATAGACTGGTTTTCCAAGTCTGCCCTGCTTATTCCATTAACCAAATTACCTACTGCCAAGGAAATTGCTGAAATCATGTTACAACATGTGTTCAGGCTGCATGGTCTCCCCAGTGACGTTGTGTCTGATCGGGGACCACAATTTACTTCTCGTTTTTGGTCCGAGTTTTGCAGGCTGTTGGGAGCCAGTGTCAGTCTGTCGTCCGGATTCCATCCCCAGTCCAATGGTCAAGCAGAGCAAATGAACCCGGACATGGAGACTGCCTTACGCTGTCTAGCCTCCTCCACTCCCTCCTCCTGGTCGAGACAGCTTCTATGGGTTGAATATGCCCACAACACCCTTCCTAGTTCTGCTACTGGTCTTTCTCCATTCCAATGCTCCTGCGGATACCAGCCACCCCTTTTCTCTGCAAAGGAACGTGAGGCCAGCGTCCCATCTGCCGAAGCGTTTGTAAGCCGATGTCGAAGCATGTGGTTAAAGGCCCGCTCCGCGCTACTGCGCTCTTCCGACCGTTATCAACGGTCCGCCAATCGCTGTCGCAAGCCAGCTCCACAGTACTCCCCAGGGCAACGTGTCTGGCTCTCCACACGGGATCTCCCTCTCAGAGTTGAGTCGAAGAAGTTCTCTCCCCGTTTTGTAGGCCCATTTCCCATATCTAGGGTCATCAATCCTGCAGCTGTCCGCCTGCCCCCTTCTATGAGGATTCATCCTACCATCCATGTGTCCAAGATCAAACCTGTTAATGTGAGCCCTCTTCAGCCCCCCTCTAGACCCCCACCACCACCCCGGACTATCGACGGGGAAACTGTTTACACTGTCCGTCACCTCATCAAGTCCCGGCGACGTGGTAGAGGGTTGCAGTACCTGGTACACTGGGAGGGTTATGGTCCTGAAGAGCGTTCATGGGTGCCCGCTCGCAGTATCTTTGACCCATCTCTCATTACTGACTTTCACCAGGCTCATCCCGATTAACCACGTGGGATGTCAGGAACCGTCCATAGAGCAGGGGGTTCTGTTACAAGTTAGACACATCTATTGTTGTTTGTTTATTTTGGCTCATCTTAACTCTCCTGTCATTTCAGATCCTGCCTTCCTCCAGGCCCTTCTAATCAGCTCACTTCCCTCACCTGGTCTTCCCAGCCCTTCCCCTCACCTGTTACTCATTCCCTCATCACTCCACAGTATTTATACCACCTCCCTATCACTTGTCCTTTGCCAGATTGTCTTGTCGTTTCCGCCAAGCTTTCCAGTGTGTGTTATTCTCTAGCCTAGATTTTCGTCCTGCCCGGTTTTTGACCCCTACCTGCCTGCCTGTATATGGATCTCGAGTTCCTGCCTGCTCCCTGTCTGATGGATTTCCTGGTTTTGAACTGCTCCCTGTCTGATGGATTTCCTGGTTTTGACTTTGCCTGTCCCAGACTTGAATAAACTGAACATTGCTTAAAACTGGTTGTATCTGAGTTGTGCTATTGGGTTCTGATCTGTACCTGTGATCGTGACAGTAACACACAAGGGGACGGGTAATAACCGTAAAAGCATGACATGGGCCCTTTAAAGACACCATAAAGCGTACTCCCAAAGGTCAACTATCACTTATGTATATAATGTCTCTACTTTAAAGAGTCCTCTCCAGCTGATGTTCAGGTGTATATCAGTATGTAGTGTCTCTACTTTAAAGAGTCCTCTCGTGCTGATGTTCAGGTGTATATCAGTATTTAGTGTCTCTACTTTAAAGAGTCCTCTCCTGCTGATATTCAGGCCCCTAGAGGAGGTTAAGTCCCCCCCCCACTTAAATCACGTCAACATGGATAGGAAACGAAATACATTTGCAAATATCTTGTGTCCAATATACTTTCTGTTTTGGTGGTCATGCCACAACCGTGCACGTGAATATATGCACGAGTCATGGTAAAATATCTGGATTAAGAGTTTGCTTTTTCTTTGCACGGCATGAAAGAAAGGCGAAATGAATGGGCTGTGATTTTAGTATTTTTAAGCAGAGGTCAATAATTTGTACGGCCCTTGGAGGATGTTTAAAAAATTGAAATGGCCCTTGAGAGGAAAAAGGTTTCCCCACCCCCTGCTCAACAACGTCACGGTGATTAACGGAGAAAAGTAATATCTAAATATAAAGACGGAGAAAGTAAACGATAACATTTAGTGTTAGCACCCCCCGAAGAGGCACAAGCTCTTACGTTGATATTGGAGATTTCAATAAATTCAATTGGAGAAAAAAAACGGGGAATAAACAAACAAAACGAATATCTGAAAAACGAAATTGAAACCTGAATAGTACTCCAACGAACGGATATTTGGGTACAGCCCTAGAGGGAACACAGAGCCTTTGCAGACCATTAACATGCACACAAACCTATAGAACACATTACAGCAGAGGGACAACCACAAAAAGCTGAATAGGGCGTCTTTAAAAGAAAACTGACAGACCTATGACTGAAGAGATAAGAGCTATATATAATACATTATAACAGAAATAAATAATAATATTGTTAAACTGCTTAAGAGATTTGGGATTTTGTGGCAATGCTGCAGCTATAACATTACTATTTGTTGCATTATGGCCAATTCATAAATCATTTGATTAATGTGACACACCTTTCATTGCATATTTTGCTTAACATTCTGTCCCAGCTCTGCCTCTCACAGCACGCTGTGGCTTTATTGAGGCAAAACCTTTCTAATCCACCATGAGATGTAAGAAAAGCTCTCACTGCCTATCAGATGAGGTTACTGGAGGTTTCAAACCCATTCAAACTTTAATGGAGTTTTCAGGTACAACAAAGTAAAAAAGTTTTGCTGATTTTATTCAGGAAAATATGACCGCTGAAGTGTTTTTTCAGTTAGTGTTTATAGGGCACAAACAGCCAATGAATGTGTTTCTAGACTGACAGCAGTGTTTCTGTAACAGCATGCTATGACTGTGTGTGGGAGTGAAGTGTGCCTGTTGATGTTTGTGACAGCTCAAACTCACACTTGTGATCATCAAACACTTTGAAAACTTACCAGGAACTATGCTTTTTCCCCACATTTTGTGCTAGCACCTCATCCTTTTCCTTCTGTCCCTATAAGTTATGAAGGATAACCAGCTTCTCCACCATCTCAATCTGTCTGCTCTGAAGCTGCTCACAATCACCTAACATTTTCTTTGCATTTTTGTGAACAACGTGCATAAGAGGAAACAGATTAATCCTCAAAGTAAAAAGATTTTTCCTCAATATGCCACTCAGCAATCAATATAGCTACATGTTATATCAGATCAGAACACATCTTCGAGGAGTAGATTTTCTTAACCCATGTGTTTCTGTACCAAGTCTCCGTCTTCAAGTCCAAAGAGAAGCTGCAGCCCTTTGCCATATGGTAGCATATTGAAATGTATGAGTATTCGAGGCAAACCTTACTTATAGCTACAGTATAGAGAATAATATAGACAGCAATACAACAACAGTATGACGATAAGACAGTGTGAGACTTTTCAATCTACAGTGACAATACCATCAGTGTTCTGTCAGAAGCTCAGGTGAGGTGACACTTGTGAAGGGCTGGAAAAGAGACCCAAAGTGGGTAGACCGGCATACGCAACGCTCTGGGGGTCCAACGGCTCCGTGTGTAAGCCCTATATGATCATTTTTTCTGATAACGATGAAATAGCCCGCCTCCCTCTCCCCACGTCTCCTGCTGCTGCTGGGCTGTCGGAAGAGGGGGAGGAAAAGAGAGGCAGGCACCGTTTATTAAATATTATTATACAGAGAACTGAGTCGTTATCAATTTGTTTTAAAGCTTAAATAACAAGGAAGACCTCTGATCGGCACTTTTCTAATTTTGTACGGAAGATTTAAACTTTAACAGACATGTTGACCGGCGGAACATTTTTTTTAACAGAAACTCTGCCGCACGGTTCCCTCGTCCCTTGGAAGAGGCGGAGAGGTGGGTGTTTTTCATCTGCTGGTGGACTACCTGAGAGATATACAGCAGGAGAACACGCCGTCCACCGCGGAGAATAAACAGAAGGGCAACCATGGCAACCATGCTCCGGGGTCTTCTTCGCTGCTTTTGGTGTATTTTGTGGCGGCAGCAGCACGACTTACAGGCCTGGCATATGTACTACAGCGTTTCCAGCATTTCCAGCGGTCGAGTGTGAACGGACACATTAATGAATCGAATGCGTGTGAACGGAAGACTTTTTTGCGTTTGCGTATGCGTTTTACCGTATGCGTCCTCGTGGGGCCGGGGTCTAAGCCAAACTATATCCGGTCACAGAGATCTGCTATTTTAAAGTAAAGTCAACACATCGACCCTAATATGGTCTATATTAAGAACGAGAAAAGTCTTAACATATATCCTTTTTTGTAAACATATGACAAATGTGTGAGGGTGATGACGTCAGAGCATCGTCCTATGTGCCAGGGCTTAGCCCCGGACAGCCCCAGCCCAATTTAACCCCTGGGTATTTGTGAGGGAGCTCCTATATGGCATTACCCCGCTGAAGCTCACCAAAGTTTAATATATTTCATAGATCAAAGTTTTGTCAATTGTTTTGTTTATTGGTCAAATACTGGTTTCTAATGGTTTCTGAGGAGTTTTACTGGAATGAAAGAGCACAGAGTCTACAGAAGCAACAAAGCAGCATACTGCATTAAACCTGACCTTCACAGAGAGGTTGAAGTTCATGTGGAAAGGAGGCTTCAGTAGTCTGTCTGCACTCTGTTTAGTTGTGCTATCTTACAATCAATATAGTAAATATGAGGTAAAGTGTGTTGCCAATGTAACCGGTTAGAACTCAAAGTTGCGATGAGGTCTTAAAATGTATGGAAAGGGTCTTAAAAAAAGGTCTTAAAAGGTATTAAATTTGACCTCAGGATTCCTGCATATACCCTGTTACTATACTGTAGCAGCATATCGTTTTGTATTCATTGAATAAGATACATTTAATCATTTAAAAAAAATCATATTTATTTTCGATTTAACAAAATAAATGTGGTTTAATCCACGTGAGTTTACAACTACAAAAATAATCGGTTTGTTTTTGTATCACATCCGACTGGAGGAAATGCAGCATGGCTCTCACTACCGATTTGTAATCATAATTTAATCATCATCTTCACGATCATTTATGTTTATGTTCACCGAATTGACATGAAAGCACTAACAAACATGAATATGCTGTAGTCAACTTCATTAAAACTTTATTAACTTGCCTAAACACAGTAATTCACTAAAAAGAGGTTTATTTTGAATGGAGCCACGGGCATACAAGAATATTTACTATAATATTATACTATTGTTGGTAGTTTACTGTATTATTAGTGTTTAATATAAAGCAAAGCACTGCAGTCTCTTCTCCTAAATCCTTTTGAATTCTCCTATCCACGGAATGTGACAAAACTCTCCCCTCCCCCCTCTGTTAACTAACCCTGGAGTGCAAGTAGTATGTTGTGGACTCTCTTTGTTTCAAATAATGGCCCATCGGAATGTGACAACTCTCCCATCCCCCTTCTTCTCCATTGCCGGTATACAGTAGGTCTTGATAAATGGTATAAAACAATTAAAATATTGCAAGCTGAGGCCGTGAAAATGTTTGAAATATTATTGCCATAACAATCACAAATTGAGTTTATTCACAAATGTTGTGCAATGACAAAATCAGAAAGTTATATTTAAAAATGATGTGGCTTTAATAAAAATGACATACTGTAGGCTCGACAGCCCCCCTTAAGGCGATCAACACATGCAGGGCAGCATTGTCGGTCTGAAAGGATCTCTGGAAATATCAAACATTTAATTAAAGTTTTAAAAACAGTGACAGGGTCCAAACTCAGAGGGACCCGGTGGAAGAAGTATTCTGATTATTTACCTTGGTAAAAATACGGTGCTCCGTGTTTGGTGTCTGTGCCGCTTTCACGTCTGTTCCCTGATCTCTGCGTCACCGACCGATTTGATATTCAAGTGACAGAAAAAAAAACTTTATTGTAAAGCTTTATTGAAAATCAGGAAGCAACGTTACTACGCTATAATCGATTATGTTCTGTCACTGCATCGATGCAGAATCATCCACGTCCGCATCGTGATGCATCGTAGAAACGATTAATTTCAACACCCCTACAACACATACTGTATGTGTGAGCTCTCACTATTGATCGCCCCAGGGTGTAAAGTCTGTTGCCTGCTGTTCTTAAAGTGGTGGTCCCTTGATTAAAATGTTATCTGTTTTGGTATTGGTCTTTTATGCAATTTCGTCACTTTCATTTGGAAGTTAACCATGTTTTGTATTCCTTGGTCTCGCTTTGGATGTCCAGTGAATGTGTTCTCTCTTCCTCCCCTGACTGTTTGGGACACCTGAGGCATTCTTTGAGGAGATAAGAAAGCATAGACATTCTCCCATACACGGATTTATGATCAGAACATGTGCCAGTGATGTTGACTGAAACAAATGTATGTAGGTCATGTGTGGAGCACCCCAGGGCCTTTGTTGCACCACACATTGTGAAGTCAGATAAAGGATTATTACCACACCCTTTGGCGCCCTATTAAGAGATGAAGCGCAGGTTAAAGGTGGCTCCTCCAGCTGTGTGCAGCATGTCCAAGACCTCCATTCCTGCGCGGCCTCCAGGGTTTTCAGTGGCACATCTTAGCACAAAGCAGGTGTTTTCTCAAACAGTCAATCTTGACAGCATCAAACTGATTTATGCACGTGTGCTGCATTGGGCTGATTTAAAGGTGACCTATCATGCAAAATGCACTTTTGTACGTCTTTTATACATGAATATGTGTCCCCGGTGTTCCAAGGAACTCACCAAGTGTCAGAAAACACAACCCTCTCTATTTTCCTCCATACCCAAATCTCTTAAAAAGGGGCTGCAACGGATCTGATACAGACTGATCCAGATTTGAACACTTCTATGACATCACAGAAGTGGCGCTACGGCTATTGGGACAACTCCACCAATCAGGAGGAGACAGCCAGCGCTGGAGACGCTGTAGTACATATGCCAGGCCTGTAGATGGTGCTGTTCTCACAGAATCAGCCCATGCAAAGACAGTGTTAAATTGAGCAAAATGAGGAATGGCTAAAATGCATGATCTGTTTGGTATTTTGAAAAATAAAAAGTATAATTATGCCTTATATAGGTATGGTCCAACACTATATTATTCAAATATAGCATTATAGGTCCACTTTAAGATTTGAGATTCAAGATTCAAGAATTGTATTATCACTGTTAAGGCACAACTAAATATATGTTGTGCTGGTCCCGTAGGTGCAAAATACTATATATAGAATAAAATAGCAATTAAGAATAAAATAAATGAAATGTCCCTTTAACCTGTTAAGCCCCATAGCCCCCGCCGGCGGCACGACCGTCATCGGCCTGATCACGGACGGCGACGAGACGGCGTACAGAGAGGAGGTTGAAAACCTGACATCTTGGTGCCAGGATAACAACCTCCATCTCCACGTCAGCAAAACCAAGGAGCTGATTGTGGATTACAAGAAGCAGCAGGGAGAGGGACACACCCCCATCGCCATCAATGGGACTACGGTGGAGAGAGTCAGCGGCTTCAGGTTCCTCGGTGTTGTTAGAAATTAAAATCAATGTTTTGATGGTATAATGTAGCTTAAACATACCGTCAGTTTAAATGCTGTTTTATACTGAAAAAAAACGAAATTCTCGTGCACAACCACTCTTTAAGCTTTTATTCTGAAAATCCTTCATCTCCGGTTAGCATTTAGCATGTGGGTAATATACCATTTCCTATAGAGGTGAATTTAGTAGCAAAATGACATGGAGTGTTGCACACCGAAACCTACTGATTTAACACTAAAACTATAGACGTCGAGTAGGGTGCATCAAAAAAATCATTTTTAACCTGCTGATCTGTTAAGGGGATAAAAATGTTCCAATTCATGTTGTAATAACGTATGCAAAATATTTTTATAATATGAGGTGATTTAGAGGTGCAACGGCCATCATCTTTTATGGCAAAAGGGGGTAACCAGCATACAGTATATATGCATGTGTTTACCTTTTGTTTATTTTTTATCTACTTTAATATTACTGTCATTACCAACACATTGTGCATAATGCACTCTAGCTACAACTTCCATTTCAACATTCAACATAATGTTTATTTGGTAGCCATGCTAACCTGAGACAATCGAGGACAATGCTAATGCTAATGAAGCACAATTCTGTGAGGCAAAAAGACTCCACCCTTGATCTGAAGACATTTGAGGTAATCTACTCTTTATTCTTTGTGTTGGTGTACTTTTATTAAGGATCATTGCCATATGAGTTGTACTTTGGTATATTTAATGAGTAAAATAAAAATGTCTATCAGTTTTATGTAATTTTGTGTTAATTACATGCAGCTAGCTACTGTTTGCTAGTCATCCTGCTAACATTAGTTATTTGTCTAAGGTTCGCCTGTGTGCATGTTTTATGTCTTATTATAAGTGAGCATGTAGTGGGCTTGCAGATCTGCTATTTTTGGCAAGTTTCCCCTCTGAATGGATGCTAAGGTTCAAGTGGATAATGCATGCTAAGGTATTTTTTTAATTTTATTTACTAAGGTAAATTTGTAACACTATCCTTATTCATCATTTGACTGTAGAAAACAAAAGACTAATACATTATTTTGTGTTAAACCACTTTATATTTTCAGGCAATCTAGACCACTACCTGCCCCAGTATCCGGCTCTCATAAGATGCTGCCCTCGCCCATAGGCTCACGCCAGAGGAGCCGTAGCCTGGTCTTCGGTCTGGGTGCCAGCATCACCAATGCGGATGGCATGATTACTGGGGCCAAACTGCCAAGTGGTCGTCAGATCTTGCGGTGCATGCTGTACAACTGTGATGTGCAACTACATGACAAGCGACCCGGTATGAATGGAGCCTTGTCACGCTTCATGGCAGCCAAAGTAGTCCTGGAGCAGGTGCGGCCATTTTACGCCAAGGCCAATATCCCAATGGTGAGCGATCGGGGTGCGTGCAACAAGATGGTGGAGCTAGTTGACGTCAACAACAAGCTGCGGCGCATTCCACAGGCCAGGCGCTCCAGTAAGGCTACAGCTCGACAGGTGGATGCAATGGAGCGCAGGCTAGATTCAACATTCCCACTGTGGTCTCCAAACGCAGAGGAGAAGATCCGCAATCCAGAGGACATTGCTTTCCTGGCTAGCATGAAGGGAGACAGAGTGGCCACATTTGGCGCATTCGACGCCAAGTTGCAATCCAAGGTAAAGCGGCGACAGAAGCGTGAAGCTGGGGCAGCTGCCCGGCAGTCACACTTTACCAGTGAGCAGCAGGAAATGAAAGTGAAGTCCAGAATGGCGATGTTGGAGAGCGAAAGTGATGAGGATAGCGTTACAGATGAAATAGCCACTCTACCGGCTGAGAACACACCCCCTTGCAAGCATAAGAAGACTGGCACCACAGCCTTCATTCCACCCGACATCCTCAGCCGGCCAAGTCTCGTGTCACTGGCTACACGGTTGAAGATCACACCGATGCAGCAGGCTGCCTTCACGCGCGGCTTGATCACAGAGTCGGGCGGCAATTGTGCAAATATTTCAGCATCCTACGCGACAGCAGATCGATCACGCCGCCAAGTGCTGGAGGTTGTCAATAAAGAACACCAGAAGCAGTGGACACCATCTCCCATGTGCACCCTGCACTGGGACAGCAAGTTGACACCGACGCTCAGCAATGTGCGCCAGTTGGAGGAGCGTTTGACAGTGGTGGTTGGAGATGCGGAGTAGCTCAAACTGCTTGGTGTGCCAGCATATACAAAGGTGAAAGACGAGGCGTGCGGCGAGATCATCGCCCGCCTGACATGCAAGCTACTGCAGGACTGGTGCTGTGCCGACCAGGTTGTCAACATGGCATTTGACACCACTGCATCAAACACAGGTCATCTCACAGCAGCCTGCATTGCCATCCAGGTCTCACTTGATAGACCACTGCTTTGGTCCGGGTGCCGGCATCACATTGGTGAGGTGCTCCTCAGCCACATCTTCACTAACCTCAAGGTGGAGGCATCACGCTCACCAGAGGTTACCTTGTTTAAGCGTCTACAGGACAACTGGAACTTGTTGCCGCACAAATACAGTGGCCCATTGTCCCGCTACATTACTGCCAACGCCGAACAACCGTTCCTGGGCAAGTTACGTGCTGAACTCACTGTGTCTGCTGCAGCAGTAATAGACTACAAGCGAGGCGACTACCATGAGTTTGTGCAGCTGTGCCTTGTCTATCTGGGTGCAGATGATGCAGCACAGACTCCAGTTAACTTCCAACGGCCGGGAGCTCTGCACAAGGCACGCTGGATGGCCAAGCTCCTCTACACTCTCAAGCTGGCTTTGATGGAGCAGCATATCGCCTTGCTTCCCCAGGGCACCATCACCACACGGCAGCAGGTGCCGAAGATTCGGGCGTTTGCCAACTTCATTACGCACATCTACGCAACATGGTGGCTGACCTGTGACACAGCCGTAGATGCCGCATGGAATGACCTCAAACTCTACCACAACCTGTACACTTACAAGTCTGTTGACGAGGGCATTGCAACCTCGGCCATGAAAGCACTGGAGAGGCACCTCTGGTACCTGACCGGTGAGATGCTGCCCCTGGCACTCTTCAGCAACAAGGTGCCAGCTGATGAGCGGCGTGCACTTGCGGATGCCATCTTGGAGCACAAGCCAGATGATCTTCCCATGCGAGCCCCACAGCAGCGCTTTGGCACTGGTTTCGGCAAGCCAAAGTTTCCAGTCCTCTCGCCGACCACCAGGTTGGCCGACCTCGCCAACCCAGACTGCTGGTTTGGAATGCACCAGCTGCACATCGATCCAGCATTTCTCTCACTCACTGTAGAGGATTGGGCTACCAGTGCATCATTCCAGGCAGGTGTGGTGAATGTGCGTGCAATCAACGTCGTGAATGACTGTGCCGAGCGTGGAGTCAAACTCACATCAGACTTTGTGGCAGCAGCCAAGAGTGAGCAACATCTGCAGAATGTGCTTCAAGCAGTTGAGCATGACCGCTGTGAACAGCCCAATCTTCGCCGCTGCAAGCGCAAGCTGAACACAGTGAAGGACTAAACTAATGACATTGAATTGAATTGAATTGAATTGACTAGGACTACATTTTCAACCATTTTGCAGTGATGTTCAATACAAATGTCAACGTTTCTTCTTAAATAAACACATTTAGGTCCTTTCAAAAACATCTTCTCGATAACTATTTGTTGTATTTTTGAGAAATTGCCATGTTATGTTATCCATAAATGGGAGTTCTAAAAGCACCGAAAATGGCACTTTTTGGCAAAATGGCAAAATTTGACATGCTGCGTTGCGCCTCTAAATCTGAATGAAATTTCCTCAAACTTTGCACAAATCATTTGTATAGACATTGGAACAAAATGCAACACCTAACAGTTTGATATTTTGAGATTAAATCTTTTGCATTGCATTTTGATGCACCCTAACGTCGAGATACTACCATGCCGAATATTAAATGAAGGTACAGTTTATTTGAATACGTTATTGTTTACAGACGTGGGTAGAATGTGGCAACATCTGGAACTCCCAGAAATCAAAATGCCGTGAAGTATTTGCAGCATTTTTAAAGTATGAATTACAGCCGTAAAATTGTATTAAATTAAAAGTGATGAAAGAGAATATGAGGAGAAGAGGCGTGTTTAAGTATATATTGAATGTACGATGTCTGAATCCTCCGTTATGAGCAACATGGAAGATCGTAGGAGGAATACCCCCTGCAACGCCAACCGGCAGATGAGGAGGAGCCACCAGGGGGTATTTAACAGCTAAAAGTGTGTTTCTCTGGCTCTTTTTTTCACCCCTGACCCCCGAGAACACAGCTGTTTTTCTCACTGAAAATATTCTGCTTGTAACATAACCGCGCCTTTTTTAAATTAAAGTACCCATTTGAACCTTCTCAGAGACTCAATTTGTCTCCTTTTTTAAAGCTTTTCTCCTGGACGCGAGAATAACGAAACAGTTATCAGTGTCCACATCACTGAGGACCTGACATGGACTCATCACACTAACACCATCACCAAAACAGCTCGACAGCAGCTCTTCTTCCTCCGCAGGCTGAGGAGGTTCAACATGGACTCCAGGATACTCTGCAACTTGTACAGGTGCACCATAGAGGGGATCCTGACCTTCTACAGGTGCACTATAGAGAGCATCCTGACCTTCTACAGGTGCACCATAGAGGGGATCCTGACCACAGGTGCACTATAGAGAGCATCCTGACCTTCTACAGGTGCACCATAGAGATGATCCTGACCTTCTACAGGTGCACCATAGAGATGATCCTGACCTTCTACAGGTGCACTATAGAGAGGATCCTGACCTTCTACAGGTGCACCATAGAGAGTATCCTGACCTTCTACAGGTGCACCATAGAGAGGATCCTGACCTTCTACAGATGCTCCATAGAGAGCATCCTGAACTTCTACAGGTGCACCATAGAGAGCATCCTGAACTTCTACAGGTGAACCATAGAGAGTATCCTGACCTTCTACAGGTGCACCATAGAGAGCATCCTGACCTTCTACAGGTGCACCATAGAGAGTATCCTGATCTTCTACAGGTGCACCATAGAGAGCATCCTGACCTTCTACAGGTGCACCATAGAGAGTATCCGGACCTTCTACAGGTGCACCATAGAGAGCATCCTGACCTTCTACAGGTGCACCATAGAGAGTATCCTGACCTTCTACAGGTGCACCATAGAGAGCATCCTGACCTTCTACAGGTGCACCATAGAGAGTATCCTGATCTTCTACAGGTGCACCATAGAGAGCATCCTGACCTTCTACAGGTGCACCATAGAGAGTATACGGACCTTCTACAGGTGCACCATAGAGAGCATCCTGACCTTCTACAGGTGCACCATAGAGAGCATCCTGACCTTCTACAGGTGCACCATAGAGAGGATCCTGACCTTCTACAGGTGCATCATAGAGAGTATCCCGACCTTCTACAGGTGCACCATAGAGAGGATCCTGACCTTCTACAGGTGCACCATAAAGAGGATCCTGACCTTCTACAGGTGCATCATAGAGAGTATCCCGACTGGCTGCATCAAAGCCTGGTTCAGCAGCTGCACCGCCCTCAACCTTAACAGAGGTTGGTGAAAATTGCACAGCACATCACCAGGACGGAGCCCAGCACCCCAGCCACAAACTGTTCTGTCTGCTGTTGTCTGGCAGGTGGAACCGCAGCATCAGGACTAAAACCACCAGACTCACAGGCCATAAGACTGTTAAACACCTGAACTCTGTAATGAACATCCATAAACATTCATCTGGCTGCAACTTAGAAATTATTGATCTAATATATCATATTCAATCACTTATATATAGACTCTTATTGCACAATTTCACTAATTTGTTTTGTATTTACTTGCACTATTTTTTCAGTTTTATTGTGTTGCACTGTTTGAGGAGCCTGGGACCTAAGATTTTCATCGACATAACTAAACTGTAGCTATTAACCTATAACAAATAAAAGCCTTGAACCCTCCATGACACCCCGCACTGTGCAGCTCCTTCAGCGACAGGCTGCTGCGCGGTGTCTCACACACACAGAGAGAGAGAGAGAGAGAGAGAGAGAGAGAGAGAGAGAGAGAGAGAGAGAGAGCAACCACCACGGCCCCTGGTAGACCCCCACGCACACAACAACAAAACTTAAGACTAAGACACCACTTCTTACTGCCAGTGCCACATGTTCATGCATGAACTAATGTCAGTTCATCAAGTGTAGGAGTCCATGTTCTCCTGGAAATAGTTTTCCATCAAGTTATAACTTGATAACACACACATTACTATTAGTTCATAGATTATATATATACAACTGTGTGCAATATACCCTCGTGCAATCATTTTTCATCCGTAAACATCACCAGCTACTTCTATATTTTGATATGGTGATTATTTTTAAATATACTGCTACTTTTTTTTTTTTTACCATGGTGTACTTATCTGTTATTTGTTGTTTGTTTTACTTATTGTGTTTTTATTATTAAAACATGTGCCTAGTTTTTAATCGTATATGTAAGTCTACTCTTTTTAATTATTCCGCACTATACTCTTGCTGTTGTAATACCGTAAATGTCCCCACTGCGGGACAAATAAAGGAATTCTGAATTTGGATTCTGATGTTCATCAAGCCAAAAAGCACAGTTTAAAAAGACACAGTTTGACAACTAAAGAACGGATGATTGGGGGACTGTAGCTTCTTTCTATAAGTCATAGACTGCTGGAAAAGTCACATATATTCAAACCTAATACAAACCTAAAAATAGAAATGTATAAATAATTGCAGCATTCTTTGGTAAACTATTACATTCTCTCTCCTGCAGCAGATGTGATCCATTTCCTCTTGACTGTGATGGATGGATCGCTCCTCTCTGAGCGTGGGCATTCTTCAAAGTAGCTTGCTACAAGTTGGAGACAAACAGAATACTAAAAGAATCATTACTTTTCGCAGGAGGGCTTGTTGCCTTTTCTTTAATAACCATCGAACAACATAGCCTGTAGTAATTAAATACAGACCTGCAATTTCTACACACGTGTACATGCTATCATAATGTCCTTTCAATTAGTTAATCTTTGGAGTCTTAAGATACATTATCAGAATTAGATTCAGTGTGTTAAACAAACCATTGGCAGCAACCGTTTCTTACCAGTTCTGGGAGGGCAGAGACATCACACTTCAAAGTGAAATGAGATCGGTCTTCATGGCCGTGCTAACCTGGTATTCAGAAAAAAAAGAAGACCCCTGTCTCAACTAGGGCTGTACACGAATATCCGAATATTCGTTCGTTGGAGTATTATTCGGGTTTCAATTTCGTTATTCGGATTTTCGTTTTGTTTGTTTTTTCGTTTTTTTCCCGTTTTTTTTTCAAATTGAATGTATTGAAATCTCCAATATCAACGTAAGAGCTTGTGCCTCTTCGGGGGGTGCTAACACTAAACATTATCGTTTACTTTCTCCGTCTTTATATGTAGATATTACTTTTCTCCGTTAATCTCCGTCACGTTGTGACAACAACTTCCTGTCAACTGGCTGCTGATTACTACCGAATATCCGGAGCCCGAAAAATTCGGTATTCGGGACAGTCTAGTCTCAACTTCACTTTCTCTTATTTGATGTGGCAAGGTTGTGGATAGTACCTGGTACTTTTTTTTATTCCAAAACGAGCTGGGCCGATACAAGAGGATTAAAACACGACAGGTCCATTATCTCCTGCAGTGCTCAGGCTTGTTCAGTGTGACAGTGACTGGCTGAGGGGGTAGCTAAGGCTAACTGTACCACTTCTGGATGAGGACACTTCAGGAGGTCATTTTCTGACTTTGACACTAAGCATTGATTTGTTCAATGTGCTGTACTTTAAAACCCTTTTCACAGATTACAATGACTGAAATATACTTTAAAAGGACCAGTTTAACCTTTTGAGAAATATTCTGAGTGTGTGAATATTGTTGTTAATCATGGCTTTATATTCAGCTCCACATTGCTCTGAGCTAAATGCAAATGGCAGCCTGCTTACAGGCCCACAAAGACTGTTAGCATGTTGATGTTTACATCATAATGTTTACCATGTTCACCATCTTAGTTCAGCAAATATGCATTTTCACATACGCAAATTAGCACTATGCAAACAGTACCACTGAGCTTCGACGGGGTCTGAATAGTTTTGCAGTGTTAAGCATGTCATTTTGATGTGATGATGCTTGATGGAAGTCAGAGGATCGCAAAAAGTAGTGAAACTCTTCACGCGGAAAAGCTACATGTCTATAACACATTTCATAACAATCCAATCAAAAGATTTGGGAAGACAGTAGGCAAGATCCTCAGCTCGATGATTGGATGGTTTAGCCGCAATGCATGCTGGGATTTGGTGTTTATGTGCTGTGAAATCTGAAAACGTTTTTTAAAAATAAAATAATACTTTATTCCGAGTGTGCTTGCTTTTCTCTTTGAAAGTCATCACATAACGGCATTGTAATACATGGTTCGGCTGCATTAAATATTACATATCTGCCATAGTTCTCTATTTATAGAGCCCTGATGAGAAGACTTCTAGACAAACAGGAGAACTGCCGCCAAAACTGAAAACGTGACGTGGATCATAAATATATAAGCAATTAAACAACATCTTACATTTCTTTTCAAACAATACGTCTCCTCGCAGTATCAACACTAATTCGGCTGACTTTTATATTTGATCCAATTGGTAGATAGGCTGTATTTACACCATAACGGTGCAGAGCTGATATAAACTGACACCTGGTGGTTGAAGCACGTTATTGAATTTTATTATTTTATTATTAGATATTAATAGGATCCCTATAAAGTATATTCATTACTGGTTATTCTCTACTAATAGTTAATTAAATACTGTATATAATGACTATTTTGCACATCCCTTTCAAGATTTCAAGATGTTCTAAGCTAAGGTTTATTGACATATCATATTATACACAACTACGGTGTAGTTATGCAATGAATGAAAAACTTGGGTCGCAGGTTCCTCAACAGTGCATTACAAGACACCTATCAATATGTGTGTATACCTCCACCATCAAACTGTCATTCTGCACATTTCTTATATTATCTACATACATCTTATAAGAGTATAATACATACGTATAATATCAGTTAAAATAAATGCTTAAACATAGTTAACATTGCAGGAAGCAATATATTAGACGTTAAGTACTTGTCAGGCTTAATATTTATCTGTAGATACAAATGTCACTGTGTGTGCTGCGTGCTCTGCATGTGTGACCATTAAAGAGGGTTTCATCCCTCCATATTCTTCTTCTATACCCCCAAAGCTTTTTTCTTATTCAAAAGAAGACCTTAACCTAAAGTATTCTTTAATGTTTAAATTAAGGTGTCCCTTTCTATCAGCTCTGCACCGTTATGGTGTAAATACAGACTATCTACCAATTGGATCAAATATAAAAGTCAGCGGAATTAGTGTTGATACTGCAAGGAGACGTATTAAGAAATGTAAGATGCTGTTTAATTGCTTATATATTTATGATCCACGTCACGTTTTCAGTTTTGACGCCAGTTCTCCTGTTTGTCTAGAAGTCTTCTCAGCAGGGCTCTATAAATAGAGAACTACGGCAGATATGTAATATTTAATGCAGCCGAACCATGTATTACAATGCCGTTATGTGATGACTTTCAAAGAGAAAAGCAAGCACATTCCGAATAAAGTATTATTTTATTTTTAAAAAACGTTTTCAGATTTCACTTCACATAAACCATCCAAATATCGAGCTGAGGAATTTCTGTCTGTTTCCGGTTTTGTTTATGACGGATGTATTTTGTTATACACACATTCCTTCACATTTACATTTTAATTTGCATTAAAGTATTTTGTGAGGCCTTCTAACATGTTTTTAAATATAACTACGGTTGTAGTTGAAGAGTTTTTAAATGAACATGAACCGAAGCTGTTGTCTGGCAACGCAATCGCAGAATGTCACGTCCCTTAATTCCACATCCACACGCATGGATTAACATTGATTTAATACATTAATGTAGCCTTTGTTTCTGCTAAAAGAGGTGTCGACCAGCTGGGGCAACAAGAAAATTGGCGTAATTGAGTGTGACTATTACAAAATAAATCATTATTATATTAATATTGACAATAACAACCGACCGCCAGTGTAGCATTTGCTTGGCATTTCCGGTTATTTCTCCACTGGTTAACATGGGTTAACAATACCGTGTAACTGTCACATTTGAAGGGACGAAATCGTGACATCTTCATGTCTCCCAGCATGGTAAATCGTCACATGTTCACGTCTTGCCGTGATACCGGGTTGGATATTACTTCAGCCCGGTTAACATGGGACCGGCTCGTTCTCTGCACCCATGACACATTGGTGCAGAGTTGCATTCATGCAAAAGCGGGCGTGGTTAAATCTAAACTGGAAAAACGATAAACGTTCCCAAGGCAGGACAACTTCACACAACGTTTGTTTCCTGCAGTAAATTTAGCACTGTAAGGGAATATTTCTGTCTTACTCATAAGATATTTAACCTTATTCTGTGTGTTGACATTTATGACCATCCCTGCTTCTAATCTCCCGTAAGGAATGTGTTAATGCAGTCGTATGTTGATACTATGTTTTATGGCCTGACCTGGTGGGGACAGGGGGGGTTTTACGACTGTGAGAACGCTGACTTTCAGGAAACCCACCTCCTCTGAGTTGGATGCCATGCTCACTTGGCTCCACGGCATACACACACACATTGAGGGAATAACACTCTCACACTTACACCCTCTGTCAGCCAGGGGAAATGGCAAACTTAGAAACCCTGCCGCAGGGGAACATTTGGGACATCAACGAACAAACACACTGTGAAGCAGAAAAGTGACAGTGACGGCAGAGATGTGTACAGCGCAAACACCCACACTTTACATTGAAAGGTGAAAATATCTGCAGATGTCATTAACACAAACTGCATGTGTGCAGACTAATTAGCTGGATCGTGTGTGTGTGTGTGTGTGTGTGTGTGTGTGTGTGTGTGTGTGTGTGTGTGTGTGTGTGTGTGTGTGTGTGTGTGTGTGTGTGTGTGTGTGTGTGTGCGTGCGTGCGTGCGTGCGTGCGTGCGTGCGTGCGTGCGTGCGTGCGTGCGTGCGTGCGTGCATTGGGGAGCAGCAGTCTGTCAGGATGACTAGAGCGTGTTGTAGTGATTTGTAACTCTTAAGTTATGTCGGTTGCTTCGCCACTTTCAATTTAAAGCCTTTTCTTAACGAGTTAACCCCAGATTAATGACACACACACCCCCTCCGCCCCTTACTCATTCTAATCATTACCCCACCATGCCAGCCCTCACACCTTCAAGCTTTGTTTCTGACAGCCCTTTTCCCTAAAGCAGCGGAGGGTGTAGGGACTGTGGGAGGGATCTGATTCTGTTTTTTCACCAGCAGGCGCACACACTACGAAATGAGAGAAGTGAATGCTCCACTGCCTCCCACGCTTTCTCCCCCTCTCAGTGTTCCTATATTGCTCTGCCTTTAGGGAATAGACAAACAGCAAAACATTATTTTCTGTGTTTTCCGATTCGCGCTTACTGGAAAGTCTCTCACAATTGGAGGGAAGGAGCTTTAATGGCATGTCCTGTGTCACAGATGAAATGTAGCGGATAATGAGTGGAGGCCGAGTGACACTGGCGCTCTGTTTCTTCATGGAATGTGTTTGATTCTCTTTACCCCGAGTATCCGTTCTCTTCTCAGATCCCTGCCGGCGGCTATCACACATCAAACATCCTGAGAGGAAGGCCCCGGAGCCACTGGAGGGGAGAGAGGGGTTCAAAGGTTAGAATCAAGCCCTCAATCCAAAATCATCTACTCTGCACTCCTGCTACATTTGTCTCACCATACTACTGAAGACTGGAGTGTGTGTTGTCAACCATCAAGCATCAGCCCTAGCCTTCACTAGCTGTTATAATTCAGGGTCGGGTTTCTCACATTGATATAACCACTGTAACACCTGACTCTTCGGCAGCGAGCTACAATTCAGGGCTTGAAGTGATTTGACCTGATGTTTTGCTGGTTTTATGAGTTGACTACTTAAGAAGTGCAGTATAGTTTTTCATTTATTGACAAATCATGGTTTTAAAGGCGTACATTTATGTGAATATATACTAGAAATTATACAGCAAATCAAACAAGTCAAATGGAATATAATAGCATTCATTAAATAACACTAAGCATTTAGATGGCGCTTTTATCCAAATAATAATAAATACAATAAACCATAAAGATTCAAACTAAGAACAACAAGAGCAGTGCTGACATATTGATTTCAGACAAGCAATATCATATCATGTTAGCGCTGCTACATAAGTTTAACTCTTATTGTATTTATTATTCACAAATGAATATGCGTAACAGCTGGGTCTTGAGTCTGCGACAGATAAAAGTAGTCTCTCTGCTGTCATGATATCAATGGGAAGCTCCTTCCACCATTTGGGAGCCAGGATAGCAAAAAGGCCCACCTTCATCTGTGTCATCTCTGAGTAACACGGCGCCCCGACGCGATCCGGAGCCACTAGGATGACTGACAGACGTTCTTGCCTCACTCTCCCCAGGAGAGGGAGACACAGCGGTGGAAAGGCGTGGAGCAGCTTTCTTGGCCATGGCTCGTGTGTGAACGTGTCCACCCCCAAGGGCGGATCGTCGCTCAGAGCCATGGAGAACCACAGGGCACAGTGGCTGTTGTGCCGGCTGGCGAACAAGTCCACCTCTGCTCTCCCGAACTGGGCCCAGATCTGCTTCACCACCTCTGGGTGAAGCTCCCACTCGCCTGGCAGGGGGCCGCCCCTCAACATGAGGTCGGCCCCCCTGTTCTCCAGTCCCGGGATGTGGAGGGCTCTCAGAGATAACACCGCCTCTGAAGCCCATAACCACAGTTTCTCCGCTGTGGTCAACAACGCGGCGGAGCGGACTCCGCCCTGCCTGTTGATATAAGCCACTGTGGTGCTGTTGTTGCTCCTGACCAGTACATGTCTCCCCTAAATTATGGGCTTGAAATGCTGGAGGACCAACACTACTGCCCGTAGCTCTAGGAGGTTGCTGTGCCGTGTTTCTGTTAGAGACCAGCGCCCACCGAAAGCTCTCTTCAGGCAGGTCCCTCTCCATCCTGTTCTGGATGCGTCCGTGAACACTGTGATGTAGGAGGTCACCCGTCCCAGTGGAGTCCCCCTCCGGAGGTGATCCGGGGACCCCCAGAACCGGAGGTTGCCCTCCACTGAGGGGGGGCTGGTCACCAGACGTCGTTTGTGCCTCTTGGGATCTAAACGCAGGCTGGAGAACCACCTCTGCAGGCGGCGCATATGCAGTAACCAGAGTGGGACCACAACGTGAGCAGCCGCCATGAGACCCAGAGTCTGCATGATAGTCAAAGCTGTCACTGTTTTCTCCTGTCGCAGCCTGCAAACCGCCCGAAGCAGGGACGCACGTCTGCTCTCTGACAGGGTGGTGTGCACATTTTTAAAACGATTTTTGGTCGAGCCAAAGTGCTGTACATACAATAATAACATTTTACAATAAAAACACTTTACAACAAATACAACAGCAAAAAAAAAAAATCACACACAGGGAAATGTCAGGAGGGGCAGAGTGTTCCAGAGCCTAGGGCCAGTTGCTGAGAAGGCTCGGTGCCCTCGGGTTTTGAGCCTGGTCTTGGGCACTATCAGCAGCAACGACTTGGTCTTGGCCAATAGTCGTATTTTAAAAAAGCAGGTCTTGACTACGGTGCTGACCTGCTTATCAAATTTAAAAGCGCTATTGAAGGTCACTCCAAGGTTGAGAGAACATGGACAGACAAGAGGTGCTAAGAGAAGTACACATCTTTTGTGATGCTTCAGAGCAAGCCTACGGCTCCGTGGCCTACTTACGATCAGTAAATCCCCATGGAGAGGTACAAGTATCTTTCATCATGGCCAGGTCACGTGTAGCACCAACAAAGCAGCTCTCTATCCCTCGGCTAGAACTGGGGCGCAGCTCTCACTGGCGCCCAGCTGAAGAGGCTACTTCAGGCCGAGTTGACACTCAAGGTGGAGGAAGTCATCCTTTGGTCCGATTCAACTACAGTACTCAACTGGCTTCAATCCACATCCTGCCACTTCAAAAAGTCTTCGTCTGAACCAGGATCTCAGAAATCCAAGAAATCACAGACTGTAAAGCCTGGCGATACGTGGACTCAGCCAGTAACCCAGCCGATTACATTACCAGAGGAAAGACGCTAAGAGAGCTAGCAAACCCAAACAGGTGGAGCCAGGGCAAACCCAAACAGGTGGAGCCAGAGCATTTCTACTCCTGCCTCCAGACGAGTGGCCTTCCTACCCGTAGTCAAACACCACAGATCAACTGCAGGAGGTTACAGAGTTAAAGCGTTTTGCCATATGTGCTATGGCCATCTCCCAAACAAGGGCATCGACTCCAGATGTCACACTGTTCCGTACTTGGAGTGATCTAGTGGAGGCCAAAGCCAAGGAACTTCACGGGGAGGCCAGGCTTGGTGACTTATCGTCAACTGACTCTCTTACAGCAGAGATGTACACCAGGGCGGAGCAGAATGTTCTTAAACAAGTTCAGCTGGACAGCTTCACAGAAGAATACCCTTTACTAAAGTCTGGCAAGCCTATCCCTTCTAGCAGTCGTCTCCTATGCCTCGCGGCTCAGTATGACATAGACTGCAAACTTATCAGAGTTGGAGGCAGACTCCGGCAGGCAGAGGACCTTGATCCGACAGTTATGCACCCAGTTGTACTTAACCCCAGCCATTCGTACACCAAGCTTCTCATTCAACATGTTGATGCTCTTCTCTGTCACCCTGGACCTGAGAGAGTGTTCGCCGAGCTTCGCCGTACAGTATGGATCCTGCGTGGACGAGAGGCTGTTAGGCGGCACCAGCACAGCTGTACCGAATGCCGTAGATGGAAAGGAAAACCTGCTTCCCAACTAATGGCTGACCTACCTGCCTTTTACTCAACTGGCATGGATGACGACGCAATGAGAAGCGGTGGGGTATTGTGTTCAAGTGCCTCACCACAAAGGCAGTTCACATTGATCTACTTACCTCTGTCGATACAGACTCCTTTTTAATGGCCTTCAGAAGGTTCATTGCCAGACGCGGAAGGCCATCAGAAGTCTACTACGACAATGGAACCAATTTCAAAGGTAGAGAAAGAGAGCTCAGGGAAGCATTCGCCAATATGTGTCCAGAACTCCAGCAGCAACTGGCGAAGCAACGTGTAAGTTTTCGCTTTAACCCACCAGCAGCACCACACTTCGAGAAATTCACTCCATCAAGACTGCTCTGTACACTACCATTGGCTCTGAAAAGGTGAGTGGTGAAGTGCTCATGACAGTTCTTACTGAAGTTGAGAGCATCCTAAATGCAAAACCCTTAGGGCAGGGGTATCCAAACTTTTTTCACTGAGGGCCATATACAGAAAAATATGCGAAAGGTTGGGCCACTCACTAAAGTTAAGGTATATCGCCTCACCTCTAGTGTATTAACAGTAATAAAAATCAATCAATCAAATGTAGGTAAATCATTCTTGATAATTTATTATACTTAAAGAAAACACTTTATACATCACATCTTTCTATGTATGGGTATTCATTTATCTATTTTCAAATAAAATCAATCAAATGTAGGTAAATTATTCTTGATAATTTATTATACTTAAAGAAAAAACTTTATACATCACATCTTTCTATGTATGGGTTTTATTTTTTTTTACAAAAAGGGTTGGCAGCTCATTCTCAAAACTGCAGCCTCAGATTGCTTCTTTGTCAGGATGGGGACCCCCTTCACAGCCCTGTATAAAGAGGGAAAAATAACAGGACAAGGGAAAGGGTAGGCTTTATTTAACCTAGTTATGCAAATAATTTATTGCGGTTGTTAACACATCAGCTAACGTTTTTTAGAAAAATGTTATCAACTTTAATTGACTGAATTTATTAAGTAATTGGGCTTTTGAACACATGAATACTGTGTAATATATTTTAACTCACCTAAAATGGGAACACCGTTGCACTTAATGGGAGCAGTGATGCTGCGCTCTGGACTGAAGGATGGCTGGCAGGTCAGGAGTAAGTTTGGTGGTTGAGATGCGAAGGATATCACAGAGATGGCTGTCAGTCATTTTGGTTCTCAATCTGCTTTTGTTCAGAGTTAACAGAGAAAATGTTTGCTCGCATATGTATGTTGTGCCAAACAGACTCGTCATTCTTTTTGCGTGGCGTCGCATCAGAGGAAACTTGGCCTTTTCCAAGCTCTGGTAGAAGTCGGGTAGGGAGAGGAGCTGATGTTGATTCTTCAGAGAATCATCACGCTGCATTTCGATGAGTTCTAATTACAGACTCTCTTCCACTTCTTCTGCATCCATCAGGAAGGGAGTTGAGAACAGCTTGATTTCTTTCTCAATGAGAGAAAAATCTTGGAAGCGCTGATTGAATTCTGTCATAAGAGTTGTGATCACAGACACATACAGGACTGTCTCAGAAAATTAGAATATTGTGATAAAGTTCTTTATTTTCTGTAATGCAATTAAAAAAACAAAAATGTCATACATTCTGGATTCATTACAAATCAACTGAAATATTGCAAGCCTTTTATTATTTTAATATTGCTGATTATGGCATACAGCTTAAGAAAACTCAAAAATCCTATCTCAAAAAATTAGAATAGTTCCTCAGACCAAGTAAAAAAAAAAGATTTATAACAGCAAAACACAATCAAACATTTGAAAATGTCCATTAATGCACTCAGTACTTGGTTGGGAATCCTTTTGCACGGATTACTGCATCAATGCGGCGTGGCATGGAGGCAATCAGCCTGTGGCATTGCTGAGGTGTTATGGATGCCCAGGATGCTTCAATAGCGGCCTTTAGCTCATTAGCATTGTTGGGTCTGGTGTCTTTCAGCTTCTTCTTCACAATACCCCACATATTCTCTATGGGGTTCAGGTCAGGGGAATTTGCAGGCCAATCGAGGACAGTAATGCCATGGTCAGTACACCAGTTACTGGTGGTTTTGGCACTGTGGGCAGGTGCCAGATCATGCTGGAAAATGAATTCCTCATCTCCATAGAGCTTTTCAGCAGACGGAAGCATGTAGTGCTCTAAAATCTCTTGGTACACAGCTGCATTTACTCTGGGCTTGATGAAACACAGTGGACCAACACCAGCAGCTGACATGGCTCCCCAAACCATCGCTGACTGTGGGAACTTCACACTGGATTTCAAGCAACTTGGATTTTGCTCCTCTCCAGCCTTTCTCCAGACTCTGGCGCCTTGACTTCCAAATGAAATACAAAACTTGCTTTCGTCTGAAAAGAGGACTTTGGACCACTGTGCAACTGTCCAGTGCTTCTTTTCCTTAGCCCAAGTCAGACGCCTCTTCCGTTGTCTTGAGTTCAGAAGTGGCTTGACCATGGGAATACGGCTATTGTAGCCCATTTCCCGGACACGTCTGTGAACAGTGACTTTTGATACCTGGACTCCAGCTTCAGTCCACTGTCTTTGAAGCTCCCCCAAATTCTGGAAGCGACTCTTCTTCACAATGCTGTTAAGGCTGCGGTCATCTCTCTTGGTTGTGCAGCGTTTCCTGCCACATTTCCCCCTTCCAACAGACTTTTTGTGGATGTGCTTTGAAACTGCACTCTGTGAACAGCTTGCTCTTTGAGAAATTTCTTTTTGTGTCTTACCCTCCTGATGGAGGGTGTCAATGACGGTCCTCTGGACAGCAGTCAGATCAGCAGTCTTCCCCATACTTGTGATTTAGTTTACTGAACCAAGCTGAGTGTTTTTCAAGGCTCAGGAAACCCTTGCAGGTGTTTCGAGTTAATTAGACGATTCAAGTGATTCGTTGAACACCCTACTAGTATACTTTTTCATGATATTCTAATATTTAGAGATAGGATATTTGAGTTTTCTTAAGCTGTATGCCATAATCAACAATATTAAAATAATAAAAGGCTTGCAATATTTCAGTTGATTTGTAATGAATCCAGAATGTATGACATTTTTGTTTTTTTAATTGCATTACAGAAAATAAAGAACTTTATCACAATATTCTAATTTTCTGAGACAGTCCTGTATTTCCCCTTTTTAGCAGAGAGGTCGGCCTTTGGATGAGCACATTTGATTTCGGACAGCGTAGGGAAGTGCGCAAGGTTGAAGTTGCTTAGTTGTGTCTCAAAAAGACGAAGCTTCGCACAGAATGCTTTCATGTGTGCATAAAGTTGTGGTACAAGCTTATCTTTGCCTTGTAGGCTCTTGTTCAGTGAGTTAAGATGACCAGTAAGATCAACTAGAAAGGCCAGGTCTGCCAACCATAGAGGATCACTCAGTTCATGAAGAGGTCGGTCCTTCTCTTTCAAAAACTGGTCAATTTCTGATCTCAGGGAATAAAACCGCTTCAGCACGGAGCCGCGACTAAGCCAGCGCACATCACAATGATAGAGTACGTCCCCGTATTCAGCATCGACATCAGATAGGAAAGCTTGAAATTCTCTGTGGTAGAGCCCTCGTGCTCGAATTATGTTGACAGTTTTCACAACTGTGGTCATCACATCGCCAAGCTGGACTGTCTTGGCACAGAGAGCTTCTTGGTGGATGATACAGTGCAATTTTACAGCCTCGCCTCCACTCTCTCGCACCTTGGCGCACACCATAGATGCCATTCCTTTGCGCTCGCCTGTCATAGCGGGAGCCCCTTCCGTTGCAACTCCACACAGCTTGTCCCATTTAAGTTGCATCTTGTTAATTGCACCTGACACGGCTTCAAAAATGTCCTTACCCGTTGTTGTGCCCTTTAGACTCCGAAGATCAAGCAGCTCCTCCGTAATGCAAAAGTTATCGTCAACTCCCCGCAAAAAAATTAACAGTTGTGCGGTGTCTGTGGCATCTGTGCTTTCATCACATGCAATCGAGTAAAAATCAAAAGCACAAGCTTTATGTGACACTTGATTTTGTATGTTAGCTGACAAGTCTTCGATTCGCCGCACAATTGTGTTTCTGGACATGCTCAAGTTGTTGAATTCCTGCATCTTTTCCGGGCACATTATTCCAGCGACTTTAATGAGGCACTGTTTAACGAAGTCACCGTCTGAGAAAGCTTTCCCGTGGCGCGCTATGAGTTGAGCTACCTCATAGCTAGCTATTGTAGCATTTTCTTGTGTTTTGTTAGCACGGTAAAAGTACTGTTGTTGAGCCTGCAGGTTAGCTACCATTTGCTTGACTTTCTCCTCTCGCTCAGCAGCAGTGTAGGACGTGAAGGTCGGATGCTTGGTTTCGTAGTGTCGTCTTACATTGTACTCTTTCATCACTGCAACCGTTTCATTGCAAATCAAACAGACACATTTCCCCCTGACTTCTTTGAAGAAATATTCATTTTCCCACTGTGTTTGAAATTTTCTGCATTCACTTGCTATCTTGCGTTTCTTTGGTTCTGCCATTTTGTCGTCGCGGATTTTTTTTATTCGAAACTTTTTTTTGTGGAGAAGCTGCATTAGGACTGCAGCTAGTGAGTAGCTCCACCTACTGGTCAAACTAAGAACTAGAATACAGTCAAGTGCAAGTTTCATGTGTGGGCCACATTCTATTCTATTTTTATAATTTGCTGCGGGCCAATAAAAAATGGATCCCGGGCCGCAGTTGGCCCGCGGGCCGTACTTTGGACACCCCTGCCTTAGGGTATGTCTCTTCCGACGTGGCTGATGTTGATCCTGTGACCCCTAACTTCCTGCTCATGGGTCGAGCTGACAGCTCCCTGCCCCAGGTGGTATATCCTGCATCAGAACTGCTAGGGCGGTGAAGATGGAGACATTCACAGATATTGGTTAATCTTTTCTGGTCTGCCTTCGTGAGACATTATCTGCCTAGTCTTCAAACTCGAGGCAAGTGGCAGAGACAAACAAAAGACATCAAAGTAGGAGCGGTTGTACTGCTTGTCAACCCACAGCTTCCACGAGCATTATGGCAGATTGGGCAAGTGACCAGAATATTTCCTGGGCCAGATGGTCACATCAGAACAACAGAAGTGAAGATACAGGACAAAACCTACACCCGGCCTATAGTTTGTCTTATTGTCCTCCCAGAGATCCATGACGAGGACAACAAGCAGAGCCGGCCCGACCCATTAAGCGACATAAGCGGCCGCTTAGGGCCCCGCATCCACTAAGGTGCCCCCTAGCAAAAAAAAAAAAAAAATGTTTATTTTTTATTTAAAAAATAAATAAATCTCAGTACACCGTCGCCGTGATAAGTATGTTTAATTAATTGTGTTAATATGCCTAGATTGCCTACTCTCAAAGTAATGTATTATATTATTGAGTCAATAATATAATACATTAACCGTGCTTTACCTGAACCTCATCATGACACAAGAGAGGACGGCAGGATTGTAATTTCCCGTGTTCAGTGAATGCAACAGAGGCAAGACACCAGACCAACCAGAGAGTTGAATGGAAATAAACATCTGTCTTATTGGCTAACAGGTACCTATCATGTGAGCTGTGACAATGTTTAAAATAAACTGTCAGTCGGACTCAGAGTTTTTGAAGATGGACATAAGGAAACATTTTCTTAAAAAATACGACAATTCTCAAGTGGTGGCTCACACAACAACCCCAGAGCCACCACTTGAGCCAGGTAAACAAGGTATGTAAATGTCAGTAAACTTCCAAGTTATGCGAACATGTAAGCAAAGCATAAATTACAGCTACGTTGACGTTACTTTGAATCACGGGGGTAAGCTAAACCGTTAGCAAGTAGCTATAGCTAGCCAGATATATTAAATAAACACTTTGTCATATAATCTAAATGTATATTCCTATTGACAGCTAGTTTCTATGTGAACATTATATGATGGACAGCCAGAGAGAATAAATGAAAAAGAGTTATGAAATACTATATGAAAAAACAAGAATACAGTTTAAGTGATTTGTAAGTTATCCATAAAGAAAAATCTGTTCACAGTTCTGTTTCATATGGGTGTTGAGATATGTATCCATAGATCTCTTAATTTTTCTCTCAAAGTGCACCAGATTCATGCTTTTAACTTCAATATTAAAAAAAAAATCTTCCCGGGGGAGCATGCCCACTAGAGGAGGTGAGGACCCCCTTAGAGGACGTTAGGTCCACGGTTTTTATATGCTTATTTATACAATATGTGTGCTTATGCTAACATCATAAGACAAAAGTTGGTTCCGTGTTGTGTGTAGTGAGAACGCGCTAGAGTGAGGGGGCCCCCAAGCCAAAGCTTGCTTAGGGCCCCCAAAAGTCTAGGGCCGGCCCTGACAACAAGGGACCAGATCCCTCATTTGAGTAGTTAGCCTTTCCAACAGTCAGCAGGCAATGTTGGAAAGCCTGTTACTCGAGCGTCCTCAGTTGGCGGCACGCGCAATTGTAACTATCAAGCACATGGAGCGCAGCTGTTAGGAGAATGGGAGAGAAGCACGCCATGTCGACGGAGTGAAGCACGGGCCTTTAGTGGAAACTTAGTGTGTGTGAGCTTTGTGCATCGCTGGCCAACAGTAAGTTAATGTTACTCACATGGGACTGGACAGTATTAAGCCTTTCACGGCATATTAGTTGTTTGGAGTTTGCTAACTCAGATTATTATCGACAAGTTGAGCTAAGCTAACAAAGCTAATGTTAGCACTATGTAGCTATACTTTTCGCCATCTGAAATGTTATGTTTGACCCTGTTGGCAATGTCTAATGTTTAGATGGCATATTAACCTTTTTTACTGTAAATTAAAGGAATTATCTGTGCAGTATATTTCATTTTTATGTGGAAGGGTTATATTACAACCTGCCTGTTGAGCAGTCAATTAGCCTGATAGAATATGTCATTTAGTACTATTAATGCGAAAGTTATGCATATTTTCACTGGATAATATATTGGAATAATAGATTCTAATTATATTTGTACCTTTGTATTTATCTCTTATAGACCACACATATACATACACTACACCTGCTCCAAGGCTGTAATACTGTGACTGTTGTGTTGAAGTTATCTCAGTGGGTCTCAAACGGTTTGGTCACAAATTATTCAAAATATTATTTCCGCGGCACACCTTCATATGATGATTATAGTTATAAAAAAAATAAGAGAATAAAGGAAAAACAGTTATGAAATACTATATGGCAGTAAAACAAGAATACAGTTTGAAAGGGGAGTGATTTGTAAAATATCCATAAAGAAAAAGAACATCTGCTTACAGTTGTGTTTCATCTGGGTGTTGAGAGATGTATCAATAGATCTCTTAATGTTGCTCTCAAAGTGCACCAGATTGATGCTTTTAACTTCAATATTTAAAAAAGATCTTCCCGGGTGAGCAACCCCCCGAACCCCCCTAGAGGAGGTGAGGTCCGCTCCCCACTCGTAAAAAATAGCACTTTACCCCTGCCTATATGCCGTGAGCTGATTATCGAGCCTTTATTGTAACAGTCGCGGGTGTACTTTGTGTTTGCGTGTGGGGAGTGTTGCAGTAGAACATTCCACTGTAGCGGCCCTGGTGCTCGCGCTTTTGTGCGTGCTCTATAGTGCCCGTAATAGTGTTAACTGGAGTCCAGCACCTCAGCACCCCCACTCAAAATACCTTCCTGCGCCTCTGGGTCTAACAGCACCAGGACAGCTGGGCTACATGAGTCGGCGGCTAGCAGGGGCGGCGGGTACTGTAGGCTAGGGAAGGCTCAGCCTTCCCAAATATTTGTGTCACTGCATCCTGGTAAAATAAAAATATAATGTTTGTGTCTTTGACATTAGCGCTGCTATGCAGCCACCTGTGCCCTGTACTACGAAGCTAGTTCAACATACCCTGGATATGTTTGAGTTATCTTAACCAACCCTAACAAACGAGATCTCGCTAAGCGGTCCTACGACGCTGGTTATAAACCCGGTAAATCAAGCAAGAGTTTCTCTCTCCAGCTGAGAGCGCGTTCACGTGAAAGGGGCGGGGTTAGCAACATTTGACCAATCACAAACAGGGACAAGTGTACTGACAGCGCAGCGTCATACTTCATTAATGAAAAGTAAACTAATATTAGACAAATATGAACTTTAAACATCCATGACTTGAACATATAATCCAGGTATATATATATATATATATATATATAATCCTGCAAGGTGAATACAGAACAACTGGTTAAAAAATAAATAAACTACAGTGTTTGAAAGCGTACAACAGGTTTGTGATATCACTGCCCCATCAAAGACACGAGTGGATCTGACTTTAATTACATATGAGTTGAGTGTTTCGTCAACTTAATGTGTCGCTTAAAATAAAACTTCTGCATACAGTATGTGACAATGTAAGTGTTGCACGGCCAGATACGGCTCGAGAAGCTGACTCAGATAATGAAATATTGTGATATTACATGATCCATGATCTGATTGATCATGTGATATCAGTGTGATATGAATGATAAGTGCGACACGTCGGCGTCTTCTCTGCACATGGCAGTTTAAACTGTATTATCCTCTAATATGACTTGATAGCGTTAAACTCTGCACACTGAGCTCTGATTGGTCTGCAGGCGGTGCTTTCTCTCTTTTCTATAGACGCCGGAGGCGGGCAGCGTCAGGTAAAAAAAAGTTATTTAGCCTTGCCAAACCTGAGCCTCACGCGCCGCCTATCGCGGCTAGATCATTGAAAACTCTTAAAATGGCTGTTTCAGTGCTGTGCATGGGTTTGAAGCCAGACTGAAACTTGTCATGGATGCCATGCATGGTTAAGAAAGACTGCAGTTGGGCGTAGACTACTCGCTCCAGGACTTTAGATAAAAAAAGGTAGCGGGGAGATGGGCCTAAAATTCGCGAGAATGGAGGGGTCGAGATTTTTCTTTTTTAAGTAGTGGCTGGACCACGGCACGCTTGAAGGCAGCTGAGACACATACTGCCTGTGGAGGAGCGCGCTGCGCGCCTGAGGTAGAGCCAGCAGTAGCATGCGGCTAAGCTGCACCCTCTCCTCCTCTAGATGGCTAAAGCACTGGGTCACCGAGGATATCGACCCGAAAAGCCCCTCCGTGGACACGGGGGCTCCAAGGAGATCCTCTCGGTCCTTCTTGGATAGGGCTTTTAGGAAAATTATGCAACATGCACCCCAGTGTTTTTGAGTCTTCTAGGGGGCAGTGTTTTCAGGCAGCGCAGGGGGCTTCACAACAGGGCTAATTTGTGTGTTAACTCCAGTAGGACTTGCAAAGGCGTAATGACTAAGTAGAGAGTATATTTTTGAATTTGTTGTTCTTTTTTGGGCTCTGACATGATTACATTCTTCAATGATACACCAAGCTAAGCACAGGAGTTGGAAGTGACAATATTAGTTATCTTTCAGAATGATGTGGGTGCTTGGGTCGAGGTGTTTTTATTTATTTACTGTATGCCAAGTGATAGCATAAAAAAAACTGAACAGAAACCTAAAAGATGGTGCAAGTACGCCTTGCAAGTGTAGCAACAGACTTGAGTTGAAGCTCTCCATTTATTCACACTGATGGCCCTGATATCATAATTATTATTATTATTATAACTGGCTGCTTTTGTGTAATTATACAATTAAACTACTGATACATCTGTGGACAACTGTGCAAAATACACTTTTACTTTCACTGCTGTTACCTGGCTGCTATCACACTACCTTCGACATGCCACACTATTTTTTTATAAAGACACTGTCACTGGTACTTTTTCACCTGGATGTGTATCTTTGTAAATCGTAATTTGTGTAATTTCTATTTTTTATTTAAATAAAGGTATTTTGATTCTGATTCTAAACTGAAATCAATATTGGGAGGAAACAGGTTATTGTGACAGTATGACAGAGATTTGCCTCAAAGGGAAATGTTTGAGCGAGCTGTGAAACGGACATCTTCTCGACATCATCAGAACACAAAATGAGTTTCAAATATTGACTCATTTTTGGTCATTATCAGACTTCACAGTTGGCTGGTGTTTTTCCGTTGGAGCTGAAGAATGCCTGCCCCCCCCCCCCCTCCTCCCCTCCCCCCCTTTCATCAATACACAGAGCAGAGCTATTACTGCTTAATCTCCCACTGGCTTCTATGTTATCTGTGTGACTCAACAAAGCCTCCACTGTGCTGCTGTCTGCTTCTATCATTACCATCCATATTAACTTATCTGTCACCTTTGACCTCGGACTCTGAGAGGAAGTGGAGATAAAGTGAAGCAATGTGCTTTCAATCAGCACAGGAAGCCCCTCCCTCTCCAGCTGCATAATAATATTTTATTGAATTTCCTTTAATTCATCTTCCTCTATTAATCCTAAGCACCAGGTCACATGACAGGCCAGCAGGGAAAAGATCTGCAGCTCCGTTGCTGTTCCTACGATTTTCATTTCCATGTAACATTGTTATTAATAATCGGTAAAGCTGTAGCAGCAGAGGCGAAGCAGCCACTTTTATTAAGGTTCTCACTCCTCAGTATACAGAAAACGTATCCTAACAGTCATTCTTTTGACTGTTGCAGTGTCGCTTGACTTCCTCCTCTCAGATGAATGGCCTCTCGCGTGCTATTAACTTGGTGTTGTGATCTCTGGCTGGAAGTACATTTGATTGGTACATGTGTGGTATTGCATGTTTATTAGCAGTGTTAAGAAACATGGACAGCACCAGGGACGTGCATAGACATTTTCGGGGGTGGGTGCTCAAGTGAGAAAAAGGGCACTTCCTATAATCATTTATAAAAAAATTTTTTAAAACAAAAAGTTAAATATAGTTGCACATCACTGACTTACTGACCAATTTATTGTAATACCCTCTCACTCACACTATTGTTTAATACTCAACAGAATTCTACAAAATAATCAGCTAACACAGAGAGCATGGTCTTCTTTAGTATTCACAATGCACGAGAGCAAACAACAAACTAGAACAATTAATAGTTATTAAATGAGCAGCCAACAATCAAAATGATGAAGTTACTGCTTAAGGACATTTCAGGCAAAAATATCGTTTTTTCATGTACTTGTTATTTTGGTCTATTTTGCACGATCTGTCTGTGTTGTGTTTTGACTTGTCTTTTTCTGTCTTTGGTTTCCTGTTTTATTTTGAAAAGTGTTCACCCCCTGTCTTGCCTGTTGCTTTCTGTCTGTTTTCCCTCCCTGATTACCCGATTGTGTTCATCTGGTGCCCCCGTGTTTTCTCCTCCCTCCTCACCTGTCTCTTGTTTGTTTGATTAGTCCTGTGTGCATTTAGGCTCTGTGTTTTCTGTTAGTCTTTGTGAGTTCCTTGTGTTTCTTGACTGTGTCAAGGGGAAGAGTTCTGTTTGTTCATACATTTTAGCCTTGAAATAAAGGTATTTTCTGTGAATCTGCATTTGGGTCCTGCTTGCCCCTCTCAACCCTGACATAATGGAAATAAAACTTCCAAGAAACACTTATAAATGGTTTTACAACCATGTCTGAATTAATCTATAGATTTAAAGCTAATCTGCATTTAAACATAACATTTCAGAGGAAAATACTGAATTGACCATCTGGGGAAGTTGTGAGGTGATGTTTTTTTTGTTTTATCCTTTTCACCTGCAATGCCTTGGTAACTGCATGCAAATTAGCGCATTTTAATTAAGCCTAGTTAACGCCTAATTTGCATATCAATGTGGCGATTGTGATGACGTTATTAGATACACATTTGACTGTATTCACTTTAAGTGTCTCCCCTTAAGTACAGTACATTAGCCTGTATGCCCATGATAAATTGTCTTAGCTAAACCTTGAGCTAACTTATCCATTAGCTAGTAGCCATATCATAGTTAACTATATTTGTTTTTGTCTTTTAGCTAATTAGCTGTAAACTCGAGGCACTGGCAGTTTAGTAATTTTTTCATCACCACTCACCTTCAAAATAAGCCAAGAAAAGCCGGCATAACATGGGACAGTAAATTGGGAGGTGCTGCTACATGTCTGCCTGAAGGGACTGCCGATGTCCGCACCGCTGAGCAGGAGACGTGGAGGGAGGGTAGAGAGAGCATCGGAACTTCACAGTCTAATCTCCCGACATGATATTTTGTATTCAACCAATATATTTTTGGAAAGGGAAACTGCGCAAACAGCAGTAGATATACATTATATTCATTTATAAAAAATAAAAAAGGGGGGGGAAAGGGCACTTTCTCTGGAGGAAGAAAAAGGGCAGGGGCTCAAGCCCACTTTGATGTCTATGTGTGCACGTGCCTGAGAAGAGAAATGGAATGAGAGAAAGATATCAAGTTGGAGCTGAGAAGCAGAGCATGACAAAGAGGAAAAGCCTGCAGGAAATGAGTTTGAATGCTACAAACTGAGATTTATTTTCACAAGCGACATGGTTAGTGATAATAAAAGTAAAGAATCACAACTCCCCTTTCTGATTTGATTCTATTTCTTTAAAAACGAATTAATGGCATTAACACATATTCATCTTCCTTCAGGAAAGAGGGGGATGCTAATGCTTTACCAATTGCCTAACATTGAGTCTGACAAAGGTTGGAGTCTACAGACACCGAGCGTCAACTTACAGGTCCACGAAGAGCCTTAAAACGGCATTATTTCAAAGCAGGGGGCCACTCCACTGTATGCAGATACTGTATATATCCCAAGTCTACAAACAATCATCTGATGTCTAACTGGATTTATTACCTCAGTAAACATTGTCTCAAACTTTATTTTACATTATTCTTCAATACAGCACGGTGGTAATTGGCGCTATTTACAGTTAAATGGACACTAAAGCAGCATACAGTGAGACCTTCTTGTCGTAAAAGGGTTCAGCGGTAAACAAGTTAAAGTGTTTGGAGGAAGGCTTTCCTCCTCATCCTGTTCACAGTAATGGTGAGAACAATGGCCCTAACCTACTTAAAGAGGGATAAACTAGTCCAAAACATCCTTGTTGACATGTTTGAGTGGCCCTGGGCAACGTGTGTGTGTGTGTGTGTGTGTGTGTGTGTGTGTGTGTGTGTGTGTGTGTGTGTGTGTGTGTGTGTGTGTGTGTGTGTGTGTGTGTGTGTGTGTGTGTGTGTGTGTGTGTGTGTGTGTGTGTGTGTGTGTGTGTGTGTGTGTGTGTGTGTGTGTGTGTGTGTGTGTGTGTGTGTGTGTGTGTGTGTGTGTGTGTGTGTTCCATCGAGACTTTAAAGGGTAAACTATTGAGATACTGGCCGTTTCTCAATGTCGAGTAAAATTTGCTGCAGAGGCACTATTTCAAGTATACTACGTCATTGAGTGGCGCCGAAGGACTGTTTAAATGCATGTTAAATGCCCAGCAGACGGTGCCACTCGATGACGTAGTATACTTGAAATAGTGGCTCTGCAGCAGGTATACTCGACATTGAGAAATGGCCCTCGTCTGTTTTACCTTCTATATGAAGGTCAAATGTCAAATGATTGGCTGCAGAACTGTAGCTGAAAAAGTAGGCATCAGTCCAACATGTTCTTATTTCTAGTCACATACGGATGCTTGGTCGGACCCTTTGGCTCCACGTTTTAAATCACTGGGAAGCTTTTCTAGTCAAATTCACTACAGTTGCATTTAACATTTGGTTAATAATTTTTAAATGAACACTTAAGTAGGATTAAGTGAGTATAATAGTATAAATCGATACGCTTGTTACATAATGTCAGAAACCACATTTAATTGTTGGCTTTCTTATAATAAGATGATTGTGACTTTTGGCTACATACGGGACTCAAACAACAGTCAGATGAAATCATGTGTTGGTTTCATCCATCTATCCATCTCCTCTCTAGGCAGCTTTTTCCTCTTCACACCAAGTCATACCACTATTGAAGCACTTTCCAAGTGTGTGATATTGCTGCTTTAAAAGCCTGGTGCAGCTCATACCGTGCTGGCAGTCATGGAACTTTGCTTTTTAAAACCTGACTGATCAGTTATAAAAGTTAAAACAACTTTGAGCAGAATTGGTTCAAGTACCCATAGTAATGCGAATCAACTGTAGTCTTCATCATGTAACAAATGAAGATTAGACTGTGCCACCTATCAGCGCCAGCATTTTAGACCTGAAAATGTACAAATTAGGGCCGGGACTTTAACGCGTTAATTAAGATTAATTAATTACACAAAAATTAACGCGTTCAAAAAATTAACGCATTTTAATCGCACTTATTTTTGCACCGCGGAACGTTTCTCACTGGATGAGTTTCAGGGGTACCGATTATACTGGAGCACCAACTAACGTTCATGACTTCAAACAACAACAAACCACAGTGAACAATAGTCAAACATGAACGAACAAGCTGATGAGACCGCTTTGGTTGGCCCCGTGGATGGGACATTTTGTTTTAAAAAACGGACGGATGGAAGCGTCAATAAGAGCACGGTTGTTTTCAAATTATGCAAAAAGGAATTCGCATATCACCGCAGCACATCAAGCCTCAAGTATCACCTCAATGCAAAACAGATAGCAGCTAGCGTGGAAGCTAGCGTGGACGTTAGCCCGACTCGGAGTACAAGGACCCACACCCAATTCGCGTTGATCAAACAGTGGCCTATGCAACAGAGAGATTTTATTTTTCATCAGGATATTGGAAGAATAGGAGGGATTGAGGTCAATCACTGGCACTTTTTTATTTTATTTTAAATGGTACACTTTATGTTGAACTATTTATTACGTTGTTGGTGCAACTGGCACTTTATGTTGAACTGTTTATTGTTTTGGCCAAGGTTATTGAGAGAGTTGGACTGAAATTGATTAGATTTTTTAAATCAACTTGGTAAATCAACAAAGTCTGTTATGGCCTCTGAAGCATCAGAGAGATGTTTTCTAATAGTCAGAGTTTTCAATGTTCTGAATGTACTTGAAAGTATTGTGTTTTACTTAAAAAACAAAGTGTTATAGTTTACAGAAGGTCTACCTACCTATAGGCTACCTGAATCTCTGAAATGTACTATATTCCTAAATATGCTATTGCTACACTTTATGGCAAAAATTGCACTTTTCTGTTGGTCTTGGTGAAGTACCACCTTGAAAAAAATAAACAATGTTTTGTTGCTTAAGCTTATGTATTCAGTCATTATTCAATGGTATACTAAAATCCATGTGAAAAAAATTGCTTCTCACTGTTCTCAGGTCACATATTTATATGTGATTAAAAATGCAATTAATTTCGATTAATTAATTAAGAAGCCTCTAATTAATTAGATTTTTTTTTTTAATCGAGTCCCGGCCCTAGTACAAATGCATTCTTACCAGACAAAAAAGGTTCTGTAACAAGTGTGCAAAATAGGCCTTAAGGTGTTAAGTAAGTATAAACACTGGGAATGTTGGCTGTGCTGCCCACCCCTTTGACCCACACTGAAATAACTGAACATCTGTTGGATAAACTGTGTACAGACATTCATGGTCGCCTCATCCTGAAGACTCTTGGATCCAACGACTTCTCAGACAACGTTGTTGTCTATTCCCTTAAAGTTGTCATCAGTAAATAGTCAAGTACAGTAGAAGATATTCCCCCCCAATGATTACTAAGTTGGGAATGGGGAGAATTAGTCATCTGAAAACACACCCAACAGTGTCAGATACCCTTCTTTTTAGGAAGTCCTTCTGTCGTAAGTTTGAAGTGAGTGACCTTTAAAAGTCATTATGTAACATCAATTCCTGCAAATATTCTATAATATCCATTAGGCATGAATCTTTTATGAAATGTCATTTGACATTTGTTTTTATGAATGACTAGACTGTCTTAAGGTCCATATGTGAATTGATATACCGACATCTTGCATGCTGTAGAACAAAAGCTGAACATCTCTTCAGCTTGCAACCTCATTTAAAAAATGTGTACTTCAAGACGAGGGAAACGGTAGTGGTAAAATGCTAACTCATTTTCGGTTTTAAGGCGTCCTGTCCCTCAATAGGTATAGCTATGAACATATTATGAACATTTCAAATCACCCTTTTTCCCCATTTATGACTTAAAACCACAAAAGAGCACAGCCCCTATGTTGTTACTTGCAGTTGACATGTATCTGATTTGGTACTGACACAATCCAACCCTATACTTTCTCTTTTACTGCTCTCAGCGTCTCCCCAGCTTCCACCTACCCAGCAGCTTCATTATTCTGGGGTCAGGTGCAGGGTAGGATTTTCACCCTCGGTCTGGCCGTGAAGCCCCGAAAATAATTGTACGTCCTACGGCCACCATGGCCGGTGTGCCCCTGATACTGACAGATTTAAAGCAGCGACTGTATTCGCCATGACACAGACAGTCTGTGGTTTGTACATGTTTAACTTTTGTCTAGTTTCTGAACAGATATGAGGAGATGTGAGGAGTTGATTAAAGAGACACACACACTCATTCGTGTGTTTTTCTTGCCAGAAAGTGAGGTTAATTATTTGTAAGCTCCAAATCCAAATGTTTCCCTCAATGGCCTTTGTGCCCTGGCATGTGGCCTTTGCGCCCTGAAAAAATGTGTGACACCAAAGGCCAAATGGCCTTGCCCCTGAAATGAAGAAAAATCCAAGCCTGGTCAGGTGGGTGTTTCCTCAGTGGACGGGCTTTCAGAGTGACGATTAGTCTGGGCCTCTGTGTCTGAGCTGCTGCCCTACACCTGCTCCATCCTGTGGCTCTGGACCCGCTCTGGACCCCGCTGTGGGCCCCGCTCTGGACTCTGGACCCCGCTCTGGACTCAGCTGTGGGCCCCCCTCTGGACTCCGCTCTGGACCCCGCTCTGTACCCCGCTCTGGAACCTGCTCTGGACCCCACTCTGGACCCCGCTCTGGACCCCGCTCTGGACCCCGCTCTGGACTCTGGACCCCGCTCTGGACTCTGGACCCCGCTCTGGACTTTGGACTCTGGACCCCTCTCTGGACCCCTTTCTGGACCCCGCTCTGGACCGGCCCCGCTCTGGACCAGCCCCGCTCTGGACCCTGCTCTGGACCCCGCGCCGATCTTATATTTTGTGATGAGATTAGAAGCAGTTTCAAAAGATTCCAATCTCGTTTTCATTATGACAATTTGGCTCTATTAGCTTCTAATGCATCAACAAATGACACCTGGTGTTCCCCCCCATGACAAGAGGAGAGGTGAGAGGGAGACAACTTGAACTTCATGAAAGGGGCCCTATGATGTTCTGTAGTGTGTTCTATCAGTATTTTGTGTATGTAAATGGTGTGCAAAGGCTAAAATCCCTTTCTTCCCAGGGAGTCAATCGAAGTTTCATTAACATTTCTATTTTATTTATCTATGTAGGCAGAAAGCAGAACGCACTCTTTAAAAAAATCACCACGGCGGTGCCAGAGGATATTTTCCGATGCAAACCTCTCAAAAAGATAATGAAAGTTGCCTCCACAGTGGAGCCAATCTCAACCGTAATGAAAATTCTCCCTTCAGCACTCCTGCTAATGCCTTTTTACAGTAGATAATTCAAAGAACTCCTCTTTGATTTCACACCTTGTTGTGGCAATCCAAGAATGAAGTCGACGAACATCAGCTTGACCCCGGAACACTCACATTTACTAGGAGGGGCCTGGGACTTACCAGGCTCCATCATTTAGCTAATTGGCTAATCATTGCATGTGCCCTCCCCCTCTGCTTTCCAATTACTAAACTGAAGTACCTCATCAAATAATACCTCAAATCCTCAAAATGAATTCGTAAATTACAGGGCTGTTATGAGTGTGGTTGCTGCTGGTGGGTACATATAAGACGTTTTACACGCTGTTAATTTGCAAATAATGGAGAGACGATAAGAGTTTTCCCCTCTCTCGATGGACCAGCAACTCATTATTCTTGCTCATTGAGGTGGAGAAACACCGGTTTCTTGGGAATACCCTGACACACACACACACTGAGGGAGAGAACACACACACAGATCATGCGGTGTTCCTGTGAGACATTTCAAGTTGATTGTTGTGCGAGAGGTGGTTTTAAGCGGAAACAAAGCAGCTGACCCATGGGCCCCTGCAGCTGACCCATGGGGCCCCTGCAGCTGACGCACCTACATTCCACCTCTCTCCCTGTTTTAAACCAAGTATTAATGTTGCATTTGTTCCACATTGTGTCATGTTCCCCATATTGTTTTAACTCCACAATGTATTAAATGGAATGCCATAGTTTCTGCTTCCAACAAAAGGGTAGTACAGTGCTACAACTTGTTAATAAGTCAAAGTTTTAAAGTAGTTGCTGTAACACGGCCTGACAACAGCTTTACAGATTTCTCTTGTATCATGGCAGTGCAAAACTACAGTTGGTAACTTTATTCAAAATAACTTTGTGTCATATTTGCTGAAAGTTTCACTTTTTTCTGACAGTAGTGTAAGAGACTGATAATCTTTTGGAATCAAAATATGTTTTTCTCTTCCCCTTCGGTACGGTGGTCACTGTGCAAAAGCATTACAACGGCCCAAAACACTTCCATTCGGAGAAAATGTTCAAATGACCCAACTAAAATACAAAGATGTGACAAAACACATGCAAATCAAGAAACATCTTCACCAACTTCCCAACACATGCACAGGGTTTACTAAAAGCACTACAGCTGAGGCTAACAAGCTAAGCTAACATGGTTAGCAGGGCTGCTCTGAGATGCTAGCTGGCTAACCTACATCTGTTGCTCCCGGTCTGCACACTGTCAATAATATTGAGTTTTTAGGATAATACTTCACGTTCTTAAATAATTGTTCTAAATTCAACACTGGAATCAAGCAAAGATGAATATGTTTGCACGACATTAGTTTTCTTATATTTTGCTGTCACTTAAATATAGGTTTAATACATGTAAGTCAAGCTAAGAAACATTCGTTTGGTAGCTAGTTAGTGCTCTTACCTGTGATTCCTCCTCCAAAAGGCATTATAACCAGACTGTATCATTAAAACTATAAGTACCAGCTACTTCACTTTAGCCACACAATACAAAAGACAAAATCAACAAAATGTATTAAAATACCTATCTTTATTTTAAGGTGCCTCTTAACCTGAGATATTAGTAATAATGGTATTGTCAATCTAAAAAAACTGAGCAACTCAACTAACTTTATGTTTCTTATTGTCTAAAGCATTTATTATTTTCATTTTTCCCCTCTCATATTCAGTGTGGACGGATTGAGACGGCGTGGTGTCCAGAGAGCTGCAGAGACTTCAGGGAGAAACCTCAGTGTGATGGACGTCCTGCCTGTTGGTGTTGGTTTGGCTGGAGAGGACTGAGGGTCTTTCCTCTGTGTGGAAGACAAGGCCTGAGGGAGGAGGACCAGGCCTGATGGAGGGGGTACAGGGCTGATGGAGGAGGACCAGGCCTGATGGAGGGGGTACAGGGCTGATGGAGGAGGACCAGGCCTGATGGAGGAGCCCATGCTGGGCATAGCTGATACCATCTGCACAGGCCTAGTCTGTCACTTGATTTGACAAAATGTGTTTACTTCTGCATTTAATAGGTGTGTAACCTTTTCTACTATGTGCTTTTTATTTAAAAAAATGTTGATGGTTCGCCTTTGATAACCTCTAGTTCACATTTCAATAAACGTAATTTGTATTTGCACTCCTTTTGTCTTTTTCAAATCTGACTGAAGTTAGGAACCATTTATTTGTTACGTTGCAAACTTTGCGGTACAAGGCACAAGTATTGTGAAGCTCATAAAGTGAGGAAGATATAAATAATCAGCTGATCGAGTGCATAATAGGTGCATTTGATCAGCTGACTTTGTTTTTTTTGACACACTTTATAGGCCTGACAATAACCACACCTTCTCTGAGGTGCAACGTCACAAACAAATGAAGGTCCTGTTAGACTACAAACTATTCAGTGTGCAGATCTTTGTTTTGACAATGAAAATGTTGATTCTTAGAGAATGTCCTCTCTAAAACGTGTCCTATCATGCAAAATGCACTTTTTGATGTCTTATAAATATGTGTCCCCAGTGTGCCAGGGAACTCACAAAGTGTCAGAAAATAAAACCCGCTCTCTTTTCCTCCTTACCCACATCTCTAAAAACGGGGGTACAACGGAGCTGATCCAGATTTGCGTTCGATATGACGCAATATCTGAAATATGGGCTGACTTTTGTAAGTAATTCTTGAACCCTGAGAGCAGGATAAACTGAAAAGAGTCAAGGGAAACCTATAAAAGTTAACAGCATTTAATTACACAAAAGATGCAGTGATGTACAAATGAAATTTGCGAGTGGAGGCGCTCTCCCCATGCGCCAGAGTCCTGCATCGGGTCGGGTATCCGCGGGTACCCGACGGGTGACCCGCAAAAAAGGTGATTTGCGGGTGGTATTTTTTCAAACGCTTTTTTCCGGGTTCGGTTCTGGGTAAAACAAAGATGATGCGGGTCGGGTTGCGGGTGTTGCATAATAAATATATTTAAATAATAATAATTTAGTTTAATGTTTAAATCCTCAGACCTCTCCCCCGCGGGACCGAGCATAATCATAACCTCTGCAGCGCATCTATCTGCTGCAGAGCGCCACATTCTCAATGGCTGAGGTGAAGCTCTCTAGCGGAGAATACAGCATTTTCAATAACTCTTCCTCAAGAGCGAAATCCAACGTCTGGGAGGCTTTTGGTTTCATCCTAGATGCAGAAAATAACCAACATCCCAGGCTTTTTGAGCCAAATATGCAACTGCGTGTGTTAATAATTGCACGTTTTCAATGCTTATATACACTCATAAAAACGATTCAAGCCCTTCTTAGACTTGACACAATATACAAATGTTCGCTTTATTAAATATTTTTTATTAAGAAATAAACCTAAGTATAGTTCATTAGTGTAACACAAATTAGTTTAATCAATTTACTTATTAAATGTAGTTAGGACAGATCAACTCAAAATGAATTGTTTTCATCTGGGGAACGCCCCTTGGCACATCCCCTTTGCGCATGCGCACATCCGTTCTGTCTTTTGCCTCCTTTTCTCTGACACTGACTGTGGAAATTGACTGGGGAAAGTCTATTCTTTGGTAAGTATTTTAGTAGTTTTTTAGTAGTCTCTAGTAGTTTAGAACGTACCCTGTTTCCAAGTAATGCCTTTTCATACAGTAATATCGACAAGAATATTTGAAACCACCGTGTTATATTTTGCTCCGTTTTTAGTTGTAAACGGCAAGCTAGCTATGGCTAGCCAGATAACTGGTAGCTAGAAGCTAGCTTGCTACATGTGGGTAGCATTGAATACCTGCTGGATAATGGAGATCAGTGGATTGTATTATATTAGATTTAATGTTATTTTCATTGAACACAGTACACCAAAATTGAGTTTATATCCAACCAAAAAAATACAAAGAGTAATTAAAGTGCATGAGGTAAGCGCCGCCATTTTCTATCATAATGTTCAGGTCTGTCCATCTCTTCTGGCCTTAGTGCAGGCAGGCAGAGGAGGACTGTAGGAATCCAGTTGAGTTTAGGCACTGGTCTTTTTTTTACTGCCAAATATTTAATCTAAATAATGAGATAATATATGTGCTGAGTCTTTTATGGGTAACCTCACTCACAAGCAGGCACCCACAATTGTGCAGAAACGTAGGCCTAAGTTACTTATTTGATTCCATTTGATTTCTCAGAGTAGTTTTAATGCTGCATACCTTTTGCTCGTACTTGAGGTAAACCTTTAGAAAAAGAGTCATCACTTTGAATTTGTTAGATTTGGGTTATTCTCCCGCAGTCCCCTTATATCGTCTCCACACTCAACACAATGGCTAATGCTAAAACTAACGCAGAACTCCCGTCAACTTGTAATAAAGCTAAAGAGACAGGAGCAAATTTATACAGAAGTATTTACAGCGTTGGCCTACAGTGCAGCGGGCTCCAGTAAGTGTGTCTTCTGTTCTGTGAAAATGTTAATGGTCGCACACGGTTTAACGTGCTGCTGCAGAGCCCCCCCCCCCCCAATTTTTTTTTCGTCAGATACCATGTCCTGCTTAGGGACATTTCGACTGATTTGACCTTTCTGTCGCACCCACATTAACTAAATTCTTTCCTGATTTGTCGACCCTGCTTCTGCTTTAGTGTGACAACATCAACACCAGGAGGGAGTGCATCCTGAGAAGCCTTGTAATATACCTAACTGAAGATCCAGACTCGTTCTTCAAGGAGTATCTGGTAAGTTTATACAATATTTTTCCCATGTAGCGTTGAACAGTGTTACCCTAATTTATTAATACCATGGCATGTATTTATAATGAGAACATCCTATGGCACACCACCGATCATACCCAAGGCTAGATGTCTATAATGTCAACTTCTCGCTTGTGTGTATTACTTAGGTATCTAACCTGTGTATCCTTGTGACTATTATTATTTTGTTGTTTTGTTTCCCATTGTAAAGGTCCTTGGGTCTCTTGAAAGGCGCTATAAAAATTAAAATTATTATTATTATTATCAATAAATAAATGAAAAAATAAATACAGGAATAAATAAGGAAATACATAAATAAATATGGATATTAATGAATAAATAAATGTATACATTAATTCAGGGATAAATAATAAATAAATGCTGAAATAAATACATTTAAGAATAAATAAATGTAGAAATAAGTAGGTAAATGCACAAATAAATAAATATGGCAATAAATAAACGTATCAATTAATACAGAAATGAATAAATACATGCTGAAATAAATAAATTCTCGAATAAATAAATATTGAAATACATATAGAAATAAGTAGGTGAATGGATTAATAAATACAGAAATACATGTTTAAATTATTACAGGAGTAAATAAATAAAATAATAAATAGATCCTGAAATAAATACATGAATAAAATAATAAATATAGAAATAAATAGGTAAATGTATGAATAAATAAGTAAAAGTTGATAAGCAAACAGGACATACATGGATAACTATCTTTATTAGATTTAATTTATTTCTACATTTTTGTACAACTATTTATTTCTGTATTTCAGGCTCTGTATGTTGATAAGGTTGGAGGTCCTTATCTCAGTTTAAAGCAGTATTGGTCAATTAGGCGAGCCAGACAGAAGCAAATCTGCTTCTCTAAACTGCAGTTGATGGTTTAAGAATGCTTATTTATATTTCATACAGTTTTCTGTTTGTGGGGTTCAGCTTTTTACTTAACATACGTGTTTTTGTTGTTTTCAGGCCTCCGCCGCTGACGATGCAGAGAGGGACATTTCCAACACAGTCATGGGGATTTACACGATCCGAAGAAACGGGGATGGGGGGCCAGAGGACGTGGGAATTGTTATCGAAGGCATTAAAGTAATGGAAAACGTAGGCAGCGTCATTGTGGGACTCATCATGCTCTTGGGGCTCATTTATGCCCTTGATCTCAGCTTCCCGGACAACTACAGAAGATCGTAATGAACTTGGATGGGCACAAGTTGAATGCAAAAATACAGCAGCTGAAAATCAAGCTGTTTGCATAAGAGGTGAACAAGTGTATTGTCAAGTTTCCTTAACAAATATTTAGCTTTTTTGTAATTGTAGGTTCAAAGCAAATGGCTACACTACACTTATTCAATTACCAAATATACTGTAGGGCAGGCCTATTCAACTGGCGGCCCGCGGGCCAGATGCGGCCCAGAACCAACTCCCGAGTGGCCCAGCCTCCCGTAGCCAAATTCCTACACTAGTACAGACCATGAACGCAACACTCCGCGTTGCATAGAAACCACCAAACCACAACGCAGCACGTTTTTTGAAAGTGCATCTAGTGGTGCTAGTAACGGTGGTCCTATGATAGCAACTCTAAAACATGTCTCTCTCAACTCTGAAGCGTAAACAGAGACAAAACGGTAATTGATCTTGTGGAGCAGATCCAAGTCAAGCTGGACCTTTTCGCGACCGACTTGAGCACGGGTCGGATGCTGCATTTTCCGACGCTCCCCAAACACATCACATCTCCGGCACAAATCACGGATGTGATGACAGATTTCATTGCGAGTTTGAAAGAGAACTTTGCCGGTCGATTGGATGGACTTGCTCTGCCCACAGAGGTGATGGGCTTTGCCAGAGACCCCGTCACTGTTGCAATAGAGGGGGACGCATCAACCAGAGCAAAGGAAGTGGTCCCCTGCATCGACAAGGGGAAATATACACTGGAACTTATTGACATGCAGCGCACTAACGGGCCAGCGAAGTTTTGGAGTGATGTCAAAAAACGGCAGTTCCCTAACGTTCAGAAAGTAGCGATCTGTGTGCTCAGTATGTTTGGATCAACATACACATGTGAATCAAGCTTTTCACACATGAACTCAATCAAAAGTAGCACTCGCTGCTCCCTGACTGACAGCACTTTTCACCAATGTCTTAGGATTGCATTGATATCCTATGAGCCCAAAATCACTGCTCTTGTTCAAAACAAAAAATGTCCCTTCTCCCATTGAGAAAGTCAGCGATGACAAATCACAAATGAGGTGATAGTAAGCACCTAGTTTACTATAGTAGACGTGTAGTGTAGTATTCATTCATATAGTTACCCGTATCCCTTGTTATGGGTTTGTGCACTGAAGGGTAACTTGACAGTTCTTTATGTATTCATTTAAATGCACTTTGTAATGTGTCTGGGACAAATGTGACCGAAACGTATGATTTTTTTGTTATTACTTGAAAAGTGAAAAAATAGTATTGCTACAGTAGCCTACTACCTCTTTGTGTTGCATTGCTCTTTAGCTTTTTTTTTTGTATGTCAGGAAATGTATTAAGACTGCTATTATTGTATTCAGTAAATGCACTTTGTGATGTGCTTGGTTAAAAAAAAATAACCTGAATATTTGACTTCTAAAGCAAACAAATGTAATGCTACAACTGTGCACTTTTTTTTCAGATTCTGTTAAATTAATGCTAATTTGTTGTGTTTTTATGCACTTTTTGACCTACCTTTGTTAGATGAACAATGAATAAAAATTGCATGTTTTTCATCGCAGTAATATGTGTTTGTTTAAAATGTGTAACTACCCGCTTTTTACAGGCCGCTGAATGTCTGGCCCAGCTGAATTTTGTAGTTATAAAATCTGGCCCAACTGAATGTGTAGTTGAATAGCCCTGCTGTAGGGTTTGTGCAGTGCGCTCTTTTATATATCAAAACCACCCAATGATATTCCCTGTTTGGAGAGCAGTGCAAAGCATCCACCTTTTTATAGTGTCTTTGTTGTTTGTGGCACTTGGAGATCTAGAATAGCTGGGTGTTCATTTTTCACCAGTTTCGGCACTGTTACGGGAGAGCTATTTGCACCACTTTAAAAATGTTCTTTAAAAAAAATATGTTGACATCTTGCTCTGTGTTTTCAAGTAGAGTTAATATTGAGATGTGTATATAAATATTGATGTTGAATTGAGGATTACTGTCACCTTCCTCATCCATGATTGGCATTATTATTATTTTTCTGAGTTGCTTTTATCTCCTGCTCAGTCTGTTTATTGATATGTTTAATAAAAAAAGAAATGCAGACAGACAAATAACTCTGATAGAGAACTTTGACACTGTTTACACAAGTAAAGTGAGGATTGGCTATACACCTCAAGGTGTAATTGTTATCTGAGAATTTTCAATAAAAATATCTCAACTAGGTTTTGTCTCATGAGTGTCTTAATGGGGGAGAAAGTGAAAAATAATTATATTTTTACATTATTTACCAATTAATTATATTAGTTTGAGTTGGACAAATGTAAATTCATTTAATTTGCTTAACGTAATAATTTTATTTCAGCTTTATTTGATAAAAATGAGTTGGACTAACTCAATTCAATTTTATTAAATGGATGTTTTTAGTTTCAGTTGGGGCTACGAATATTTATTGGATGGAAATCCTGCCCACAATTGAATTGAGTTCATCCAATGAGTTATTTTTTTGAGTGTATATGCAGGTTCGGGTCGGGTTGCGGATCTTGTGCCGGCGGGGCGGGTCGGGTCGGGTTGCGGAACTAATTGGCAATATGTGCGGGTAGCGGGGCGGGTTGGGTATTGCACGTCGCGGGGGCGGGGCGGGAGCGGGTCTTGAAAATCAGACCCGTGCAGGACTCTGCCATGCGCCCAGTCAGCCGAGGTCAGGGAGAAGAACAGATCGATTCTTGGCTTGCTCTTCCTGTGGTCATCCGAGGTCTTCTCCTATTGGCCGGCGTCGTCGGGGGGGCGGGTCCAATGCAATTCCTGCCTTTTTCTGTTGCTAAATTACATCATTCTGGTGTCTGTGGTTATTCAAACATTCCCTAATAAACTTGATTTCAGCGTCAATAAATGAGTGTTAAACCCATTGTGTTTAGGGTACAACATCACGTCATTTCACCTTCAATTCAAGGTTTGAAAACGTAGCATTTCGCCACATGCTAATGCTAACCGGAAATGACGAAATTCACTAGCGGAAAACCGGAAGTAGTGTTAATATTCGGTTTTTAGAATAAAACAGATTTAAATTAAATACAGTGTATTTAATTCAAATTACGCCATATCAACATTGATTTTAATTTCTAACACTTTACACCCACGGCCCTATCAGAAGCGTCGCTATCAGAAATAATGCGTGACATGTATTGGAAGTAATATTGTGACGACCCCTCCACACTACGTGGGGTGCCGTCTGTTTGTGTGTGCTTTGTGGGTGTCCACAGGTTCCGATGGTGATGAGCTGCACCTGTCGGGGAGGATACCTGCCTAATTAGCTACACCTGGGGGAAAGTATATAGGAGGAGCCAAGCCGGATACGTCTCTCTCACTCCTCTGGGCACTCACGCCGGGCCAGCTTCGGGGATCTGTTGCTGGTGCTGCTGGATCATTGTGTGGCATTTAAAATAAACGGATCTTTATTTACAACCCTCGTCTCGCCTCCCTGCTTTTTGTTACAGCCCAGGAGCCGGGTTGTAACAGATACAGGTACAGGTCTTTGTTCACATTAGCAAGCATTGCTAACACTCAGAGCTAACCTGTACTAGAGAGAGTATGTGTAAAAAAGCAGGAAATCAAAAAAGGAACTCCCCTTGTGGTAAACCCGCAAGAGAAAAAGCATTTGAGCTCCTTACTGTTTCAGAAATAATCCTTGAAGTGGTTCGGAACATAAAATGGCGTTTAATCACGGCAGCATTTAGCTGAGAATCTGCAGGAGACCTCACTGCTTGCCTTGCCGTGCTCAAAAGGGGGCGGGGCCAGCAGAGAATCAGCCTTTCTCTAACAGGCCTGGGATATGAGGGATGTCTAAAATGCATGATCTGTTTGGTATTTTGAGCAAAACCCATCATATGTTTTTTTATATAATTTTATATATCTGATACCCATAATATATACCTAAAAATAGCATGATAGGAGACGTTTAAAATCTCATAACATCAGCTCTTCTTTTTCCTCTTGGATGTTCTTATTGACCCTTGAGAAAGAGAAAGGTGAAGTGTGTGTGTCTACAGAAGGTCCAGTTGCGATACACACGGTTCGCCACTGTATTTTACCAACCTCAAACATACGCTTTTTATTGTTATACCACTTAATGTTTAACACTTCTCTATTACGTTTTAACTTGGATGCTACGATTAGCATTGTTAGCCCAGATGTAGCTACCACTCGCTTACCCAAGTCTTAACATTCATTAACGTCAGCTGAATAAAAACACAAGCAACATATTCATAAAGTACTAGAATTTCACTTACAGAAGTACAACAAACACGGCCGAGTTCAAGTTGTGTTCCCGGATAAGTTGAGCAGGCTGAGCCACTGTAGCATCACGGAGCTGCTAGCAGAGCAGAAAGTTAACAGCAGCAGTCACTGGACAGACCTGTCACTTAATGTGACCACGCCCTAATTGATGCATAATTTTAAGGCTTAATATAACTTAAACAAATTAGTTGTGAAATTCACCCCCCTCACAATTGTCATGCATACATATACTATGGTTTTATGAACCACAATGGAAACTATTACCGCTGTAAAGTTGGGCATTTTAACATGGGGGTCTATGGAAATTGCTCCCTTCTGCAGTCTCCTACTACCAGCCACTAGTGGCACTTCCTTATAGGCTTCACGGCTTTGCCCCAGAGTTTGACGTAGCTCCGACGTAGCACTAGCTAGTGCTAGTGGAGCACACTCGTGCACTGCTACCGCCGGTGCCTCGCAGCAGGGAAACTGTGACGCGCATAGTAGCGCCACATTTGCGATGACTTTCACCACATTTGCGCCCCCTCTGCAAGACGAGGCGCCCTTTGCAAGGTGAGATCCCCTCAGCAAGGTGAGGCCCCACGCAGTCTGTGTGATCTGCATGTAGGAAGGGGCGGACCTGCTTAACCCCCATGACTGTACTGCACTGAAGGGCTCACACAAACTTTGTCTCCCCTCAAACCCAGCTGACTCTTGCAGCCATAGCATTTGGATACCCAGCTGCCTCTCAAACTGAATGTGGAGTTATTTTAGAAAGCACAACATCTACAACAGACATAACTGCCAATGAGACTGTTTTGCACTGAATGAAAGTGCAAAACACTCTATTGAGATACACACACATTTCTTTCCAATGTGTTATCTTACTGCTTTGAAGGCAAATACAGTAAGTCTTATAATTGAAATGAACTGAACACTTGTGTGCGTTGGACATTTATTAATAAGAGGAAATTAAAAGAATAAGCAAGAGGTTCAGAGCAAGAGGGAGATTAGAGGGAATACAATATTGCTGAATTGCCGGCAGCACCAATATTATTACTGATATGCGGAATTGCTACTAGTTATCCGCAAATGTCTATAATTAAAATAACGAGAATCTCAATTGATACAAGTTTGTTTGGTAACATAAGCTTGTGTAATGTCATTTTAATAAAAACAATGTTATCATGCGAGAAAAAGGGCTGAAGAGATAGAGAAATAGTGTGTGTCAGAGTGCATGCATGAGTGTGTATGTGTATTTGTGTGTGTGGAGTATATGCATGCCAGTCATGTCAGCAAAGATTTGGCTGCGGTGCCCCACAGAGGGCTGACATGGCTGGGTCGAGAGGGATCATGTGGAGACTCAACATTTTGTGTTCAGGGAGTCGTCACAGGGCGTTCAGGTGCTCTGCGTCATTCACACTCCACTAAACAACTGAGAGGGGAGAGGGTAGGAAAAGGATAAAGGACCATCACCCGTCCACTTTCCCCACAGCCTTAATTCACCCAGCCAGCCAAGTGAGGAGAGAATGAGTAAAGGGGGGAAGGGGTGAGGAGTTAGAGCTAAGCTAAAGGCTAGCGACGACCCCTGGCGCAGCCATGCAGTCGGACAGGATACTCTGGGGGTCTTCTAGAAACACTGAAAAAACTGAAAAGTTGACTTTAATGAAATGTATAAATGTATCAAATGTTACATTACTGTATTAGGTTTGATGAATAACATTGAGTTGAACCTAACTAAGCTAATACCGTTATTTGAAATCTGTTGACATAATACATTTAATAAAAGTCAACATTTCAGTTTTTTTCAGTTTATTTGTCCACCGCATTAAATAAAAAATTGCTCCACCAATTGAAAATCTGCTCAGAGATTGCAGGTCAGCTTTATGCGAAACTGTAACAAACCAGCCAACCAAAATAACATTGAGGCCGCCGACACATTGTCTCGGACCCCAACCATGTCCGGAACAGTGAATATGAATTGTCACAATCAAACCAGAAAAAAAAGAGTTCCACGATTTAAACTAATTAGATTGGAGCATTCTGTGCACCACTCAATCCTAACATTAAATATGGAGTTATATCCCAGATCAAATGTACGTAAAGAGTCTTAAACACATTTTCTTCAGTGATTGTAATATTATGTTAAATGTCTGGTTCCTGTCTCTGTTGATGTTGCCATGGAACTGCTGTGATGCAAGAAACAATTTAAACTTGATCTGATAATAAAGTATTATCGTATTTAAAAATCCTTGTGATTATTATTATATACATTTGATCTTTGTCTTCCTTTATGCACCTGTAGTTATGTCCGTCCATGTGCTGCTGCAGCACCCTAATGTGCTAAATGAGGATCAATAAAGGCTTATCTTATCTGGGCTTATCTTAACTTTAACAGCCGTACTGCAAAGCTGGTGTTTTGTTGACCTTGTGTGTCTCAGTGTGTATGTGTGTGTGCCAGCATGCCAATGTGCTCCAGGAAACACCCACTATAGGGCAAACTACGCAGAGGAGGAGAGAGTTCTTTGGAGTTTCTGTCATCTGTCTGTCTGAGGGCAAGATGCAGAGAGGAAACTTTTTTGTATTCATTTCCTTATGATTATACTTGTTCACCTTTTTAATATCTATCTATCCATCTATCCATCCAACAAACAATACTAAAAGGTGATTTATATTTGAGGTGAAAAATGAAAGCAAGATAAGAGTAAATCAAATGAGAAGGGTCAAAGTTTGAAATGAAGCAAGTGAAGTTTTGTATCATCAGAAGGAGCAGCTAAGAAGAAAGGAGTTGACAAAGAGAGACCCAATATCTGGCAGAGTCAGAGAGGGAGATTTATCCCCAGAGTCCTGCATTAGTCAGATGGATGTTGCCGTGTGCAGATTAAGATTAGGATACATTCATCAATGCAGCAGCAGACACAAATGCATTACAGCCGAGGAGTAAACAAGGCAGTGGCCGCTGGGGGAATCAATGTGCACAATTAAAAGGATAATATGGAACAGCCATCAGTCACCGGGCCATAGAGGTGTCCACTACAAACTGCAAATCACTGAGCTGGGTGGGCCAGAGAGTGGACAGAAAGAGAAACACATGGCACCACACACACACAAATGCATATTGTTTATAATGGGTGTTGAGGCTAAGCCAATGCTTTAAGCCTCTGAGGATCCGCTTTGTTGGTGTAATTGATGCACACAAGATTGCTGCCGAATAAAGGTCAGAAACCAAGTTTCCAGTTTGAAACAGTCCATTTATTTACATTTTACTGGTTTCCATTTTACTTGCTTCTTTCCATATTCACCACACGATATTACCGTTTACACAATACCTTTGCTTTGCTTGTAATCCCGTGTTTGTGTGTGTGTTTCGTGTGATCCGTGTGTTTGTGTTCTCTGTGTGTGTATGTTCTCCGTGTGTGGTCAAAAACTGTATGGCCTTCCGGTGGAACCTCTCACCAGCAAACATAGGTTCCTACCTTTATACCCACAGATGTTAATTGGCTCCTACAATGGGTTTGTATATTTGAATATGAAATATGCAAAGGAGGCTCACACAGGTAAGGGAGGTGGATCATGCTCTATTTTTAGTAATACCTCATATTGTTCAAACCTTTTCATTTATAAAATAACCTTATCTTTTTAAAGAAGTGTTGACATTGTGATTATAATGCTTCAACAGTGTCCCCTACAGTGGTGCATAGGAGGCCACTTTTTCATTCAAATGTGTTCAATGGCAAACCAAAACACAATCAATGGTTTCTTTATTTTTTTTTATGTTAAGTGGACTTAATCCAGTCTTTTTTTTACTACTTAACCTGTTAGGCCCTGAGCCGGTTTTTCAGGTTTCAGGCTCGAAAATGACATGCCCAGAACAAATGACTATATCTTTTCTTCTATAAGGGGTACATTTATAATCTTTTTTCTCAAAGTAATGATACACCTGTGAGTTGGATGTAGAAAAGTCAGAATCAATATAGATGTTTTTATTGTAAAGTAAATTCTGATTGAACATAGTAAAATAGTTTCCGTCCAAAAAAAACATTACTTATAGTGAAAACCACCCTTGAATGATGGGATAGTAGACAAAAAGCTTTAGGAATCCAAACTATAACATATAATAAGTACCATGTATCAAGATTGATGCAAAACAAATGAAATTTGACCTTTTTAGAGAGGTTTAAGAAAGAAAAAAAACACCTCTAGGGTCCTTTGGGTGTATTTGCCATATCTCTGGAACCCATGAGTCGATTTTGATGATTGACACCTCTTTTTAACCGATAGAGCCAATATCGAGAGGGGGTTCCTAAATCCATCTAAACATTACCTATGGTGAATGAGAGTGATGCACAGCCAGCATGTCCAGAACCGGAAGCTGGGCTACAGCTCTCATACACTCAATATGAAAACTCAGTTTATTGACATAAATATGATGATGGATTATCAGTAATCGTTTCAAAGTGACATTGGATTAACCTTCAGCAGCGTTTATATGCGTGTTAATGACCTTGAACACCATTTTTGATCAGAAAACAGCAAAGGGAAGATGTATTTGCAGTTTTGGCCCCGTAAAGCTAAGTTGTGTGTTGTCTTTGCTGGCTTTCGCTACCATGAGTTTTGGTGGCACAGTGATGATACTTATACCATTGGAATCTGTGGAATCTCAGCTTTCATATGATATCTAGTTTGTGCAGATCCGATTAAGTATAACATATTTCTACCGTGAGTTATGTGCTAAGTGCGTTAGCACTCTTTCGCTTAGTGCTAATTTAGAGGCTCGGCGTTAGACTATCGTCAGGTAGCTGAATTTCTTCCTGTTAAGTGGGTATGACACATTCATAGTTTGTTAACCTGTTAAGCCATGAGCCTGTTTTTCAGGTCTCAGGCTAGAAAATGACATTCCCAGAACAAATGACCATATCTTTCCTTCTAAAAGGGTTAAATTAATAACAAACCTGTGAGTTGGATGTAGAAAAGTCAGAATCAATTTAGATGTTTTTTTATTTTAAAGAAAATTCAGATTGAACATCGTAAAAAACTGTAAATTATAGTGTCCGTCCAAATATTCTTTTTTACTTATAGTGAAAACCACCCTTGGATGATAGTAAGGTAGACTAAAAGCTTTAGGAATCCAAAGTACAACATATGATAAGTACCCTGTATCAAGATTGATGCAAAACAAGTGACATTTGACCTTTTTAGAGAGGTTTAGCAAAAAAAAACTCCACCTCTGAGGTGATTTGGGTGGAAATGGCAGTTGTTACCGTTCCTCTGGAATCCATTTTGTCGATTTTGATTATTGACATCTCTTTTTAACCGTTAGAGGCAATATAATCGAAGGGGAATTTCCCCATACACACATGGTAAAAAAAAGAAGGTGGTGGCTTTGTACCCTAGGTTTGCATTAGAGTGAACCTGTCTCTCGCTCTGACATCTGGAAACGGAAAAGCAGGTTTATGTTTATGGATTATCAGAAATAATTTCAAAGGGACACAGACACATTGGACTAACCTATGGACTAACTTCAGCAGCGTTTTTATCGTTTTAATGCCATTGAAGACCACTTTTGACCAGACAACAACCAAGGTGAGCGATGTTTCCGTTTTTAGCTACTTAGCGCCACATGTTTTAATGTCTGTTATGTTATGCATGGGGTTTTTGTTGTTGTGTTTTACTTGTTGTTTGCTTCTTTTACCCCTCACTACTCTGTGTCTCCGTCTCTGCAGGGCTGGTGTGTGACAGGGGGCATGGCTGGTATACTCCTGGCTGCAGATGAGGCCAACCTGTCCCCACTACATGATCAACCTGCTCTTTAAGAGCCTGGCCCTCACCTCACTTCTCTGCCATAGAATTACATGCTGTTCCACGGTCCGGAGTGCCTTTCTGCAGCCTGGAGTCTGTTTTGTTCACTTCGTAGTTTTTTGAGGAGCTTTTTGAGTTTTTGTCGGGAACGTTTTCCCTCAGCTTTGTTTTGTACTTACTGCGGCCGGCCAGCTCCCTGTCGTCAGTACCTGCCTTGGATTACCTTCCTTTATTAAAGAAATTGAAACTTTATTTTTGTCAGTCTCTGCTTTGGGGTCCAAGTAGTATCCAAACGTCACATGTTCTTGTTAATAGCTTTGCGAGTTCTTATCATGGAGTGATGATGTATGTACTGATCGGTGCTGTGTCATCTCACGATGTGAATCGATGGGTTGGGCGTGCAGCTACGATAAGTAATAAGGGTGTTATGAGTGAGTTTCTGTGCAACATGCCGTTAGCATTTTTCGCTCGAGGCTAATTCATAGGCTCAGTGCTAGCTTTGTGGGTTTTTTGAAAAAAAAAGAAAAAAAAGATCAGTTAGCTGAGTTTCTTCCCGTTACATGGATATAAAACATTCATAGTTTGTTGAATATTAAGATGCCCTCAAACGCTGTTTCCTGCAGATGACGCGTTTTCCCCCCCGGTATCGGGGGTGCGGTGTAGAAGAGATTAAATGTTAAGAAGCCCTCAGACGGCTCTTCCTGTGGGCCGCATCTCTTCAGGAAATGATCCCCACGGTGCTGACGTGTCAGCCGCGGGATCACCTGACAGGCTGTGCAGGCCGGTGACGGGTCCATGCCGCTCACTGCGTGGTCCGGTCCCATGCAGAGGAAGCAGAAGGGGTGCGGATCAGCCCCCGCGATCAAGTTCGGGCACTTCGGGCAGGTCCTATGTTCGAGGATAGACTCCATAACTCTCTCTTTCTCGTCTCAATGCTCAGTGGATTTCACTTCCGCCACTGAAGAGAAAGGGATGATAGTAAGGAGGCGAGGCCTCCTTTTATACGTTGAGATGCACGCGCATTCAGGTAGGCCCGCCCCTAGGACGGCTACGTCTATAGAAGTCTCAGTAGGAGAATGCTCGCAGGATAAGGTAGTACCCATAGAATCCAGTAGAGGGCGGAGCCTGTGAGAGATATAGCATCATGTTTCATTATGAGGCATGGCCAATAAGGGCACAACGCCTTTGGAAACTCAAAATGTTTTGATAGTTCTGACCAAATTTGAAGTCTGTTAAGCCCCATAGCCCCCGCCGGCAGGGGCAAACAAAACCATTTTCACGAAACTGTGTCTCAGGGCTTCTTAACATTTAACAACCTATTAATTTGTCATGCCCAGTTAACGGGAAGAAGCTCAACTAACTGACGATATGAATGTTTTTACCTAAACAAAACACAAGTCTAACGCCAAGCCTCTGAATCACCACTAAGCGAAAATGTGCTAACGTACTTAGCACATAACTCACGGTAGCAATATTTGATACTTCATGCAATCTGCACAAACTAGATATCGTATGAAAGCTGAGATTCCACAATTTCCAATGGTATAAGTATCATCACTGACCAAAACACACGGCAGCGAAAGCCAGCAAATACAACACACAACTTCACTTTACGGGACCAAAACGGCAAATACGTCTTACCTTTGCTGTTTTCTGATCAAAAGTTTTGTTCAAGGGCATTACAAGGCATATCAACGCTGCTGAAGGTTAATCCAGTGTCTCTGTGTCACTTTGAAATGATTACTGATAATCCATCATAACATTTATGTCAATAAACCTAGTTTTCTATAGAGTGTAACCCAGCTTCCGGTTTTGGGCATGCTGGCTGCACATCACTCTCATTCACCAATGGTAATGTTTAGATGGATTCAGGAACCCCCCCTCGATTCTATTGACTAACGGTTCAAAAGAGGTGTCAATCACCAAAATCGACCAATGGGTTCCAGAGATGTGGCAAATACACCCAAATGACCCCAGAGGTGGGTTTTTTTTCTATACCTCTCCAAAAAGGTCAAATTTCACTTGTTTTGCATCAATCTTGATACAGGGTACTTTGGATTCCAAAAGCTTTTTGTCTATTATCCCATCACTCAAGGGTGGTTTTCACGATAAGTAATGTTTTTTTTTAGACGGATAAGTACATATGATTTACATTTTTTTACAATGTTCAATCTGAATTTACTTTAAAATAAAAACATTGAGGACTTCCGTAAGATGGCGACGTGAGTAGCAACACTATCTTCTACCTCTCGCAAGTTGGACAAAATAAACCCTCATAAATGCTCAACTCGATACCTAAAACCAGGAAATGAGGAGAGGGATCAGACGAAGTAGCCGAAGAAATAACAGAAAACAAGAAATAGCGAAAGATCAACCGGGAGTGACAGAAAACTCGAAGCAAGAAAACAACGGACACGAGGACGAAGAAGCTAAAATGAAGGAGAAGGGCCATTCCGAGACACTGCGAGCCGGGCTGGCAACTATCTCCAAGGAAATAAAATAACTCAAACAGGAGCTGCGACAAGACCTAACACATTTTAAAGACGAACTAAAAAGTGAAATGAAGGAGGAAATCACTAATCTTCGGGAGGATATAGAGCGAAAGTTTACAGAGAATAATGCTGAACTACAGATGCAGAAAACACACATGACCGAGGCCCAGGCGTGCAGAGCTAGAGGAGTGGCAGTCGGAGGCGAAAGAAACAATGATTGAAATGTCGAATCAGACGCACCAGATGCAGGAAAAAATTGTAGACCATGAAGGAAGATCATGGAGAAATAATATCTGAATATTCGGGGTGCCAGAGGAAACAGAGGGGGAGTCGGTTACCAAATACGTGGAGCAACTCCTGAGCACTGAGCTCGAGATACAGGAGGGTAACGTTATTAATCTTAAAATTCAAAGAGCACACAGAGCCCTCGCTCAAAAGCCAACTCCGACCGATAACCCCAGGTCAATAGTGGTCAATTTCCTGCAATTCGACACGAAATAATTCATTCTTAAGAAAGTATGGCAGAAGAAAATTAGTGTTGGGGGCAAACGCATATTCTTTGACCACGACTATGCAACCGCAGTGGTCCAGAAAAGAAAGTCATATCTGGGCATCAAGAAGGTATTGAAGGACAAAGGAATACGTTTCCAGACACCACTCGCTAAAATACGCATTTATTGGGAAGCCGGAGTGAAGACCTATGACGACGCCATAGACGCCGCCAGGGACATGAGGGAGAGGGGACTCGAGATGGAGGTACCAGGCGGAGCCGCCGCACCTGTGGAAGAGAGGAGGGCGCAACTGGTCTGGCAACGAGTCAGGGGAAAGGAAGGAAGACACGGCTCAGCGCGCCGAGCGAGAGAAATGCTGCAAAAATGGGAAGCGTAGGACTGTTTTGCTTGAATAACTTTCATTGAGGATTGAAGAAATATACAGGCTTTTTTTTTATTGTATTGGATATCAACGGAGAGAGGTAGGCCAGTATTAATGTTGGACATGCCTAGACAGCACGTAACCCCACGAGTTGGGTATAGTCTCAAGCAGTGGCGAGCCGTCAGGGCCCTCTAGACCCTCTGTGAAGGCCTAAGATATTCTAAAGAATAATATTTGAAAACATTAAAATATTATTTTTAATATTCTTTTTGTTGTTAAATGTTTCATTAGTTTTAACTAAATAACTTGATTAAATTGTATTTAAAATAACATTTCCAAAGAAATAAATACTTCAAATCTGCCTGTTCAGTTTCTGTTGGAATGTGAAGGGTTACATGCCGTCTCTGCGGGTTATGTGAAGACGGGAGAGCTTGTTGGTCCCTCTGTAGATTCACAGGGGGCCAGCTATAGGAACTCAACGAGAGAGTAATGTCAAGTGACAGTACATTTGACAACTCATATCTTCCCTCTAAATGGGTGGGCTTTATTTTTGCGGACTTTATGACAAGTTCCGCCCACTGTGAAGTCTATGCAAGTGGTGCAGTGACACGTCCTAAAACCCGGAAATAAGCTGCGCTCGGATTCCCTCGACAGAAAGCAATGGGATTTCTCCATAGAATTTTGGAAAATAGCTCGAAATAAGGTCTGTGGAAAACGAACCTGTTTGATAAATGCACGTTTTGTTCAGCCGGATAATATCCACATGTCTACCCTACTTTTATTATTTTCGAATCATAAATCTAATCGATAGATTTATGATTAGCATAAGTTCGTTCATGATGGCTCACTTCAGTGATAGTGAGGACATCGTTGAAAAATGATTAACCGAGTCATTTTCAAGATTGAGTTACAATGATAAACTGGCGAGGCAAAGGATCAGCTGCATGACCCGCCATCAAGTACTTCATTCAAAAGGACAGGAGGATGGACTTTGTGTTTAACTGATTTGATCATCAAAGGTAGACCTAAGTCATTTTCAATGTGGGCCGCCGTGCCGACTTAATTCATTTTTAATTGTTACTTGGCTGTGGGTGCCCTGTCATGATAGGTGTTTATATAAATGGTGTTGTTTTGTGTTGTAGAGGGTCGCTGTCATTGATTGATATTCCGCTGAAGTATACGCTGAGACGTAATAACTCTTCTTTTTTTTCGAGGGAAGGGTGGGGGGGGGGGGGGGGGTCAGGGGGCCTAGGTATAAAAGTCAAGGCTCGCCACTGGTCTCAAGTCTAGAGAGGGGCCCTCTTACGAGAGGATTTCCCCTGCACCCACCAACGGGGAATTGGGGATGTCAGAACCCCAGGGTTGGAAGCCTTTTTTGTTTTATGTTTATGTGTGTTTTGTTAACGACTGTTTTGCCAGAGCTTCGAGGGAGCATACCAGAAGAATAACCTACCAATACACATACATGGTTAACACTAAGACACTGTCGTTAAATGTGAATGGTCTTAAAATACCAAAGAAGAGAGAACAGGTTATGACAAAGTTGAAAAAGGAAAATGTGCAAATTATATTCCTCCAAAAGACTAATTTAACATATTTGTAACATGAGAAATGAAAGAGATATGGTTATAGACAGGGGTGCACATAACTTTCTCAGTGAGGTACTCAGGCACATTAGAAGACATCAGTTACGTTACCAACGAGCTAGCAAGCCAGGCTGGCAATCAATTATATTTTGAAGAGAAATTGACTCTCAAGCCGGCTCTCTCACAAACTCCTGCTCTGTGCGCAAGCAGACCGCTAAACACGCTCTCTGCTTCGCTCAATCTCTCTCTCTCTCTCTCCCTTTCTCTCCATCGCTCAACCTCACCCCACCTCTCCACCCTGTGTGAGCTCCTCAAGTTTGCCTGCATGCTTGCCCAAGTTGGCACAGCGTTACAAATGTGCCACAAAACCAACCAATCGATGTAGCCTATAATAAGACCGTCAACAGCCTGATGGCAACCTAAAACCCCCCTGTTTCCGTAACAACAGCGTCTAACAGCACCCCCCCCCCCCGTTGACAATTCAGATTTCCCGGGAAATGTAAGCTTCGCCACAATCGAACACAACTCCTACCGTCTCGTACACACACACACACGCACGCACGCACGCACGCACGCACACACACACACACACACACACACACACACACACACACACACACACACACACACACACACACACACACACACACACACACACACACACACACACACACACACACACACACACACCAGAGGCCTGTACTACGAAGCTGGATTTTCTCCTAGCCGGCTAACTTCAGGGAAAACTCCGGCTTTCCGGTCCTACGAAGCTGGTTCTCTTTTTAGCAGGCTAGATCTCCATGGTAACTTATGCTGTGCCGCTAACCTGCCCCGGAGCAGGTTAGGTTGCAAGCTAAGAGCTCTATAATCAATTTGTATGGAGGGAAAAAAAGTAGGACTATATCTGTGCTATATCACTAACAATGAACAAATATTCAACCACATATATAAAAGAAAAATGGGAATCAGAATTCAACACGAAAATTGAAAATAATGAATGGCAAAACATGTGGAGAATAGACCAATCATCCACCATTTCGTGGATATGGAGGGAGTTCTCTTTGAAAAATCTGATCCTTTTTTTGATAACACCCCAGGTTAAAAACAGATACTCAAATGTAAAGTTACCATGCTGGAGGGAATGTGGAACAGCAGAAGCAGATCATTCACATGTATTTTGGAAATGTCACAAAATAACAACGTTTTGGGGAATGGTTCATAAAGTAGTACAAAAGATAATCGGATATGATTTCCCCAAGAGTTTTATGATTCTTTATTTGGGTATTTTTTACGGAAAATGATATAAAACCAAAAGATAAATGCTTAGTTAAAGTGTTGTAGATAGCCGACAAGAAAGCCATCACAAGGAAATGGGGGCAGGTGGATATCCCTACCCAAGGACAATGGATGGAGTTGGTAGAGGAAATCTACATAATGGAAAAATTGACACATCGGTTGAGACTAAGTCTGTGCAACTGTGTGTTGGAGCATAAGAGAAAATCGACGGTGACGACCCACTTTGATTCATTCAAACATTCGAAAATGCTTTCTGCTGCTGCGGACAAGAAAGCCAAACAACTCACGTTCACCAAGGCATCAACATCCAAAACCCTTTCGAGGGCTACAAGAAACGAAGTGAGTAGCCTACAAGATTGAAGCTGGTCAGATAACGAACGAGTAAATGAAAACAGAATGAGGCGGAGAAGTGTGTGTGTGTGTGTGGGGGGGGGGGTGTGTGTGTGTGTGTGTGAGATTAAAATAGCCCAATTGCTTTTACAATAAATAAACATTGAATTTGTTTAATTGAATAGTAAAGGGGTTTAACGTTAGTGGCAGGTTGTGTGTGAGAGAGAATAAATAAGACAGCCCAATATTTAAAAAAATTGTTATTCTTTTTCCCCGCATATTTAGCATATTTCGCAACTTCCCGCAATTTCACCGCATAAAATCACATAAAACCCCCGCATGTTTAATCGCATAATCAAGGATTTTAGCCCGCATAATCAAGGATTTTTGCCCGCGTTTTTCTGGAGGGTCTAGTAAATAGTACAGTTTTTATTGAAACTGGAACCTTAATTCAAAGTACAGTATACAGATCATCAAATAATTCAGTGAGAGGTCAAATAATAGATACTAGAATATAATGTTAAATGTCGGGTTCCTCAGAAACGTTAGGGTACACATTTTGACATTCTGCACAGCAGGTGCAGAACTCTGTACAGGGAAGGCCAACAGAGAGGCACTGGCACTTTCCACTCTCTCCATACTTTGAATCTTTGCAATACAAGCGAGTAATGTCTTTCACTTCTGTAGGTGCTGGGGGTTTTGTAAATAGCACTGGTTGAATGGCCCCATCTCTGACAATCCACCCCTTGCCAACAGGACTCAATAACAAGGGTTTGGGTTCGGGCTGCGACACCATCGCTGTCTGAAACATTGCTCTTTGTTGAAATGCATCCTCTGTTGGCGGCAGATTTTCCGAGGCTGCATCTGTTGTTGATGCAATTATGAACCTCAGTTCATCCAAGTTTGTGCACATCAGTCCAATTTCCTTTTTTCCATATAGCTGAAGCGCCAATTCTCTTGCGACTGGCAAAGACTCTTCCAAGCTGGCAGAGAGTCCAAAATGGGCCAAATCTTTGAGCTCGCTGAGATGGGTCTTGAGTTTGGTGAATGCTGTTTTTTTTCCTATTCTGTACAAACTACTTGTTGTGCCACAGCCAGTGAGTGCATGACATGCTGGTAGACAGTTAGACATGTAGTTGCCGCCCAGCTTCAGGACCATCTCCAACTAAACGGCCTCTTTGAGAAATTCCAGTCCGGTTTCCGTTCCCCCTACAGCACTGGAACCGCTCTGGCCAGGGTATCAAACGACCTGCTGATGCTGATTGTCTTTCCTATTCTGTACAAACTACTTGTTGTGCCACAGCCAGTGAGTGCACGACATGCTGGTAGACAGGTCGACATGTCTTTTCCAATTTTCTCACATATGATGGGGACATATCTCTCTCTCATTCCATGGCCTGCATGCATGTACACTAGAGATGAACCAAACATGTATTTGCTTGCGTAATATATGAGCAGTACTTCCACACCTGTGTCATCAGACCTCACAATGATGCGGGAATATGACTCTGCAAGGTGTATGGCATGGAGCACCATCCTTGTGACTGCCTCCTCCTGATCACTGTACAGTGATGTCCAACTGCTGACTCCTGCTGTGCAGATGCTCTTCACCTCCTCCCCTTCGTCAAATCCTGAGTGTATTCTCTGTGGGGCAGTAGTGACAATGTAGTTGCTCACAAACATGCAGAGTGCAGTCTTGTTTCCACTACTCCTCAAGTACTTCCTGTAGTTTGGGACATTTGTTTTGCTTTAGGTTATAACACTTGTGTTATTCTTCAGAGATGGGTCCTCATTACAGATCTGCACTTTTGCCTAAACATTTGTTTTTAGGCCTTTCTCAAAGGCTTCAGTGGTCTGTGGAGTCCTCAGGTGGTCTGGGAGGGAATTCCACAGGTGAGGAGCAGCTGCACAGAAAGCCCGATCCCCCATTGTGCGGAGTTTGGTCCTGGTAGGGGGGGGGCGAAGCAGATGGTTTGTTGTGGAGCGGAGGTTGCGTGTGGAGGTTTGTGATGTGAGTAGTTATTTTAGGTTTGAAGGAGCATTCCCGTGGATGCACTAATGGGTGAGCAGTGAGATCTTGTATTCAATCCTGAATGAGACAGGAAGCCAGTGGAGGGAATGAAGAACAGGTGTGATGTGGTTGTACTTTCTCACCCTCATCAGGATCCTAGCGGCACTGTTCTGTACGTATTGGAGCTTCTGAAGGCTCCCGCTAGGAGTCCCGATGAGGAGAGCGTTACAATAGTCAAGCCTTGAGGAGACGAATGCATGGACCAGTTGTGCAGCCTCTGACAGGAGTTTTGCAATGTTCCTGAGGTGGTAGAAGGAGGTTTTGCACAGGTGTTTGATATGGGTGTCAAAGGTCAGATGTCGGTCAAATCTTACACCCAGGTTGGTAACCGATGCAGAGAGGGGTATGTTTTGGCCAGAAAAGATGATGTGGGTCATGGGGGATAACTTGACCTGGTTTGGTGTGCCAACTAAAATAGCTTCTGTTTTGGAGCTATTTAGCTGCAGGAAGTTTTGTTGCATCCAAGCCTTTATCTCCTCAAGGCAGGTGTTAAAGGATGTTGATGGGAATGGTGATGATGATGGTGACAGTGAGGATGCATGTGGGATAGGCTCTGTCTTTATATATAGCTGCGTGTCATCAGCATAGCAATGGAATGATATTCCATGCTGGCTGATGACACGGCCAAGGGGCAGAGTGTACAAGGTGAACAGAGTGGTTCCGAGGACCGACCCTTGAGGGACACCACGGGTGACAGGGTGTGTCTGGGACCTCGCACCTCCCAAGGAGATATACTCTGTTCTTCCAGACAGGTAGGACTGGAGCCAGCTCAGGGCGGAGTCAGAGAGTCTGATGGTGTGTTTGAGGCGCTGAAGGAGGATGTCTTGGTCGACAGTGTTCAATGCTGCAGTCAAATCCAGTCGATGAGGAGAGATGGGGAACCAGTGTCAGCCGCCATCAGCAGGTCGTTTGTGACCCTGACCAGAGCTGTTTCAGTGCTGTGGGCGGAACGGAAACCGGACTGGAATTTCTCAAAGAGGCCGTTTAGTTGGAGATGGTCCTGAAGCTGGGCAGCAACTACAATGATGTCTACTAGCATGTCATGCACCTCTGGCTGTGGCACAACAAGTAGTTTGTACAGAATAGGAAAGACAACAGCATTCACCAAACTCAAGACCCATCTCAGCGAGCTCAAAGATCTGGCCCATTTTGGACACTCTGACAGCTTGAAAGAGTCTTTGCCAGTCGCAAGAGAATTGGCACTTCTGCTATATGGAAAAAAGGAAATTGGACTGATGTGCACAAACTTGGATGAACTGAGGTTCATAATTGCATCAACAACAGATGCAGCCTCAGAAAATCTGCAGCCAACAGAGGATGCATTTCAACAACATGTACAAAGAGCAATGTTTCAGACAGCGATGGTGTCACAGCCCGAACCCAAACCCTTGTTATGGAGTCCTGTTGGCAAGGGGTGGATTGTCAGAGATGGGGTCATTCAACCAGGGGACACATTGACAGAATGTCAAAATGTTTCCCCTAACGTTTCTGAGGAACCTGACATTTAACATTATATTCTAGTATCTCTATACTTGACCTCTCACTGAATTATTTGATTAATTGTATACTGTACTTTGAATTAAGGTTCCAGTTTCAATAAAAACGGTACTATTTACACATATGTTTTAGAGACTTGTAATTTAGAACTAATACACTTTATTGTATTGGGTTATGTTGGGGCAGAATCTCTGCTCCGCGCCGTTCCTATCTGAACGGGTTCTCAAAAGAAGGAAAAATTCAAAGCAGCCAGGATAAGGGTTAAACAATAATCTGCTTTAATGGTGGAAACATACAAATACATCACCTAATCACGAAGCACTCTGCAGAGTACTCTGGGCTCAGGTTCTACCACCGTGTGAGACACGTCTCAGGAACGGCAAGTCAAAAACAAGAGCACCGATCTTCAAAATGATCACAACATTTATACACAGGAGGGGAGGAGTTTCTTGTGTGTGTTTGTCCCTCTGCCCTTAGGCAGATCCCCCAATCAATGATTTGGAGTCATTACAGAGGACTCTTTGACAGGACACATACTCATTCCCCCTAAACATCTTCAACACACACATCCTATCATGTATCTTATCACACAACAGTCACCTGTTTTTCTCTATGAAAGCCATATTTGTAAATATCCAAACGCCATCGTCCCATGACAGTCACCGCATCAGTCAACCAACATAAGTTAATTGTTCTTGTGGCTTAATGGCTTCCCTGAACTTCCCTTCACCCCAAAGTCAGCTTACTAGGAATGAATACATTTTATTGATAAGCTCAAAAGGACGTTTATCTTGTTTACTACTGGGTGACCCAAGTCTCAAGGCCTGCTGGATGTGTAGGAGATAAACATTAATCCTACAAGACTTTAACTGCCTTATATCTGAAAATGTATCCGGGAATTCCCCTGTTTATTGCAAGGACTATTGATAATTAACAGAGAGACCCTAGGGGCCTCTTCTTGGTATCTGCTAGGCAGAAGTCACTCAATGCAGAAATCACAAGTTTAACACACATTCTATATAAGGTGACATTAAAATGAATATACCAGATTGAACTTTCCTGCCATAACACGTTACTTTAATCCTTCAAATAATTCAAATAATACTTCAGTTACTCTTATTCTGACTATTTGGTGATGTAGTTCAGCCACCTGGTATTTCCCTCTCAAAATATAATGACCATCAGAGTGAGCATTCTTAACTTATAGGCTATTATGCCACTTATCCCCCATTCGGAATTTACCTGTATCAGAGAAGAGGTAGGCCTATGTCTAAAGAAATCTCATTTGCAATAGAACTGTACCAGATATTTCCATACAACTACTGGTTAGTGTTCAATAGCATCCTAGACAATTCAGTAATGGTATATTTTTTAAGGATTTCTGTTTTTCTGATAAATGACAGAAAAGTGATTGAGTCCTATGTTCCTATCACCAAAAAGTACAATTTCCGTCTAAACTAAAGCTAAGTTTACAGGACTATAATTCAGTATTTTTTTAATTAAATAATTGTCTGACTATTTGGTGATGTAGGACAGCCACCTGGTTCATACCTCAGCAAATCTGAAGAGAAAAAGAGTTGTCATTCTCAAGTTATGGGCTTTCTTGTCACCTTTCCCATATTTGGACTGGTCTAATTTGGCTCTTTTTCAGGGATTGGGGTAGTTCTAAAGAACAACCCAAAATACATTTTTCCCCCCAAAATAGAATTTGACAACAATCAATTTCATTAATGGGAGACCCTAAAGATAAGAAAAATCATTGTTGTCGTTTGTTCTACCTCGGGTAGGGGTATCTCAAAATCTGAGGGCCCTTCCTGCTGGACTAATTGGCTGCTTCGACGATAGGGTGTCTGATATCGCGTAAATAAAAGGATTTAGACGTTGTGTGTTTGTTGTATAACTCCACACGCCTTTTCTCCTCATATTCCCATTCATGACTTTTTATTTAATGCATTTTAACGGCTGTAATCATTGTTAAATTGAAGTGATGTCATGTAAATGACGGGGTTGTCCTTAAATAGAGCTTTTCAAAAATAAAACTGTACATTCATTTAACATTCAGCAATAACGTTAGCCACAGGCTAATGCTAACCGGAAATTAAGTATTTTCAGAATAAAACAGTTTTAAGTTTACAGTATATTTAATCTAAATTACGCCATATAAATATTGATTTTAATTTCTTACAATATTGACGGCACCATACTTTAAAAAAACTCCTTTTACACATTTGATCATATATTGCATATCATGTTGTTTCAAATTTGGTCAGTACCATCTAAAGACTTAGAGGCTGAAACAATATTAAGATGTTGAGTTTCCATGGAGTAAGCTGTGACCTGGCAGCCATGTTGGCCATGGTGGCCATGGTGGCCTCATCATGAAACACGATGATAATAATTTTTTGACTTTTTAATTTACTAAACTTTTTCTGTCAGGCCCCCCCTTTGAAGAAAAACAAAAGTTGGGCCCCCCCAACACAAGTCAGGCCCAGATTTATTTTGGGGGTGCTGTGGGGTAGTTTGACGTTTCATAGAGGGTGCTCGAACATTTAGGGTTTCCCATTAATGTACCGGTTGCTACAGTGGAATTTTCTACTGCAACAATCCCCACGTATATACACAATGTACCCGCAACTGTTACAATGAAGGCTCGATAATCAGCTCACGGCATATAGGTGTAAGCAGGGGTAAAGTGCTGTTTTTATAGGTGGTGTGTGGACCTCACATAGGGGGGTCCGGGGGCAAGCTCCTCCGGGAAGATTTATTTTAAAATAGTGCCCCCCTAACACTGACTTTGGACCCCCCTGTGGCCCCCCTGAAAAAAGAAAAAAAAAAAGTTTATGATTAAACGATTTCTTGGCTGAAGGAATAGGCGGAACTAACGATATTTGTCATTCTAGTCGGACGCATTAGAGCAGGGGTCTCCGCATAATTCCACTGGGGACAGGGGGGATATGTCGAAATCCTGTTTCCCCCACTTTACAAATATATTTAACGCAAGCCGTCATCGCCACGGAGGAGCACACAGCCTCTGTGAGCGAGTGAGACAGAGCAAGAGAGCTAGAGAGAGCACACATTTATCTATTTAATACAGTTGTAAAAAATAAAGTAAGAAATCATTCCAATGTGTACTATAAGACAGTCAAAAAAAAAACTGTTTAAAAGGGGAGTGAGGTAACATAAGATAAAAAATAAACAAGTTTAAATGATTTGTTATTGGTTGTGATCATATTGTAAAGATTTTTGGATTATTGAAAAGTATACAGCTCCCTTTCATATGAGTGTTGAGAGCTGTATCCATAAATTCATTTTGTGCTCAAAGTGCACCAGACTGATGCATTTAACTTTAACATTTAAAAAAAAATCTTCACGAGGGAGCACGCCCCCGGACCCCCATAGAGGATGTGAGGTCCACCCCCCAAATAAAGTAGGTTAAAATAATTGAATTGAATACATTTTCTTTTAGTAAAGACTGAAAACGGGTCCCACAGACCCAAACAGCACATAAAGGTTAAAGGTAAGCATATAACAATGTTAAAATGTGCTAAATATATACACTGGAAAAAACAAAAAAAAGAGGATTAAAAGTAGCTCACGACTTGTTTTATTTTTTTAAAGTAGCTCTCATCCTAAAAAGGGTTCCTGACCCCTGCATTAGAGCATAAAAACTGTAACTATAAGTATCTGAAATAAATATGTGTACTGAAACAAATAACAGTATTGCATTGTTTTTCTTATGCGCAATTACTTCATACAGTCTTTGTCTTTTTCATCCTGCATTTATTTTTCCCCCCTCAAAAAATAACTGGCCTAGCCTGGCCCCCCCAGTCAAATTGGTCTAGAACCGCCACTTCTTAGGAGACGAGACTGCGGTACTTTAGAGAATCCGACTGCACTTTCACTATTCACAGTTCAATCAGGAGAGACGTGAAGTATGAAATACATTTTTATTATCGGGTCACATTATATAAATGAAACATAATGATGACAGTTTATAACAAATGAATGAAATGGTGTTTGGCGATTAGGCCCAGGTTTTGTAGGATATCATTTGAGAAGGGAAAGAACCGTTTCCGATGAACCCCCAAAAGAAGTGAGAGTATGAAGTACTGAACGTGATGAATTATTACCTTGTGGGATGCAGTGGAAATCTATGGATGAAATGAGAGGTTAATACATGTGGGGATTTAGACATACTGATGCCTCCTAGGCTTCCTTCCTGGACGTACAGGGCTTCCTGGACGTACAGGGCATCCTGGATGTACAGGGCGTCCTGAAAATACGGGGCATCCCGGACGTACGGGGCATCCCGGACGTACAGGGCGTCCTGGACATACAGGGCTTCCCGGACGTACAGGGCATCCTGGATGTACAGGGCGTCCTGAAAATACGGGGCATCCCGGACGTACGGGGCATCCCGGACGTACAGGGCGTCCTGGACATACAGGGCTTCCCGGACGTACGGGGCAACCTGACTTCGCAGGGACACATTTTATACAGACCCGAAGGTTACGACCTGGACGTACAGGGTTAGACATGGCAAGGATAAACATGAGCCGCGGGGCGAATATACGTGCTGACATGCTAAGAACCACAACCAGTTATGTGCATACTGTGATATATTTATTTTAATGTCACCTTATATATTTGTGTGTGTTAAAATTGAAGGGACAAAGTACATTTTTCCTCTCAGATATAGAGAGGTTTTTTTATATATACTCTTCAAACAAATGTCCCATTTTTAGTATAACCGGACTTCTGCCTTGAGTGAAAAGATTACCCTTAAGTATTCTTCAGAAAGTCCTGTTGCAATTTCCAGATAACAAAAGAGGCTCCTTGAGTCTCTGTTAATTATCAATAGTCCTTGCAATTAACAGGGGAATTCCCAGAGACATTTTCCTCAGATAATACAGTTAAATTCTTGTTAGTTAATGATGCACATCCTGCAGGCCTTGAGAATTGGGTCACACAGCAAACTAAACAAAGGTCCTTTTGAGCTTATCAATAAAATATATTAATTCCTAGTAAGTTGACTTCAAGGATAAAGGAAGTTCACGGAAGCTCTTAGGCTACAAGAACGATTAACTTCTGTTAAGGGTGAAAATGCGTGTGCGTGAAAGACGTTTAGGGAAGAAGTCTGTCTATTGCAGTAAATATATGTGATTATTGCTGAACCATATCTGTGTTGGTGTTTTATTTGATTTCTCTGTTTATTCTTTCATGTGTGGGTACTAAATTGCTCCAAACATTGTGGAGAAATTAGCTTAAACATGTTTTATTACTCTGTATGAAGAGAGAGAGCAGTTCTGCATGGCAGGAGACTAGAAGAGCTGGGGGAGGAGACATTATCCATTAGATACAGCATGTGAAAATATCAGGGAAGTCTATATATCTTGAAATATATGTGTGTGTTTGATTACTTTGTATCAATAATAGCAATAGGTGTAACAAGAAGCTGGAAATAGGAGAAGTGAAACTTTGTATTTGGATGTATTTATGATCTTTGTGAGTGAGACTCATTTACACCCAGAGGGGATATTCTTGTGTAGATAACAGCTCAAGTGGCTGGAAAGGCTGCAGGACAAATGAGTGTGTGTTCTCTATACTGGGCCTTTGTAAAGTTTGACTATTTGAAAAGCATCTCTAGGACTCCTTGAGAGCAAAGGTAATGTTTTCCTCGTTATTATTTGATATGACGGTAATTTACATGTATTCCGTATATTTAGCCAACTATAACAACTATATCTTAAAACATATTTTTAACTTGTGTGTGGTAACCTGAGGGGGGAAGGTGGCCACATACAGGGAACCATATAGAAGAATGTGTGTGTGCTGGCTGCAAGATGTGAGATAAGATAAACAAACTTGTTTTTTGGAGCAGGTTCATGCTGGACACCAAGAGGTGTCTGTTTTTCATCAAACTGAAGAGACACTTTTGTTTTCCGGGTCTCCTGGCTGGCTCGCGCTGATTGGGTACAACAGGCCATTTGTTGGTCTCTTGCAATGGGAGACCCCTCTGGGGGGAGAATGCACACACCTCCTCCTATGTTTTTAGTATGATAGCCTGTGTTTTCTCTAAGTTCGCTCTCTTCTTCTTCATGCTGGCCAAGGGGTAAGACCTCTCCCAGCGAGAGGAACTAGAGCCGGAATAGTCCGGATTACTTCGTGATTGAGGTTGTATTTGTGTTGTATATTTTACCATTAAAGCAGATTATTGTTTAACCTTATCCTGGTTGCTTTGAATTCTTTCTCTGTTGATTTGACCCACTCACAAAATGACGCGCGGAGCAGGAGGGGGGCCTCAGAGCCCCCCGCCAGAGTGTGACCTCTGTTCCAACAATACGTACCAATTTTAAGGTTGGAGATGACTTTGGATAGCCAGCACGGCACTGAGTTCCGGATGAATGTAGGATGAGAAAGCGGAGGAGGACCACCGTCCGAGTTGTTGCAGGGATGAGGATGAGACACCTTGATTAGCAGCGGAAGTAGCTGCACCTATTTTAAATGAATGCCCCGTGTATAGGAGGGGTGATAACCCGGAATTAATGAGAACTTGCTTTAAATAGTGATTGAACTGTCGTTGAGTTAAGGGAAAATTCCCTGAGATAAGAAATAATGGTGAGAGAGGATTAGAGGTAGGTCTAAGCTGTAGGAATTTGATCATGGATTTATAAGGGCAGAACTCGGAGTCGTTGCGGGCGGCGATGATGGAGCAGGCGCCGCCGCATTTGGAGTGGTTAAGATGTAAGCTAAAATGGCTGGCGTGAAAGGATATGTCAGAAAAGCTGACGTCTCAATTGGAATCGAACGTTAGAGCAGCTGTGGTAAATTCGCCTGGTCTGAGGAAAGCAGAAAAAGCTAGGAGAAATAAAGCATCAAGTAGCGCATCGATATAAGGGGAGAAGAACCAACTTCTAAGTTTGGAGAGCGTAAAGGCGTAAAGTGGAGAGTGTAATAGGACGTCTCCGGTCTGAGACAGGGGGAAACGTTTTAATAAGACCTTTGAGAATGAGTTTGACTGACTGGTTTGCGAACAGGCTGGGAAAGCCTGGATCGAAACAGCAAACATTAAACTGAACTCCTGCTAAGAGGCCCTGGATTTATTGGGGTTTGAGGTGGCGATCAGTGGCGCAGTAGCACATGAAGGCGCACACGGTGGAGATGAGAACAGGTTTAAGTGTAATGCCTACGGAAAAGCAAAATAAGCGAACGTTCTCCAAGCGAAATCGTATGATTTAAGGGTGGAAGCGGCTAAGCCCTTCCTCATAAAAGACCTGGCGGATTCGAGGTGCCTCGTGCGCACGAGTTACTAGAACGTGCACACGAGTTAATAAAGCATGGCCTCATTTTGTGTGCGCGTGTGTGTGTGGGGGCATTTGTTTATTATAGTATCGTTCGTTCCGGTGCACTCCGGCAGGACTATAGCACATTGAGATTAAGATTAAACAAATTTATTTGACTTGGGAATACACATATAACTATGGAGAACCAGATTTGTGTAAATTACTGTTCGTGGTAATTTGAAAACAAATGCCGGTGGTGTCGGACACACACAAACACACATAAATAGCCGTGGGCAGCATATACTGTGAGTCACGGACAGGAATCCCTCAATTTAAATAAAACGAGGCCAAGCTTTATTAACTCGTGCGCACGCTTTATTAACTTGTGCAAGGCCACGTTTTATTTATTTTTCTCTCAATGAACCCTCCAGGGCTCCATAGTTTTCTCCTCTCTTTGGGTTGTTTTATTGCACTGATACCATGGGTTACTCTGCACTGTGTATGACCTTGCAGCTGCCTCTTCTTGTGATAGGAGGAGGCAGGGCATTTCAGGTTGTTGATATTTATGAGAAGACACATACTTGTTGTTTCCTAAATATCTCATTTCTATGAGGCGTGAAGGAAGTACGTGACTCTTTCCAGTAGATGTCGCAGATGTCCCCGACACTTTTCCGACACCTGCGGAGGATATTAACGCGACCTCGATTTACGACTTTGTTGTTATCTCCGTGTTTTGGACTATATAAGCCTGAAGTTTTTTTCTGCTCCTTTGAGCAACATACCTCATGTGTGTGAGTTAACCCATATCCTTTATGTGATTTAACTCTGCTCCTTCTTGCAAGAATAAACTAGAATCTTATTATTGATTCTCAACCTGGTGTTGAGTGATATTTTCCTAACAATAATGCCAAGGAAAATAACTCTCAGAATAACGTTATTAGCACATTTTACAACTTGAGGACCGAATATTTTTAATAAGGGCTATACAAATGTTCATACTGGCTGGTTTATTTAGTTTATATAAAAATTATCCAAAGTTACCCAATGTTAGTCAATGGGAAAAGGGGTTTCCGGGCCCAGCGACTGATACAGAAGTGTAGTACCGCCGTTTGGCCACAATGAATATTTTCCTCAGAGTCCAGCGCTCTTCCTGGGGGCTTGGGCATCACCCTTACAGCATCAGGACAATATCATATGTGACCCGCTCTATCAAAATCAGTCAGAAGTCGCAACGGCTCATTTAAAAATAAACGTGGATTCGGGTGTTTTGTTTGATTTTAAACAAACAAAGTCTTGGCTTTCAGAATATGAAACTTTTATTTCCAAACTCACACGATAAATACATTCTTTAAGCTTGTAAAGGGAAGATGACAGGCAATCTGCTTTTCCGCAGCGCCGCCCCCCCTCCCTCCGGCTGACATTATGAATGTAAGTGTAGAGTAATCATAAATAACATGGCAGGGTCCGTTACAGTTTGTTTTCATCTGATTTAAATTAAACAAAGTCTTGGCTTTCAGAATATTAAACTTGTTTCGGCAAATTCAGATGATAAATACAACTTTGAAGCTTGTAACGGCATAATTACAAGCGGAGAACGGAGTAACTTGACGTCACAGCAGGCATAACAACAGCCGGTGTTTCTCGTGAGGGTTTTCCCCGGGAAACAAACGCAATACACACAAACGCAAAAAGACAAACACACACACACGTATACACACAAACACACTCGCGAGCTTCCCCCAGTAATCCAAACGGAAATATTTTCCCTCCGTAGTATTTTGATCATTTGCTCCGCTAATAATCAATCAGATCGATGGATTCCAGAGAAGAAGAAACTTTGAAGGCCTTTTTCTCAAAATGCTGACTCGGTGACAGTCATTATACAATGTGACATATTTCGCTTAATATTTGGAATACAAAAACAATCCTGTTGCGACTGATTTCGATAAAGCAGGTCACATACGGTATGCAGTGATGCAAATTAGTCGCTTTTCGGCGCCTCCCGCTTTTTTAACGCTGATTTGGGTGACTTCGTAATTTGTGGAGAACCGAAGCGTTTTCGTCTTGGGTGGGGGGTGTCCGACTCACGGACAACTTCTCACTTCAAAACATAGACTTTACTTGGGCGGGCTGCCCACGTATAGCCTATTAACGGCCGCCAAAGTATATGTTTGTATCCATCCGCGAGTCCACTTCCGGCGCAGCGCGAGTGGCAGCCTGTAGAGTAGTTTTCCTTATATTTACTTTTTTACCTATCTTATCTTGTTATTTTTATTGTATATACTTTTTTTAACTTATACTTGCACTATGGAAGTTGAGCCCGTACTTTTTGCACTCTTTTTAGCTTTGTTTATGTTCTCTACCGTGTCTGGGATTTGTGTTAGCATTCCGTAGCATGGCGATGCTAACCGGCGATACGCCCGCTGTTCCCCGCGAGCTGAGGAGAAAGAGACGGGTACGCTGTACCGGGACAAAGCTGTGAGCCAGGAGGAGACGATACAGACCTGTCCTTCCATCTATCACCATGGGGAATGTTAGATCTCTCCCGAACAAGATGGACGAGATCGCGGCGCTGACCCGGCTTGAGAGGGAGTATCGGGAGAGCAGTATCCTTGTGTTTACTGAGACGTGGCTAACGGAGCTAACCCCGGACACTAACGCATCACTGGACGGTTTTCATCTGCTGAGGGCGGACAGGACAAGAGAGAGTGGTAAGAGGAAAGGAGGAGGGCTGGCTGTGTTTGTGAATGATAGATGGTGTAATTCAGGGCACATCAATATAAAGAACACATCTGCAACAGGGACATAGAGCTGTTAGCCGTTAGCATGAGGCCCCAATATTTACCTCGGGAATTCACGCATGTATATATTCCCCCCTCTAAAAAAAAAGCTGAAGAGGCATGTGACGTCATCAGCTCTACTGTAAGCAGACTACAAACACAGCACCCAAATGCTCTTCCCCTGATCTCTGACTTCAATCAGGCCTCTCTCTCAAAAACTCTGCCCTATTACAAACAATATGTCACCTGCACCACCAGAGGCAATAAAACACTGGACTTACATCATTGGTGTTGGCATACAGCTCATCCCCCCTTCCTCCCCTGGGCAGATCTGATCACAACCTGTTTCACCTCCAGCCTGTGTACCAACCATAGACTGTATATATAAATGGACGTAGTGTCCGTGACGTCACCCATAGGATTCTTCAGAGTTGCCGAGAAGCCCTTAGTAGGCGAAGCCCACCACTAACGGCTTGACAGCGACGTCAGAGTCTAATCCCGCCTGCTCCAGATAAGGGCAAAGAGGCGGAGCCGAGGCGGGACCTAGCTCAGGCTAAGAAGCTAAGCTAACATGAAATACGTGCATACCAAGTTACTGCTAACAGTGTAGTTCCCCTATATAAACGTTACATTCATAATCAAATGAGACAATCTGCAAGAGAATTAGCTATATTTTGTTATTCTTAATGCTTGTCATTCCCACATTAAGAAAAGACGGACTCCACCGCCCGGCCCCGGACCTAACGGAGCCGCAGTGGGCTAGCTCCGGGACGCCGGCTGGAGCCAGCCCCCTGCGGCTCCGTTAGCTCCGGCGGCCACCACTGGGATAATTGGGTCCCCTATTAACATTTGCTCCCGTCATAGCCATAGACTATAAAAGTCTTACTCAAGGCTGAATCATAAACTAAACTGTATATAGTATAAAGGGTTACGTCCTTAGCTGGCTAATAAGTAACAAGCTAAGCTACCAAGCACACAAACACCTGTGAACGGGATTAACATGTATAATATTATCATTTTAGACTTCTTGGAAGTTCTGTTAGTACATTCAAGTGCACAGCACAACATTTTAATTGTCTGGTATTTGTAACAATATTCCCTAAAAGGCACAATCACCACGAACACGGCTAAAGGGTCAAGTACAGTAACTACAACTAACTAACGTTGTAGCCTCTATGGTTGTAGCCTAGCAGAGTGGACAAATTGCTGTTAGCTGACAGTGAGGCATGTACATGTCCATCAAAGTGACCACGCCCTAATTTATGCAAAAGCTTTAAGGCTTAATATTGATTAAACAGAGGACTTGAGAAAAAACAAACCCCCCCAATCCATATTCATGAAGGGGGGATCTAACTATACAGAGAATATGGTTTTTTGAACCACGATGTAAACATGTTTAATTCTGCTCTAAAGTTGGGCATTTTAACATTGGGGTCTATGGAAATTGCTCCCTTCTGCAGACTGCTCCTACTGGCCACTAGATGAACTGCAGTTTGAGGCACTTCCGCATTGGCGTCACGGCTCTTCCCCAGAGTTTGCAGCTTGGTACCAACCTCTGGTCCACAGGCAGCCGGTGACCACACGCACCGTGAAGAGGTGGTCTGAGGAGTCTGAGGAGGCTCTGAAAGACTGTTTCGACACTACTGCGTGGGATGTGTTCACTGACTCTCACGGGGAGGACATCAATGGCCTTACAGATTGCATCACGGACTATATTAATTTCTGTGAGGAAAACGCCATACCCACCAGGACTGTACAGTGTTTTCCCAACAACAAACCCTGGATTACCGCTTACATAAAGGCTCTCCTGAAGGACAAAAACAGGGCCTTCGGATCTGGCAACAAAGAGGAGCTGAAGACTGTACAGAGGGAGCTGAGGTGGAAAATCAGAGAGGGGAAAAACAGCTATGGAAGAGGATGGAGGAACAGCTGCTGCAGAGGAACGTCAGTGGAGTCTGGAGAGACCATCTCTGTTAACAAAGAGCCAGACTCCCAGGCCAGTGAGCAAACGACCTGAATATCTTCTTCAACAGATTTGATCAGTCATGCGCCTCCCCCCCCCCGACCTATTCCCCCCTGCTGCACCCCCCATTGTCCCCACTCCCTGAAAGTGGCCCTGTTACTTCTCCCACCTCTACTCAGCCCCCGGCCATCAGCTCACAGACACTTCTCACATCAACCCCCGGTTCTTCTCCACCCGCTTACGACACCTTGTCCTTCACAACCTACCAGGTGAGGAGGGAGCTGCAGAAGTGTAAGGCGAGGAAGGCAGGGGGTCCAGATGGCATCAGCTCGAGGCTCCTCAAATCCTGTGCAGATGAGCTGTGTGGGATTGTGTAGCTTCTGTTCAACCTGAGCCTGAAGCAAGGGAGGGTACCACAACTGTGGAAGACGTTCTGTGTGGTATCTGCGCCAAAGACCCCTCACCCCAAGGAATTCAACAGCTACCGGCCGGTGGCGCTGACATCACATCTGATGAAGACCCTGGAGTGGCTGGTCCCTGGACACCTCCGGCCCCTTGTGAGACCATCAATGGACCCGCTGCAGTTCGCCTACCAGCCTGCCATCGGGGTGGATGACGCCGTCATCTACCTGCTGCAGAGGTCCCTCTCCCACCTGGAGAACCTGGAGAACGCTGGGGTCACTGTGAGGATCATGTTCTTTGATTTCTCCAGTGCCTTCAACACCATCCAGACCCCGCTCCTGGGGGACAAGCTGCAGCTCTCGGGGGTGGATCACTACCTCGCCAACCGCCCACAGTACGTGAGGACAAGGGAGTGTCAATCAGACACCATCATCAGCAGTACGGGGGCCCCCCAGGGGACGGTGCTGGTACCGTTTCTCTTCACCCTCTACACTGCAGACTTCACCCACAACACCGCAACCTGCCACCTGCAGAAGTTCTCTGACGACTCCGCCATCGTTGGCCTCATCACCAACGAGGACGACAGGGAGTACAGGGAGCTGACGCATGACTTCACCCTCTGGTGCCAGAGGAACCACCTTCAGCTATACGCAGCGAAGACCAAGGCGCTGGTGGTGGATTTCAGACGGCGCCAACACTCCCCCCGACACCAGTGAACATGCAAGGAGTGGACATTGAGATTGTGAAATCTTAAAAATACCTGGGTGTTCATCTGAACAATAAACTGGATTGGATTGATAATTCTGCTGCTCTGTACAAGAAGGGACAGAGCAGACTCTTTCTGCTGAGGAGACTGAGGTATTTCGGTGTGAAGGGGGCACTCCGTCAGACCTTCTTTGACTCTGTTGTGGCATCAGCCATTTGCTATGGTGTGGCCTGCTGGGGAAGCAGCATCTCGGTTGCTGATGGGAAGAGACTGAACAGACTTGGTAAGGAAGGCTAGCTCTGCCCTGGGGAGTCCTCTGGACACTGGGCAGTCCTCTGGGGAGTCCTCTGGTGGGAGACAGGAGAATGGATGTTAAAGAGAAACGCCTTGTATTTCAATTTTGGTTTTTCAATCTTAAAACGAAAATGTTATATCCAGTCGTTTTTTGTTTTTGAATACCCATTTGTGAAAAGAAAATCCAATGACCAAAACATACACCGTGTTAGAAGCAGCCCCCTCTAATTATTATTTCACATGAGTTCCAATGTGGCAGCTTTTTAATCACTGCTCCACCTGGTGGATCCATGAGCCATTGCAACCGGTTTCCATATCATTTATCAAAGGGGGCGTATGAAGTCGGAAACGTATTCACTATGTCATGCGGGGATTTTTCCTTTTGGCGAGGGCCTGCTCTATGCCGAAAAATGAGTCGCTACAGCATTCATTGCTGATTGAAGCTTTAATTTCTTCCTTTACATATTTTGTTTTACCATATGCTTCTACTCTCATTAAAGTGTGTCTCTCACATAAAGTCACACATAAGATTTCTTATAAGCTGTTCCTGCGAGCAATGTCAAGTCATCCTAGATTATGTCGCTGAGAAAGAGCCATAAGAGAGGGCATTGTGGGACATGTGTGTGGGTATGTTTGCATGCAACTTTGTTTGACAGCTTTATATGAGTTAACCTTGTCTTTCAAGTGATGTTGTGAAAATAAATACTGTCTTCGATTATGCCTTTTTTTCAGTGAATGTGATCTCCCCCTCTATCACGTGGGACTTATCCCTGAGGAATAAACCCTATGTGATCAGCAGATATTAAGTCTGTAATCGTTTGAAATCCACACAACGCAGCGTCCAGCACAGACAAAGGAAAAGTGAGAGGACCTGGCAGAGAGACATTCAAACAGTGAAGAGCCTGTGCCAGCAGCTGGGTGTCTTTACACAGAAGGGTAATGTACCCACTGAGAGCATGGGTGACATTTCAGCTGGCACGAAGAGAACTGTGGCACCAGCTTCACAGGGTCAGCAATGGGATGTAATGGCATATGATTGAATGTGATGGTGGGAAATGGCAGTAAAAGCTTGATGGTGTGGTGGAGGAGGCGCTTCATCCACAGACATTAAAAGATGTGAAGAGACTTGATGAAAATACTGTCATACTCACATTGCTTCACTGCGGAAAAAATTATGTAATGATGAGAGGACGATAATGAAGCTGTGTCGCTTTAAATCCTGTCATGTGCAGTTTCAGTGCATTGTTTTAGAGCTTGACAATATGTGACTGATGAATCCAAAGCATCACATGCACTGCTGCTTCAGGAAGTGCTGGGTTCCCTTTGCAGTTTTTAAAGTTTTACCTTATGCTCAAGTGATCTTCACATAGTTTACATTAGAAAGAAGGCGATGTTCCCCTGACATAATCATGGAATTATTTTCACAACCAATTAAGAAAAGTCATTTTTGGAATGACCATCTCTGATCAGTTCATTTATGACCCATATAATACCAAATACATATTGACCACACATTTAAAACAAATGAACCCACAGTTAACAATATATATTGTTGTCTTTAGGAATGATTAGATGATTTTCTATTTAAATAATAATAATGTTAACTTAACCCTGCTTTAAATGAAGTTCAACTGACTCTCATGAAAATCAATGGTGTGGATGAGTGACAAACACCATATGCCAAATATAACAGAGAACATTACAGGGATAATTTTGCTGATTGTAATAATCATAATGACCTTTCATCATCATCTTTATTTAAAGAGACTCTTGGTCCATTATTACAAGACATACAATACTCAAATATAAATTAAAAAAGGCAGTTATACCAATGTTTCCACAGAGGTGACTGGTATCGTACAGCACTAAAACACGGATTTGAAAGTAGCATATTGACAACATTATGAGAAACATTTAATCGACAGATGAATTTGTGCATCAGATTTCTCAAATGAGCATGGAACGTGTTGACTCATGCATTACAGAACATTTCACTTGCACTGCACCAACTTGGTTTTCTCAGCAGTATACGCAAACAGTCATTATAAGCAACCTGGAGCTTCCGGAGGCTCGCCTTCTTATACTTGACCCACAAGTGGGCAGTATAGAGAGGAGTGAAATACGCTCTAAAGAGGTTCACCTTAACCTTATCTGAACACCAAGATAATTTTTTAGCCAACATGTTGGCTTGTATAAGACACGCCGCTGTCTATACATGTCATCATCATCAGCCATTTCATCTGTGATGATGTGTTACAGCAAACAGACAGCACCTGTCCTGATAGATAGAATGTTGGAAAAAAAAAAAGGTTCTTATCCCCTTTTGCTCTGCAGATCATTACAGCGCTCTTCTTATCATTGTATTTAACGTGAAATCTGACTCCGTAATCAGAACAAACATTTAGCAACTGTTGAAAAACAGCACTGCTAGGAGAAACAATCGCCAGATCATCAGCATACATAAGATGGTTTACAATCACATTACCAATCACACCCTGTTTTACAGACACTTAAATCATCTGATAGATCATTCATATAGATCTTTAAAAAGCATGGTGAGAAGAGCCCCCCCTGGCGGACTCCATTACCAACACCAAATGGCGCCGAGACTGCATTCCCCCATTTTATCCGCATGCTCTGGTTGGCATACCAATAAGCCAGGATCCTAATTATACTGTTAGGCACACCCCTTTGTCTCAATTTCCAAAACAGTGTATGATGGTTAACTCAGTCAAAAGCCTTAGAGGCATCAATAAAACCAATCAGAACAGTGGAATTCTGTCTTCTATATGTTTCTACCATTTCCTTCAAAGCACGTCATGTTTTCAGTGTTGGCGGCAGTTCCTCATGTTTGTCTAGAAGTCTTCTCATCAGGGCTCTATAAATAGAGAACTACGGCAGATAAGTAATATTTAATGCAGCCGAACCGTGTATTACAATGCCGTTATGTGATGACTTTCAAAGAGAAAAGCAAGCACACTCGGAATAAAGTATCATTTTATTTAAAAAAAATGTTTTCGGTATGTTTCCGGAATTTGTTAATGACGATGTGAGACTGGAATTGCACAGGGGGAAAAAAACGTATCTTTAGATGCGGATTTTGTTAAACTAATATGTTCGCGCTGTGGACCAACACTATTGACGGGGAAGGGGGTAGCAAAAAGATAACACCATTAAACAGTTACACAACATAACAGAAATAATATTGATAGCAGCGTCCCTAGCAACCACCTTGGTAACAATGAAAACGTTCTATGGATGCAATTTCCTGAAGTAATCTTCGTAATAACTAGCAAACTAAAGATTTTGTACATCCACTGCACACATAATCTGAAATAACAACTCATATTTCTCGCATCGAATGACATCAAAACGCAATTTAATGGCCAAACTAACTTTAACATAAGCATTTTCCACCGAGAATAAAACGAAGTTTGGCCATGTTTTTTTTTTCTGCAGGGAGAAATTTGAAGATCACGTGACATAGACGCCAGCCATTGGAATGAATGGTGAAAAAAAACAGGGTTTGTCAAACAGAGCACATGGTGTAGTCCTAAACGATAGCTGGGGATTCTGGGTAGTGGAGTGTCTTCTGCCATCCTTTACTCCGAAAAAATATTTGTTTCTCCGAATCAAAGGGGAAAAATACAAAAGCATTGCACACCATTTATCCAATCAATGTTATGTAATTAACAAGGATAAACTGGTGTTTTGTAGTCGATGAGTAGTGCAGATATCACTGTAAAATCAATCGACAGTAAGGGGAATACTTACTTCCGGGTGCACAATTCTCCGTTATCCAATGGGAATGGACGCTCACATTGCCTTTAAGGGCAGCCGACACAAACGAATGCCGTGCTTCCATGAGCGTCAAATCCCGCCGCAGATGGGAATACATTGCAATCAGTTGAAAGCTATTTGCGTCCCTTTATGAAGCTGAAGGAGCCTAGGAGTGTCACAACTGCACGCCAAGGGACCCTGACCAAACGTCGCTCCTGGACGATTATGGAGTGAGAGTGTGTTGGTTTCTTCCACCATGGCTTGACGTTGTGTCTCTTCCTAGAGTAGGTATAGCACGGTTTACTGGCCTCCCATACAGCTCCCACAATACAATCATACATGTTACAGTGGTCTTCATGGTGAGAGCTTTCATTACAACCCACATCAACACACAGAGTTGCCACTTTGGGTAGATATACATCACTCAATAGGACATCAGTTCTCCCATAGTACAATAGCCTATCCTCATTAGTGAGCTTGGACCAATCCACTTTAGTGGTACAGGCATTTTTAACCTCCTGAGACATCTCAGGGAGACTATCATAATCTAGTGACATGACAAAAGGAATGTGATCTGACATTGATGCCTCATACACAATCTCAATTGATCTTACAATGTCATGGGCATTAGCAGTGCTTATGCAATGGTCAAGCCATGAAGTTGTATGCCAGGCCTCGCTTATATATGAATAGCTATCTGTAGACAAAAGTATTTGGCTTGATAATATAAGATTGTTATCGTCACAAAACTGTAGCAGATGCTTAGCAAACAAGGACCTTTTGTCTGATATGTCAGCATTCATATCACCTACTAGATAAACAGTGGTGGAATGATTATCAACAATAAAATAATGTATAAAAGCAAGTCTGTTCAGGTATTCATCTTCATTATGCTGTGACTCATATGGTGTATATACATTGAGAATGCTAAACTCCTTGTTATTCATTTTGATCTGTACAGCAATACACCAGTCAACTTCAAGCCTGATGACATTAATGACAGCGTCCAGCTTTTTGTGCCACAGGATAGCGATGCCCCCTGCTATCCTTCCTCTCACTATTCCCAGAGATAGGTCCGTAGTGGACTCACCAGCCCCGTGAAAATTGTCATTAAGAGAGTTCAACTTTCCCAAGTCCTGTTTTGGTAGGAAAGTTTCTTGCAAGCATAAAATGTCACATTTTTGTAGCAAGTTGTCCACCACTACACGTCGGATCCTATCAGCAGCACTGTTGCCCAGGCGCAGCCCGTGAAAGTTAAATGATCCAACCCGCATAACGTTTAGCTAAGCAGGTCAGCCGTAGCCCCATTCAGTACCCTCGCACCAGTAAAAGGTCTAGCTCTGCTAGCCCTCTATCACCTCAGCTTTACGTGGTTCATAGTATCGCCTCACAACTGAGCCTTCAGGCCAGAGTTCTGGGTTAAACATCTCCGCAACTTCATTGCACTCAGCACACTGAAGGATTATTTGAATTATTTGAAGTATTAAAGTAACGTGTTATGGCAGGAAAGTTAAATCTGGTATATTCATTTTAATGTCACCTTATATATATTCATGTGTGTTAAATTTGAAGGGACAAAGTATATTTTCCCTCCCCAATATATTGAGGTGAAGTCTTTGTGTTTAGAGAGGGATGCAAGCAGGGGACATCCTAATTTGGGGATAGCTCCAAAACTCTGGAATGTTTCCCTCATAAAAAAAGAGGGTGCGTTACACATGCTTAGTGCAAATATGTGTGTTTTCATTGCAGTAAATATATGTGCTACATGATTACTGTTCAACTATACCTCTGTTCTTATTCTTTCATGTGTGGGTACTAAATGGCTACAAACATTGTGGAAAAATTAGCTTAAACATGTTTTATTACTCTATATGAAAAGGAAGCAGCTTTTATGATAGGGACGAGAGAGCATTTTCAGCATGTCAATTATCAGGGAAATCGACTTGTTTTCAATAGATGTGTGTGGTTAATTACTTTGTATTAATAATAACAGTATGTGTAAAGGAAGCTGGAAATATGCAATGTGAAACCTTTTATTTGAAGTAAAGATGTGAACAATAGCTCAAACAAATGGAAAGGCGGTAAGACAAATGAGTGTGTTCTCTATATTAGGCCTGTGTGAAGTTTGACTATTTGAAAAGCATCTCTAATACTGCTTAAGAGCATAGGTAATGTGTTCCTCGTTATTATTGATATGAAAGTGATTTACATGTATTACGTATATTTAGCCAACTATAACAACTATATCTTAAAACATACTTTTAACTTGTGTGTGGCAGCCTGAGGCGGGAAGATGGACTCAGGGACAAAGGGCCATAAAGGGGATGTGTGTGTGCTGGCTACAAGATGTGAAATAAGATAAGGAAACTTGTTGTTGAGAGCAGGTTCGTACCAGACACCAAAAGGTATCTGGTCTTGGTCAAACTGAAAGAGACTTTTTGTTTCCGGGTTTCTTCTGCTGTGTCGCACTGATTGGGTGTGACAGGCCATGTGTTGGTCTCTCCCAATAAGATGACCTCTGGGGGAAAGCACGCACACACCTCCTCCTGTGTTTTAGTATGAAAGCCTGTGTTTTCCTTTGGTTCGCGCTCTTGTTTTTGACCGGCCGTTCCTGAGACCTGTCTCACACGTGGTAGAACCTGAGCCCGGAGTACTCTGCAGAGTGCTTCGTGATTCCTTTGTATTTGTATTGTTACCTTGTATCATTAAAACAAGATTATTGTTTCACTTGCATTCTGGTGTTTCTTAATCCCTTCCTTTTTACGAATTTACCCAGCTTATCAAACGACACGCGGAGACGAGGTTGGTTTTAAACATCCTCCAAATCTCCAACAAGTGGTGACCCGACGTGTCTGAGTGGGGTGTTTTCGGGGAAGAGACCACCAGCAGCAAGCGGACGGAATAGTCCAAGGCTAAACATCTCGGCCTCTTCTGACAACTAAAAACAGAGCTCTGTACAATAGGCTACCAGGTGAGCAGATACGATTTAATTCGAAACCTGTGATTTGACCATATTCCAAATTTTAGGGTTGTCAGACGAAGTTTACAGTGCTTTTTTGGTAACAATACGGATACGTGTTTTAGTTGAAAGGTAGGATATTAAGTTCTTACAGCTGGAAGGGTATTGGAGTCCCTGGCTTAAAAAGTGGAGGTAGAGAGTCCCCACAGTTAGCCTGTCTGGATTAGCCAAATGGTTGTATTAAGTCTCCATATAAGACTGACTCAAAATAACGAATCCACAGCTCGACGGGGCTGGAGATGAGTTATTTTTTATAAGTGATCCAAAGGAGAGTAACGCAAACTTCAGAAAGTCATTCTGAAGTGACCGGGCCTCACTATATCCTTTGGTGTGTTGGGGTTGATTCTATAAAGCCAAACGTCACGATAAAGAGTTCTGTAGGCCTGGGTTACGGCTCCATGTCAGCGTCACATCGTTGAAAGACGGTGTTGAAGCGCGCTGAGAGGCTTGCTAAACTTGTTGAAATAAACATCGGACAATAAAAGCTGAATAGACTGTACGGGGAATTTTTTCTGTGAATATTTACTGGTAACAAGGACAGTAAGTCAGATCAATAGATATGAAGTCTGTGAATATTTACTGGTAACAGAAACAGCCTAAGTCAGATCAATAGATACGAAGTCATAATGAAAGGAGAATTTTAACGAGAGGAGTGCTTCGTGATTCCTTTGTATTTGTATTGTTACCTTGTATCATTAAAACAAGATTATTGTTTCACTTGCATTCTGGTGTTTCTTAATCCCTTCCTTTTTACGAATTTACCCAGCTTATCAAACGACACGCGGAGACGAGGTTGGTTTTAAACATCCTCCAAATCTCCAACAACACGCTTTAAACGAGCTATATCTGTTGCTCGCAGTGTCAATACCACGGCCGAGTTGTTCAGTTAGATATTCGGACAGTGTCTCAGCATCAAGGTCTGGCGAGAATTTGGTAGCAAAAACACTCACCAACTTCGTACGGACCACTTTTATATTCCCTTGTGCAGCAGTGCCAACAATAGGCTTAGGCATCCTCCGTTCAGGTTTCCCAACAAGCTGTTTAGATAAGGCAGACTCGGCCCTATTCCTCCGACCTCGGCCCTGTTTCACAACTTGACTCCATACCTGCGAATTTACCGCAGTTCTTCCAGGGCTCACACAGGCACTCACGGTCCCTGACGCAGCAACTGGGTCAACACAGTTGGGATGTACATCAGTAGAAGAGCCGGGGGGGCTCACATCCTTCACCGACACCGCACCATCCTGGCCATCACCCTGAGCGCTCCCACAGGCAGTTTCAGCGTCACTTGGTACCAGAGGCGCGGGAAGGTATTTTGAGTGGGGGTGCTGAGGTGCTGGACTCCAGTGAACACTATTACGGGCACTATAGAGCACACACAAAAGCACTCCCCACACGCAAACACAAAGTACACCCGCGACTGTTACAATTAAGGCTCGATAATCAGCTCACGGAATATAGGCAGGGATAAAGTGCTATTTTTTACGAGTGGGGAGCAGACCTCACCTCCTGTAGGGGGGTCCGGGGGGATGTTCCCCCGGGAAGTTTTTTTTTAAATATTGAAGTGAAAAGCATCAATCTGGTGCACTTTGAGAGCAACATGAAGAGATCTATGGATACATCTCTTAACACCCAGATGAAACACAACTGTAAGCAGATGTTCTTTTTCTTTATGGATATTTTACAAATCACTCCCCTTTCATTACATTACATTACATTACATTACATTACATTACATTGCATTTAGCTGACACTTTTATCCAAAGCGACTTACAATAAGTGCATTCGACCAGGAAGATACAACCTTTAAGAAAACAGAATCATATAAGTACATCAGGTTTCATAGAGCCAAACATTTCAAGTGCTACTCAACTGGCATTTAGAAAGCCAGCCCTTTATTAGTATATAAGTGCTTTGTTAGTAATTCTATCGCTCGAAGTGGAGTCTAAAGAGATGAGTTTTCAGTTTGTGTCGGAAGATGTGTAAGCTATCTGCTGTCCTGATTTCAATGGGGAGCTCATTCCACCATTTTGGAGCCAGGATAGCAAACCCACGTGTTTTTGCTGACGGGAACTTGGGTCCCCCTCGCAGTGCGGGTGCAGCGAGCTGTTTGGCTGATGCAGAGCGGAGTGCGGGTGCTGGGGTGTACGGTTTAACCATGTCCTGGATGTAGGAAGGGCCAGATCCATTCGCAGCATGGTACGCAAGTACCAGTGTCTTGAAGTGGATTCTAGCAGTTACTGGAAGCCAGTGAAGGGAGCGGAGGAGCGGTGTGGTGTGGGAGAATTTGGGAAGGTTGAAGACCAGACGAGCCGCTGCATTCTGGATGAGCTGCAGAGGTCGGATGGCACATGCAGGTAGACCAGCCAGGAGGGAGTTGCAGTAGTCTAGGCGTTAGATGACGAGAGCCTGGACCAGAATCTGCGCTGATGTCTGGGTCAGCTGGGGACGTATCCTCCTGATGTTGTAAAGCGTGTATCTGCAGCAGCGGGTTGTAGCAGCGATGTTTGCAGTGAAGGACAGTTTGTTATCTAGGACCACACCCAGATTCCTTGCAGTCTGAGTCGGGGAAACAACAGAGGTGCCGATGTTGATTGTTAGGTCAAGAGTGGGACAATCTTTTCCCGGAAGGAAGAGCAGTTCAGTCTTGTCAAGGTTGAGCTTGAGGTGATGAGCAGACATCCACCGAGAGATGTCTGCTAGGCAAGCAGAGATGCGTGCGACGACCTGGGTCTCTGAGCGGGGAAAGGACAGAATTAGTTGGGTGTCGTCAGCGTAGCAGTGGTATGAAAAACCATGCGGGCTAATGACAGACCCGAGCGAGTTTGTGTACAGGGAGAAGAGGAGGGGACCAAGAACCGAGCCCTGAGGGACCCCTGTAGTTAATTGACAAGGGTCGGACTCGGACCCTCTCCAAGTAACCCTGTAGGTGCGGTCGTTGAGGTATGAGGTGAGGAGGGAAAGTGCAGTGCCTGAAACTCCAAGTTCTTGGACAGTGCGAAGGAGGATCCGATGGTTCACCGTGTCGAATGCAGCAGACAGGTCCAGAAGGATGATGACAGAGGAGAGGGAGGCTGCTTTAGCAGTGTGCAGTTTGTCAGAGACAGCAAGGAGAGCAGTTTCTGTTGAGTGACCTGCCTTGAAACCAGACTGGTGCGGATCCAGAAGGTTGTTCTGATGGAGATAAGAGGAGAGTTGTTTAAAGACAGCGCGTTCAAGTGTTTTAGACAGGAACGGGAGGAGAGAGACGGGCCTGTAGTTAATAACATCAGACGGGTTGAGAGTGGGTTTCTTAAGGAGAGGGTTTACTCTTGCCTCCTTGAGACTGTTTGAAAAGTGACCAGAAGTTAGAGAAGTGTTGATGAAATGGGTGAGAAATGGTAGAATATCAGGAGCGATAGTCTGAAGGAGGTTTGAGGGGATAGGGTCCAGAGAACAGGTGGTAGGACGGGCAGAGGTAACGAGGGTAAGAACCTCACTTGGAGAGAGAGGGGAGAAGGAGGTCAGTGTGTGGGTGAAGGGAGGGTCTGGTGACCCAGAGGTGAAGGAGGTCAGTGTGTGGGTGAAGGGAGGGTCTGGTGACCCAGCGGTGAGTAAAGGTGAGTCAGAAAAAGAAGAGCGAATATCATCAACCTTTTTTTCAAAATGGTTAACAAAGTCGCTTGACAGAAGGGAGGAGGGGGGAGGTGCTTTGGGGGGTCCAAGAGGGTGGAGAAGATAGAAAATAGTTTTTTGGGATTGGAATAGGAAGATTGGATCTTATCTTGAAAGAAAGTGCTTTTTGCCTGAGAGATGGAAGCAGAGAAAGAGGAGAGGAGAGCCTGATAGGTTAGGAGGTCGTCAAACTGTATTCTTGTTTTACTGCCATATAGTATTTCATAACTGTTTTCCCTTTATTCTCTTATTTTTTTTATAACTATAATGATCATATGAAGGTGTGCCGCGGAAATAATCTTTTGAATAATTTGTGACCAAACCGTTTGAGTTAGCTAGCTAACCAGATGCTAACAACACGGTCCCTGCTGCTGGCACCGGTCCCTCTCTCTCTCTCTCTCTCTCACACACACAAACTAAATGCGCTATTCACACACACACACACACACACACACACACACACACACACACACACACACACACACACACACACACACACACACACACACACACACACACACACACACACACACACACACAGACAGACAGACAGACAGACAGACAGACAGACAGACAGACAGACAGACAGACAGACAGACAGACAGACACACACACACACACACACACACACACACACACACACACACACACACAACCACATGAGCTTGAATGACACAAGCACACTTTTATTTCCATGCAACTCTCTGATTGGTGTGGTGTCTTGCCTCTGTTGCATTCACTGTACACGGGAAATTACACTCCTACCGTCTCTCTAGTGCCTTGATGAGGTTGACGTAAAGCACGGTTAATGTATTATATGATTGAGGTAGAATTGTCCGGGGCTACAGAAAAAACATTCGGGGCAGGCCAACATATTATTTTACCAACAATCTGGAATTTATTGGCTACATATTACACAGATTATGCACAGCGGGAGCAGCAATAACCGTCAAATAATAATTTAGACAGGGGAGCTCCGCACCCCCTGCCTGCCGCTAGGGGGTGCTGTAGCGCCCTCAGCACACCCCTCCCGCGCCCATGCTTGGTACAGCCAGTCCTCCATCATGACTCAGCTCCAACTGGCGTTTTACGGCAGCAACTCTGCTGTCTATGGTCGCAGCCACAGCACGCAGGCCCTCACCGATATCTGCCTGAACTTCCACTACGTGTCTTAATAAGCAAACCTCGATGTGCAGTCGCTCCATCTTGCTCAGCAGGTTGGACACATCCAGGTTGTTAAACGTAACAGGCGGCAGCTCATCCAGGTAGTGGGAGACAAAACGGGGGATGTTTTCACCGCACTCATTTAGCACTTTTAGGCAGCTTTTGATATTGTTTGCATCCTTCTGGTTGCCTTTAAAGGCCACACACCGCTGCTTGGTTTCAGGACAGAGTTCAAACAACGTCTTTTTAGAAGTCTCGATCCATTCGGAATCAAAGGTGTTAGAGGCTACAAGGACTAGCTCGTCCTGGGTCATAGTTTTAATTTTAACCGCCAGTAAGTTGAGTAACTCATCCTCTACAATAACTAGGCCATCAAAAGTCTTGTATATTGTAGGTTTTAATCGAGGCCGGTGGTTTGAATCAGGAGCTATCGAGCCACGACACACACCATCAGCCATCTTGGACCTTGGAATACATCATCCTCAGAATCACAATAACACAGGAGGAACATCTATTCAGCCTTTTTACTTTACTTGGATGTTAGCTCCTGAGGACAAGGATGATGATGGTGACGGTAACATTGATTATTATACCAATAATAGTAGCTTTGGCATTCATGGCTCTGACAGAAATGGGCCTTAATTGGTTCTGATACATGAATTGAAACATTTCATTTCTGATAATTGATATTTAACTCAGACACTAGTCCATGATTAATTTCCCTCATTCCATTTTCATTTGAACGACCCTCATCCATGCGAATTCACCTAGTATTAAGTTGAATCCTTGTCTATTACTTATAATAATTACGTTCTACTCTCTGGATGATAATTATACAATGAGGCTGCAATTTTCCTCTTGGTGAATCACTCATTATAGAGTCATGTTTGGAACATGGAATAAGAGCATAGTGATTACATAGAGGCCTACATCAGTGTTGAAATCAGACCCTTAAATAAACCTGAACAAATGAAGGAAGGCTGTGGCTCTCCCGGTCGCTTGTGATTCTTGGTAGCGACAGCCAATCACGTTCACGTCTGCTACCAAGATTCTACCAAGAATTGAGAGCTCTGGCCAATCAGCGACCGTATTGCTACAAAGAATTGCTCCCACAGCAACCAAGAATTGACCAATCAGCGTCTCCGTAGGCGGGGCTATACTCTGCGGACGCCGCAAGCTAGAGATTCACTTTTTCCCAACATCACGAAAGTAAGTACATCATCCTTTAACTATGTTGTCAATGCTTATAAACTGTCATATTAGATGTATAGATATATGTTAACTCAACAACATGTTGCACAGGGACATTTTACAAATGACTAGCGAACCGGACATGTCCCGCCGTAACCTTTCCATGTATGTGATTGTGGCAGCGGGGTGTGGTTTGGGCGCTGGCTGCTGGAGTGAAGGGAGTGGCTCGGCCGGAGGCCAGACAGCTGATCGGAATCAGGTAATCAGTGCGGGAAGAAAAGCATGTCGTAACCTGGTTCTGGTCTGTTATGCAGTAGGCGGGATCCTGGAAGGTCGCGAAAAGACCTGTGAAGTTTCCCACCCGGGCAACGTTTGAGACCCGCGCATATTGTTGTTTGGAGATAATAAACGCCTGTGGTCAACCAACCTGCTCTTTCCGTCCCTGTTTGAACCCTGTGTGAGCGGAGAGGCTCACACACTGGCGCCTGAACAGGGCCCTGATGTCGGAAGGAGAAACCCCGCTGGGTCAGGCCCTCCAACGTCTCGCTCACATGCAGGAGACCACCACAGCATTACAGCGACAGCAGAGCGAGGCTCTGCTCGGGATCGCCTCGAGCCAGCGCGAGGACCGGGCTCTCCTACGGGAGCTGCTGCAGCATCCGGCCGCTCGGGAGGCCGATCCCGCTACCAACCCGGCCCGACCGCCTTCAATTGCCCTCCAGAAATTGACGGCAGAGGATGATCCGGAGGCATACCTCGACATCTTTGAGGGCACAGCGGCGGCGTGCGGGTGGCCGGAGGAGGAGTGGGCAGCGCGGCTATTGCCTCTGCTATCTGGGAGTGCGCAGCTAGCCGCCCACAGCCTGCCAGCAGCCTCTCAGCATGTGTACCGGCATCTGAGAAAGGCCATCCTGGACCGGCTTGGCAGCACGCCAGAGGGACATCGCCGCCGGTTCCGGGCCCTTCCCTTCGAGGACGCTGACCGGCCCTTCTCCTACGCGCAGCGGCTCCTGGATGCAGCGAGCCGCTGGCTCCAGCCGGGGGTGCGCTCCGCTGAGGAAGTTGTCGGGCAGGTTTCGCTGGAGCAGTTAATCGCCGGCCTGCCATCTTCGACGGCGAATTGGGTCCAGTGCCATCGCCCCGCCAACCCGGAAGCAGCCGTCGTCCTTGCGGAGGACCACCTCTCGCTTCCCCGGCAGAGCATGAAAGAGGAGCCCCGACCACCAGCCGTCTCAACGGGCAGACCCGTCCCAGCCCCGAGGAGGAGGTTTCCTGGAGAAGCTGCCCTTCCCTCCCCACCATCACACGGCCCCAACCCCGCAGCCCCGACACTTTCCCCCCTCGCTCTACCTTACCCTCCTGTTTTTATCTCTCCCCAGGGTCCGGCCTACACTTCTGGTCGTCCGGCACCATGGGGGGCTCCTCAGACGTCAGGGCAGGATTGCTGGCGATGCTGGCAGCCCGGCCACTTCCGACGGGAGTGTCCTCTCATGGAGGTCGGACAGCTGGTTTGGGTTGCAGGACCGCCAGTTGCCGCCCCCGATTTGGAAGGGACGTACCGTATGCCGGTATGTATACAGGGGGGTACACACCAGGCTCTGATGGACACGGGCTGTAATCAGACGATGATCCATCAGCACCTGGTTCGGCCTGGGGCATTGATTGAAGCATCGTGGGTGAAGGTGAGGTGTGTGCATGGGGATATTCACCAGTACCCGGAGGTGACGCTGGAAATTTCTTATAAGGGAAAAAAGCATAGAGTCAGGGCTGGAGTTAGCACTCGCCTTACGCACCCTCTGATTTTGGGAACGAATTGGCCGGGGTTTGCTAAGCTAGCGGGGGCTATGGGGGTGCGTTCACGGACGGCAGGGAAATGGGAGTTGTGTGCTGTGTTTAGTGGAGAGTCGGATGCGGCTGACGACGTCGAGGGGGAAAAGGACACGGAGGGGGCCGCGGAGGTCCCTCGGGACCCGCTGGTGTTTCCCGTGGAAGATTTCTCCCTCAAACAGTCGAGGGACGAGACCCTTCAGCACGCCTTCGGCCAGGTGGTGAGTATTGATGGCTCCCAGCTACACCCAAACGCAGCACTCACTCACCCACACTTTACGGTGGTTAGGGACAGGCTGTATCGTGTAAGCCGTGACACACAGACAGGAGAGATAAATACCCAGTTGTTGGTGCCAAAAAGCCGTCGGGAAATGGTTTTCCAGGCGGCTCATTATAACCCCATGTCAGGTCACCTAGGGTACGACAAATCACTACACCGGATAATGGCCCGATTTTATTGGCCGGGCATTCGCGCAGATGTGAAGCGGTGGTGTGCATCTTGCCGTGAATGTCAGCTGGTTAACCCGCCGGCCATCCCCAGAGCGCCTTTGCGCCCGTTACCATTGATTGAGGTGCCTTTTGAGAGAGTTGGAATGGACCTCATCGGGCCATGAGACCGGAGTGCACGGGGATATCGCTTTGTACTAGTCCTAGTGGATTATGCAACGCGATATCCCGAGGCAGTGCCGCTGCGTAATATCTCTGCAAAGCGCGTCGCGCAGGTACTGTTTCACATTATCTCCCGAGTCGGGATCCCGAAAGAGATCCTGACTGACCAGGGCACACAGTTTATGTCACGCACACTACGCGAGCTGTATGAACTATTGGGCGTCCATTCAATACGGACTAGTGTTTACCTCCCGCAGACCGACGGCCTGGTGGAACGGTTTAACAAAACACTAAAGAACATGGTTCGTAAGTTCGTTCACGAAGATAGCCGTAATTGGGATAAATGGCTAGATCCTCTGTTGTTTGCAGTGCGGGAGGTGCCCCAGTCCTCCACGGGATTTTCTCCCTTTGAGCTGTTATTTGGTAGGAAGCCCCGGGGTGTTTTGGACCTAGTTAAGGAAAACTTGGAGGAGGGTCCAAGCACCAGTAAGAACGAAATACAGTACGTTATGGACCTGCGAGCAAAACTCCACTCACTGGGGCAGATATCACGGGAGAATTTGCTCCAGGCTCAGGAACGTCAGCAGCGCCTGTACAACAGAGGGTCAAAACTGAGACAATTTTCACCGGGAGATAAAGTGCTTGTATTACTCCCATCCTCTAGCTCTAAACTACTCGCCAAGTGGCAAGGACCCTTCGTGGTCACACGACGAGTGGGGGACGTAGATTATGAGGTGGTACGTTCTGACAGGGGGGGAGCAACACAGATTTACCACCTTAACCTCCTGAAAGCATGGAGGGAGGTGGCGTCGGTTTCTCTGGCCACCACGGTGATTGAGAGAGATGAGTTGGGACCGGAGGTCATTAAAAGCAACAAAGTAGCCCCGGTCTGTTGTGGCGACAATCTCTCACCGGGCCAGAGAGCAGACGTTGCTTCGGTGCAAAGGCAGTTTGCCGACGTGTTCTCTACGCTGCCAGGGCGCACCTCTCTCATACACCACCACATAGAAACATCCCGGCTGCCTGAACACAGGAGGAACATTGTTCAGGCGGAGCTTCAGGCTATGCTAGAGATGGGAGTGATAGAAGAGTCCACCAGTGACTGGTGTTGCCCCGTCGTGCTGGTACGTAAGTCTGACGGGTCAATCCGGTTCTGTGTGGACTACCGCAGGGTGAACGAGGTGTCCAAATTTGATGCTTATGCAATGCCCCGGGTCGACGAACTCTTGGATCGGCTAGGCACTGCTCGCTTTTACACGACGCTGGATTTTACCAAAGGCTATTGGCAGATTCCCCTTTCTCCAGAGTCTAAGGAAAAAACGGCCTTCTCCACTCCGTATGGTTTATACCAATTCATCACACTTCCTTTCGGGTTGTTCGGAGCTCCAGCCACCTTCCAGCGGCTCATGGACCGGGTGCTGCGTCCCCACTCTGCATATGCTGCTGCTTACTTGGATGATGTCATCATTCACAGTGAGACATGGGAGCAGCATATGCAGCAGGTGGGGGCGGTGCTCGAGTCCCTGAGGCAGTCGGGGCTCACGGCCAACCTGAAGAAGTGTGCAGTTGGACGGAGGGAGGTACGGTATCTGGGGTACCACTTGGGCGGCGGGCAGGTGCTGCCACAGATAGAGAAAACAACCGCCATTTCAGCCTGTCTGGCGCCCAAGACGAAAAAAGAGGTCAGGAGGTTCATGGGGCTGGCCGGCTACTACAGGCGGTTCATCCCGTCCTTTTCGGAGCTGACCAGTCCCCTGACCGACCTGACCCGAAAGGGTGCTTCAGATCCGGTCCAGTGGACGGAGCGGTGTCAGCTGGTGTTTGAGAGGGTTAAAAAACCCTTCTGTGGTAAGCCGCTTCTGTATTCTCCTGACTTCTCTCTCCCTTTTGTGTTGCAGACCGACGCCTCGAACAGTGGGGTGAGGGCCGTTTTGTCCCAGCACGTAGAGGGGGTCGACCGCCCCGTACTGTACATTAGCCGTAAGCTCGCCCAGAGGGAGGTGAACTACAGTACGGTGGAAAAGGAGTGCCTCGCCATACGGTGGGCGGTCGGCGCCCTGCGGTACTACCTCCTGGGGCGCCCTTTCACCCTCTGGTCGGACCATGCCCGGCTCCAGTGGCTCCACCGCATGAAGGATGCCAACGCTCGGAACACTCGGTGGTATCTGGCGTTACAGCCTTTCATCTTCAAGGTGATCCACAGGCCGGGTAACCGGATGGTCGTGGCTGATTTCCTCTCTCGCTCATCGGAGGGGGGGGGGGAGAGTCAGCTTGCGGCCGGCGGGATCCCGGCCTGAGTCGGGCGGTGGGGGTATGTGGCAGCGGGGTGTGGTTTGGGCGCTGGCTGCTGGAGTGAAGGGAGTGGCTTGGCCGGAGGCCAGACAGCTGATCGGAATCAGGTAATCAGTGCGGGAAGAAAAGCATGTCGTAACCTGGTTCTGGTCTGTTATGCAGTAGGCGGGATCCTGGAAGGTCGCGAAAGGACCTGTGAAGTTTCCCACCTGGGCAACGTTTGAGACCCGCGCATATTGTTGTTTGGAGATAATAAACGCCTGTGGTCAACCAACCTGCTCTTTCCGTCCCTGTTTGAACCCTGTGTGAGCGGAGAGGCTCACAGTGATGTTTGCCTGTCTATGACATTACCCAGCTTAAGTTAAGGACTAACATAACTACGAGCTATAGAGAATCTCGGACGGGACCCCGGACGTGAGCTTCTTTTATTGTGTAACGACTGTCAAGTCCTTCAGGGTTTTGGCCTGTATCAGTGATTTAGCCTGACTTGAGAGGCTGGAGGGCAACAGAGGACGCTTGGACAACTCAAATTTCTTTCTTTTTGTCTTTATTTATTTAAGACAGCTCCAAGAATTCATCAGGTTGAAAACCTTCAAAACACAAAAGGACAAACGAATGTTAGCTCACATGCTACACAAATTACAAACATTTTGCAGGCCTCAGTGCATTCTCAATAACACAAACCATGTTTTAGTAAAAAGGATAAATTGTTATTTTAAACCCACATCATTAATTTAAATGAATTAATCTGAGTGTTTATCTCGAAACAAGCACCAGAGAAAACTTCATCTGAACACCTTTGCTGTCTAAATGACACAGCAAACAATGGAGCACAGGCAGACCGCGCTGCGTAAAAAGCAGACGATTGCGCAATAGCACTCTTGCAACAACAGAACAAGTGCATAAACACAAAACACAATAAACACCGGCGAAACATACCAACGGCGTCTCCGGAGCCTCACACACACACTGTCGCCTGGTTCTCCCTCCGTGGCTTTGAGAACAAGAGACCGGCCATCACAAACTACGCCCCTATTGTTGTCGTGTTCACCGGAAGCGGCATTCATATTTTTTCAATACAGCTCACTTTAAACATAAAAAGTAGCCTACGCTATCCAAAATAAAACGAATATTTTGATTCTGCCCTAGGCTGGTCCTTAATCTCCAGCCACTTCCTTGCAGCTCTCCACACCCATGCTATGACCCCGACACATTTTTGAAGGCTGCTGAATCTTTTCCCCTCCACAGAATCCTTCACTGTCTTTCCTGTGAGATTTCTGGTAGGAGTCTGATCGGCTCTAGGTTTCTCCCAGCTATAAAGACAATAAACTGGATGTGTCATCGGTGCTACTGTTGTCAACCACCTTATGTATGCTGATGATTTAATCATCTTCTCCCGGTGCAGTGCTGGCTTACAACAGCTTCTGAGGACTTGATCCGAGTATGGCATTGATTTTAATATTAAGTATAACGCCAAGAAGAGTAGCATCATGATTGTGCGAAGTAAAGAGGATAAAAAGGCTGTATTTCCTAATTTTATTCTCAGTAGCAACATTCTTCTTGTGTGCAGTCAGATGAAGTCCCTTGGTCATTATATTTCTGATGATCTCACTGATGACAAAGACATCCATAGACAACGCTGCAACTGTATGCCCAGGCAAACATATTAATGCGAAAATTTCACAAGTGCTCTGTAGATGTCAAGGTATCACTTTTTAAAGCTTTCTGTACACCATTGTACACGGCTCACCTGTGGAGTAACTACAACGCTAGAAGCATACACAAACTAAAAGTTGCATACAATGATGCTTTACGGTTGCTATTGGGGAATCTTATGTTGTGTGATGTTTGTGCCGGAGCCGCTTCATCCAAAAACAGCACTCCGGTTAGACAGTAGACGCGGAGACAGGAAATACAGTCTTTGGACTTTATTTCAGCTTCTTACAACAGCTGTAGCAGTATTGAATGATGAATGAATGTAGAATGATTGAATGGTTTCTGCAAAATACACAGAAATAGAAATAAGGTTCACATTACAATAACTAACTAGACTCTGGTTATTAATAATAAGCAACAGCAATTGTGATTGAGGCTAAAACACATTAGACACGTTGCAAACACACATATGGCTAATCAAGGCTAAGTTAGCATCTCATCCACACACTATCACTGAATAGCTTAACTTAGCTAACTAGCTAGCGGTAGCATTAGCTCCATTTCTGAACAGCATAACAGATAAAAACAGGACATCAATAGACTAATTAACACACTGACTCAGCAGGACACTATGCATACAATCTCATAACATTACCAACACTAAAGATCTGCATATATGCTCACATTCTTCACGAACGCATTCTCTCTTTGACGGTAATTATGTAGGTGACGATGAGACCGCAATAATGTCCTGTCATCAAACGCACATGGGTAAACAGCTCGAGGACCCGTAGCTGCGCTACTTAGCTGTCCCCGAATGTGCCTGACCAAAAAACACAAACGATACAACTCAGACCAAAGAAAACAAGGGGAATTTACAACAGCCGCCCCCAGAATAGCATAGCTATTATGTAAAACAGAATAAATTCCCTAAGGTGCAGCGGAACTCCCTTGATCAGCATCGTCGTCCGATAGAGCGACTAGCTGCACAAGGCATGCCACGGGTCGCAGGTACGTCTTGTCCCCGACTTGAACCTCAGCCGACCGGATGAATCCATCAGCACTGGCCTTCAGCTTGACGACCTTCCCCACTGGCCAGTGGGCACGTGGAAGCTGAGGATCAACTATCCTCACGACAGTACCTTGAAGAAGATCATCAGTGTGCTGCCGCCACTTCTGGCGGACTTGAAGGGATGGCAAGTAGCTTCTGATGAACTGCACCCAGAAGTGGTCAACCATCATTTGACAATGACGCCACCGCCTCTTACTGAGGGTGTCTGTAGCGTATGATACTTGTTGAAGGGAGGCATCCCGCCACCCCATCAGCAACATGCTTGGCGTCACAGGATCTGGATATGCGAGGTCTGATTACACATAGCCTAAGGGTTTGGCATTTAAGATACCTTCCACCTCAACTAACAAGGTGAGGAGGACTTCTCCCTGGAAAGACTGAGTGCCGATCACCACTTGTAGAGCCTTCTTGACTGATTGTATATCGCGCTCCCACGCACCACCAAAGTGGGGAGATGCTGAAGGGTTAAAGCGAAACTTGATCTGTTTCTTGGCAAGTTCCTCTTGCAGTTGAGGCATCATTCCAGCAAACGCCTCCTCAAGCTCCCTAGCTGCTCCCCGGAAGTTTGTCCCCTGATCTGAGAGAATCTCGAAGGGGGTGCCGTGCCGAGCGATGAATCGCCTCAAGGCCAAGAAGAAAGCATCTGCATCGATACTATTAAGCAGATCTAGGTGGACACAGCGAGTGGTGAGACATTTAAAGATGACTCCCCGCCGTCTTTCACTGCGCCGCCCTACCTTGACGGTATACGGCCCAAAACAGTCGACCCCAGTAGAGAAGAATGGAGGCTTGAGGAGCCGCAGACGGGCAGAAGGCAAGTCGGCCATAATCGGTATCACTGGTTTCCCTTTCCACTTCCTGCATCCAGTGCAAGTCCTCTGATGATGCTTGACGGCCTGTCTTCCACGCAGGACCTAGTACTGGCGCCTAGTCTCAGCAAAGACCCTGTCGGGCCCTGGATGGAGCAAGCGCTCATCCATGTCCTTAATGAGGAGTTTTGTGACTGCATGGCTGGGATCGAGAACAATGGGGTGAATTTCCATATCACAGGAAGTCTCCATGTGGCGAAATCTTCCCCCGACGCGGATCAAACCCATTGCAGGATCAATCTCCGGTGAAAACATACTGAGCTTACTGCCAGGTTTTACTGGTTTTCCAGCCCTAAGACACTCAATCTCCTCTTGGAAGCATTCTGCTTGGCTGCGCTGCAAAAGGAGGCTTTCAGCGTCATGCAGGTCAGACTGAGGCAAGGAAAGGTCAGTTGCCGCCCCGTGAAGTAACTGCTTGGTAGCCTCGACCAAGTCTGTCCATGTGTCAAACTGTGTGACATCTGGTGTTGGAGGTACTGAACTGGTTCGCGTTAGGCCGCAGAAGGTCGCTCGGTGGTGCTCGTCAGTATCTTCGGGCTCTGTGGGGGCAGGAAGCGACGGCCATTGGTCAGACAGGCCACGTAGGAATATTGGACCTTGAATCCACCGAATTGGTGCCACCAGCTCAGCTACTGTCTTGCCACGGGTGGGGTCATCGGCTGGATTATTGGCTGTGTCAACATACCGCCAGGTGTGCTCGGCTGTCAATTCCTGGATCTCAGATACCCTGGTTCCCACGAAGACTTTGAACCTACATGACTCTGACGTCAGCCAAGTCAGGACTGTGGTGGAATCAGTCCAAAGATAGGTCTGGGTGATGTTTAAGGTGAGCTCTCGATGGAGGAGAGAGGATAGCTGAGCTCCTGTCAACGCTGCACAGAGTTCCAACCTTGGCATCGACTGCTGGTGCTTCGGGGCTACCCTAGACCTTGCCATGACAAATGACACATGGACTTTGTCACCAACCTTCGTTGCAAGGTAAGCTACAGAACCATATGCCTGTTCGGAGGCGTCACAGAAGACGTGCAGAGTGTAGTCGGTGGCTTCAGTTGCAGCCTCCAGTGGCGTGTAGGTTCGTGGCAGGGTGATGTCCGCCAGCCTGGGGAGTTCCTTCTCCCAGCTGGACCAAGCCTGAACAATGTCAAGAGGAAGGTTTGTGTCGTCCCAGCTCCTCTTCTTCACCCACAACTTCTGAACAAGCACTTTGGCCCTTGTAGTGTAAGGAATAATGGCGCCGAGAGGGTCATATTGCCGGGCAAGCACCTTATATATGTGTCGCATAGTGGGAGTCTCGCTCTCCATCGGCCTTGACCGGTAACCAAGTCGATCAGTCGGACAGTGCCACAGCAGGCCCAGAGCTGGCTCTTGAGGGTCAGCACTCTTCTCTGCTAGCCATAGCTCTGTACTCTCTGACCTGGCAGCGGATGGTAGACGGGAGACGACAGCAGTGATATTGCTTGCCCACTGCCGTATCTCAAAACCCCCTAAGGCTAGACATTGACGCATCATGTCCACAAGGAGCTTGGCAGACTCAGGGGCTGAAAGTCTCTGAAGACAATTGTCCACGTAGAACGACTGCTCCACTGACTGCAGTACGTCCTCATTTCCCTCTGCGTGGTCTTTGACATGCTTTTGCAGCGCAAACGTTGCGCAGCAAGGGCTGCTTGTTGTGCCAAATGGCAAAACCTGTCATTGGTACACGTCAGGTTTATCCTCCCTTTGCAGGTTTCTCCAGACAAACCTCAGCAGTGGTCGGTCCTCAGGCAGGAAACGAACCTGATGGAACATTGCTCGTATGTCCCCACTGATCGTGACAGCATACTGCCGGAACCGCAGGAGTACGCCGAGAAGGGATGGTCCAAGTGTTGGACCAGGAAGGAGTTGCTCATTAAGTGAGAGACCACGGTAAGTAAAGGAACAGTCGAAGACTAGACGATCCTTGCCATTGTGATGTACGAGGTGATGGGGAATGAACCAGGATTCGTGGGACTCATCCACTTCTTCTGTAGAAAGCTTAGTCACACACCCTCCATCGATGAGCTTTTGGATATCTGCTTTGTGAACTTTGGCCTTAGCTGGATCTTTAATGAGTCTGCGCTCTGTGCTGCGAAGCATTGGCATAATTGCTTCAGGAGTGGCCATTAAGGGTGGAGCGTCCCTGACGCGGGGAAGAGGTGTAGCATACCTTAGTTTGTCACCCACCTTCACCCTCCCAGTGCGGGCTTCCAGAATATTCACGGCTTCCTGGTCCAATCGGGACCGTACTACTAGCCTTTCACTCTTGAACGGGAGTACATCAAGCTGCCAGAGACGTTCAACATGTTGGTAGAGGTCATCTGCTGCTGGCTTGACAGATGCGAAGTAGCATGAAGTCGACTGAGATGTTAGCCCATCTGGACCCTGAAGTGCCCAGCCGAGTGCTGTATTTATGGCTGTGGGTCCACCTTTGGGGCCGACCCTGACTGGCTCCGTGGCTGTGACCAGGTGGGTGCAATCCGAGCCAATTAGCCGTAACGGCTGAACCTTACTAAAGTTCTTCAGCGGAAGCCCCTTCAGGTGGCGATAACGCTTCTGGAGTGCGGTGACAGGGTAGGACTGCTCTGATAAGGCTATCTGACCCGCTTTAAAAGGCACTTGTAATGAGATGCTGCTTAGGAGGCTGTGTCAGAAAGGCCACGAGGCTGGCCACATCTTGGCGGATGGTCTGCAGAAAGAGAGACTCTGCTTCCCCTTTGAGTCCCAGGTGTTGAACTGCAGCTGGCAGTATCATTGTTCGTTCAGCTCCATCGTCCAGGATCGCATAGGTGTCAAGGGACTTGTGCCCATGGCTGATGATGACTGGCACCACCTTGAGGTAGACCTTCCCTCCCTGCTTGGAGTTGGAGAGCACAGCACGATTCTTTGGCGTGATGAGGTAGACGCGTGGACTTGGCTTAGCAACACAATGGAGAACTTTGAGGTGTATTTCCTGGCATTCACTGCATGCTTTCTTTAAGTTACAAGCTTCTTGCCGGTGGTTGGTGCGACCACAGTTACGACAACGTTTGCCGTCTACTATCCATCTTTCAACTTTGTCCTGGGAGCACTGGATGATGTTTGAACACTGTGACAGGTAATGCTCATCACTCTTACAGAAGATACACATCCTCTTGAATTTCTGCTGCTTAGCCTCTGGCCGAGTCGTCTCTGAAGGATGACGGTTTTCAGCTTCAGACTTGTCAGAGCCATGGTAAACTGAGACCTGATGGTTGCGAGGTCTTGGTGCAGGAAATGGATCGTCTCTTTTAAGGGGATGTATACCTTCACTCCGATGGCGCTGTGCCATCCTTTCGGACAGTCGTTGAGCTTTGGCCTTCCCCCTTAGCCAGTTGGAGAGGTCGCGGAGGTTGTACGGGTTTAGGCTATTTGTGTTAAGGCGACCATGAACCTGTAGATGCTCCACGAAGCCGTCCCTTGAATGGTTAGGGAGCTTGCTAAGGAGCCGATCGACGTGGCCAGTCGACATCACTTCCATCCCGTTGGGTCCCTCCAGCGACGTCAGCATACCTACTAATAGGTCAACGCTTAGCGCGAAGCTCTGGAATGCTTTGGTATCTCCAGCTTTGAGGTCAGGAGAGTTCAGTATAGTTGCGATCTCGCTTTGTACGAGCTGGTGTGGCTGTCCATATTGCCGTTGTAAGGCCTGCATGGCGGCCGTGTAAGGCTGGGCGTAGTGCCTGCAGGACTGGGCTATTAACTGGGCCTCATCCAAAACTAGTTGTTCCATGAGAACACAGTACTTGTAATGCTCAGACAGTTCAGTGTGGTCACTGAGTAAGTGGTCCAGCGCCATCTTTAGGTCAGTAAATTCTCTCTCGCTGTCACGCACCAATTTAGGCAGTTTAGGTACTGGGACTGGCTGTCTAGGAGGCAGGGGAGCACTTGACCCGTACAGTGACTGCTGTGGTTGAATGGAATACTGGACTGGCAGGGCTGGTACAGGCTGCTGCATTAATGGACCAGGGGTGGAAGGCACTAGTTGATAGGCTGGCTGAGCCGATGGGCCAGGCTGCAGTTGGTACGCCGGTTTTAGATGGCCCTGCTGGTACTGCGGTGGCTGGTACTGCGGCTGCTGGTACTGCGGATGCTGGTGCTGCGGCGGGTACTGCGGCTGCTGGTACTGTGGCGGGTACTGCGGCTGTTGGTACGCATACTGTGCTGGAAGGACAGGCAGAGACTGATACGCTGTCTGCTGGGGGACATCAGACTGTGTATAAGGTGAGGGCGCTACAGACCAGTTGTGTGGCACGTAGGAAGATTGCTGAGGCATAACAACAGGATGTTGGGCCACTGACTGTTGTGTAGCTGGTAGCTGGTGAGACGGCTGGTACCCTGTAGTTGTCAGCAGTTGTTGGCCAACGTGACCGGCTGCCTGCATCCCTTGGACGATAGGTGACGACATGACCGTGCTTCTAGCCAGAAGTGCTGTTGGCTTAGGAACAGCTCCCAACAACCGTGCAGATGTGACTGTTGGTGGTAGAGATTGAGTCAATATGCTTCTCTCCTGATTTTGACTCGGCATGAAGGCTGGGAGGGCTTGAGACTGGAATGTCGCTGTAGTCGTGCACAGCAGTGTTGTCGTTGGCAGCTTATCCTGATGCTTGGTGGCTTGTCCCAGCTGCATGGATAACGGCTGCTGCTGTAAGGTGCGGTTATCTGCTTGTGAGTCCAACCAGTGTCAGTGGGTTGGATGTGGATGTGACGACAGGGGGCCAGATCCGTTCTCACTGAGGCTGTATTCTGGCGATTGGTGACTGTAGCAGCTCTGCTCTGACGGAGATGGCAGTCGAGGCCTCACACACATATTCTGCAGGTCAGGCATGCTGCTAGCAAAAGGTGCCATGTCCCACAAATTTGCCTTATTTGCTGCTCCTGGCAAGGAGTAAGAGGGAGGGCGTCCAATTGCAGTGTGTAGCTGGTCACTCTCAGCTGATAACCCGGTTTGCAGGCTAAGTGACCGCAGCTGACGTGCACTGTAATATTGGAGGGGGGTAGGATTAGGCAAGAGAGACTGTGGTAAGCTGACCTTATTTGCAGGTGTGTTGGAAGCTGTCGCTGTCTTCCTCCATGAGCTCCAATCGTAGCTGTTGCTGTTTCCTGTGCATCCATGGCACTGTCGTGGGTGAAGCTCTCCGGCTCGAAGGACCAATGTTGGGGAATCTTATGTTGTGTGATGTTTGTGCCGGAGCCGCTTCATCCAAAAACAGCCCTCCGGTTAGAGAGTAGACGCGGAGACAGGAAATACAGTCTTCGGACTTTATTTCAGCTTGAATGCTTCTTACAACAGCTGTAGCAGTATTGAATGATGAATGAATGGTCGAATGGAGATTGATGAATGAATGTAGAATGCACAGAAATAGAAATAAGGTTCACATTACAATAACTAACTAGACTCTGGTTATTAATAATAAGCAACAGCAATTGAAATTGAGGCTAAAACACATTAGACACGTTGCAAACACACACATGGCTAATCAAGGCTAAGTTAGCATCTCATCCACACACTATCACTGAATAGCTTAACTTAGCTAACTAGTTAGCGGTAGCATTAGCTCCATTTCTGAACAGCATAACAGATCAAAACGGGACATCAATAGACTAATTAACACACTCACTCAGCAGGACACTATGCATACAATCTCATAACATTACCAACACTAAAGATCTGCATATATGCTCACATTCTTCACTAATGCATTCTCTCTTTGACGATAATTATGTAGGTGACGATGTGACCGCAATAATGTCCTGTCATCAAACGCACATGGGTAAACAGCTCGAGGACCCGTAGCTGCGCTACTTAGCTGTCCCCAAATGTGCCTGACCAAAAAACACAAACGATACAACGCAGACCAAAGAAAACAAGGGGAATTTACAACAGTTGCTGCTGAGGGTACCAAGATGGCACAGTGCCAGCCAGCTGTTTGTTAACTTGGGGGTACCTACTTGTCAAGCCCTCTTAAGAAAGTTAATGTACAAATTCATGTGTCACCTAGAAGACTCGGACAATCATGTCATCTCGATTTCAATTAACCCTGTGAAGAGTTCTACTCGGTTCTCTTCCATGATTTGGAGACTTTGGCGCAATAGCCAATGTAGGATATAAACTGTTGCTATACATAGAATTAATAAATTCTGTAGTTGCATTGTGTTCTTGTGGGTTCAGTAAATCAATGTTAAAATCTCCACATACCAAGAGCATTTTCTTGCTGCTTGTGTAATTATAAAGTTCAGCTAGCTTTTTCTCAAATGTGTCAATACATGATCCTGGTTTTCTATACACGCAGTTTATCAGAAGGTTTTTAGATGTTTTCATTTCAATTTCTACTGTTATGCATTCCATAATGTTTTCTATAGTGAAAGACATATTACTGACAGATCTACTTGTGTAACTTTTTTTAATATAAAGTGCAGTCCCCCCACCTTTAGAATGTGTCCTATTAGTAAAAAAACATGTTGTATCCCTCAATTTCAACCATGTCAGCTTGCTCCTCACTAAGCCAGGTCTCTGATATTGCTAGGGCTATAACTTGTTTCTCCAGTTACCTTAAACAGTGTTTAAGTGTAAAATGAGGCTTCTGCTATTAAAATGTAATATTGATATTGATCCATCCATTATTCCATTTATTTTGAGTTGATCTTCTGTGTAGTATTCACATTGGTTATGGATGTTATTGTAGAAATTATTTTCAGGGTCAATATCCTTTTCAATGTCGTGATTTATGTTCCGTGTATTTGAAACATTTCAAGTCCAGTTTTTCATATTCAGCAGGTGAGTGGTTTTTGTCCAAGCTTATCATGGGTGTTCTTCGTGGGTTCATTTCAGTGTGTAGCTATTCAGTTACCTTATGTTGATTTTGATGTTTCATTCCTCAAACTGATCCAGCTCGGTGATTTCCCGGATAATGAGCACTTTCGCCATCTCTGCTGTTGATCCATTTAGTTTGATAAAATGTATACAATTTGTCGACCATGTTGCTTGAATCTTGTTTTGTTTCCTTAGTATAAGTGCTCACCTTGTGATGTCCGCGTTATTCTTCGTAAGGTGTTTGTTAATGTAAACATTGGTCCCTTTTAGTTTCCTTCCTTGTCTGAGGAGTGCATATTTCTTTTTCCTGTTAATGAAGCGGATTATTACTGCTGGTGTGGCTGTTGTGTTCTTGCTCCGCAGGGCATGACAGGCCTCAATATCTCCGCTGTCAACAGATATGCCCTTGCTGTCCAAAAAGCAAAGCACCTGTTGCTCCAGCGACTCACGGTCTACTTCCGGAGCATCGGCTCCCCCTCTCCCGGCAGCGGTGTCCTCTGAGGCCGCTGCCGCCCTGGCATAGCTCCGGTGTTTGCTCTTCAGGCCACTGATAATCAGATCGTTCATCCTGGTGTATTGCTCGAGGTCGGCCACTCGATTCTCCAGAAAAGTGATATTTTTCATCTTGTCAATGTTTTGTAATTTCAGAGATTGTATTTCTCCCATCAGCTCCATGATTTTATTTTGCTGGGCCGCGACTGTTTTGATTTCGGCTGACAAGAAGTCGAGATATTTCTTAATCTCCTCCACCTCGTCAGGGAAGTTTGCACTTTTTTTGGGTGCCATTTCTCCTGCGAGACTCACTTGTTGTAGGGCCTTACAATGTTTGTAGTGATAGACCCAGAGCACAAGCAGTTAATCATGGTAGCGCCGAATCACCTGTTATAAATGCCACTGATGCTGACACTGATGCGAATTTCACAGTGAAGTCAATATAGGCAGAGTTAATTACTGTGAATATACAGGATAAATGATTAACAGGATTTCACAACATGTTACTCTATTATTTCATAGTAAAATACTGTATTCAGACCATCCTCTGTGATAACACAACAAATTAAGTGATTTTCATGCTTTTATCGCTCTTGCTTGGCTTTAAACACTAATTTATTTCTTTGGTGCAGGTTTTACTTAAATTGAAAGGGGCACCGCTGCATGTGCCTTAAAATAAATGATGCAACATATAAATCTATGTAAATTGAAATTGTTGTCTTGGCTTATTGTTTTCAGGTGCTTCCTGGGCATTAATCCTAAAATGGGCTCGAAAGCGAAAAAGAGGCATGGCAATTTAAACCCCCATGTCAGCACATTCTTCAGAAAAATGGTTGACTTCGAGTGAATGTCTGTGTAGACATGACATGTGTTAGGCGCTCCCCTCCTTGTTTTCTTTTCTGTCTCCCTGCTGCACTTGGTCGGCTCCTGGCTCTGCCTCTGCCCAGGTGCACCTGGTCTGCCCCTGGCTCCGCCTCTGCCCAGGTGCACCTGGTCCGCCTCTGCCCATGTGCACCTGGTCTGCCCCTGGCTCCGCCTCTGCCCAGGTGCACCTCGGCTGAAGTCGAATAGGCCATTTAGCTTAGGAAGCCTTCCTAATGGAGTGAAATGACCCGGAAGTCCCTCAGTGGCAGCCATGATAAGTGCCGTCCAAATTCTCTAGAATGATAGGAAAGGAGGTTTCAAACTTCCTTTATAACCTCCTTTAGCTTAGGAACCACTGGACCTCCCTAACCGAAAGGAGAGGAGAAAATGCTGCCCCACAATGCCTTGCAGCCGCAGCATTTGCCGTCACACAACAGTTGGCCGTTCACGGAAACAAACGATTATGACGGAGAAGTTATATCATGAAAGTTATGGTGCTTATTAAGCATTTTAAAACGTATGTGGTAACTTGCCAAAGTGCTTTGTTTTGAATGTTCATCAGTATTATAATCAAAAAGAGAAATATGAACATTAGTTTTTACTGAAATTGTCAAATAAAGTCAACATTTCACTGAGCTGTGTGGGGTTTTTTGAACTTTTAAAAGATGTTTGAATGGTGATATACACAGTGATAGATGTTAAGGACTAACGTTTATAATAAATACATTTGTATTTATTTTAAGATATTTTCATACAATCATACGTATTGGGATCATTTGTAATAATGTGGACCGGAGGGAGAGGGTGACGAGCATAAATTTCACTTTTCTTTTTTATTTCAATTCCAACTTTGGTCATGAAGAATATGTTTCTCTGTTGTCCACGTTCATAAAGCATAAAACAACAGCATCAGAGCACGGTGCAGAGTCTCTAGATGAGTTTACAGTAGTCCCTCGTTCTTAATAAACATCCATGTAGTCCGTTGTATAGAACACTGTAGTTTCCATAGTTTCACCACAGCTGCAGACGCACACAATGACGTCCGCTGGCGCATCATAAACACGTCGGATAGTGAAAGTGCATTCAAATTCTCTAAAGTATCGCAGTCCCTTCTCCCAAGTCCTTTTGAATTCTCCTATCCACTATCCCTTAACCCTGTGACGTTTCACTCAGGGGTCAATGAATAGGAGATAGGGTTAGAACTTAGGAGCTGATTTTTAAACTATCAGACCGCAACCCTGGTCTGCCCCTGGCTCCGCCTCCGCCCAGGTGCACCAGGTCTGCCCCGGGCTCCGCGTCTGCCCAGGTATTCCAAATTCCACTCAGCCGTGTATATATAAAGAGAAGCTGGAGGAGAAGGATGTCTCACCTATCCTAACGCCGGGAGACACTCTCCTTAGAATACCTCTTTGCCATTTTGAGCTGCAGGCCATATTTTTGCAGATGTGTTTATGTTTGGCCTGGAGGACCTGGTAGTGCAGTTTTCGCAGCTTCACTTTGTTTCCCATAGGGTTTATAATTGATTTCTGGTTAGGGGGGGAAAGCTCTGGGTCCTACGGCCCGTAGTGTGGCTGGCTCGGGTTCCCTCCTTCTGTTTGTTCCTTTTGGCCATTCCTCCTGACCTCTTTTTGTTTCCCGTTTCGCAAACGGCTGATTATCAATAACTGCGCGTTAACAAGTACCGGTTATTGCGTGTATTCTTTCATGTTGCGGTTCTCAGAACGAACCACTACCGTGCACTACCGTATCAGCAGAGGTTGGGGCCGTAACAACATGTCCAAGACACTGTGAAATGTACTTTGCACTTCAATGGAGTAATAAAAAGTTAAAATGGGCATTTTCTTTGTTTTTCTTCGTTGATTGAGCTGATTGAATTGTGTAGTTATGGCAAAATCCCAGTTAACTAGTCAAATGTGCAATATATTATTGTATTATTTACATTTTTATATTTACAGTAAATGACTGGCTACTGTGTTGCATTACTTCTACAGTAAAAGTGTAAACATACAGGTAATTACTGTAATTTACGTACAGCAAGGTACCATACAGCTCTGTACTGCTATATCACAGTAATTCCATGGGGATGGCAACTGTAAAGTCACAGTATTTAGTTGTACTTTTATTCTAATTTACTGCAAAATATCTACAGTAAATTACTGTGAAATATTTACAGTCAATTACTGTGAAATATTTACAGTAAATTGCTGTGAAATCCATGAAACTAGTAGCCAGTAATTTAATGTAATTTTACAGCCAAACATTTTACAGTGCACTGTACAGATGGGTACTTGTTTAGATATACCTGGCCAGGCTCTGTTTTGCCGTGGTATCCTGGCACCTGCGGGCCGCAGAGGGGCGGCGTAACACTGCCCACTCTGGTTCAATGTCCCCAACCTCCACAGGAATGCCCGAAAAGCTCCGCCGGAGGTGTGAGTTGAAGGCCTCCTGAACTTGGGCCTCCTCCAGACGCTTACCAGGTCTGTCCAGAGGCTTCCCCCGCCACTCGACCCAACTCACCACCAGATGGTGATCAGTTGACAACTCCGCCCCTCTCTTTACACATCGGGAAACCTCCCAGTCCTCCCGATGGCCTGTCCGGGCCAAAGCCCGCTCTCTATCTGGTGTATTAGGTTGGTATATGACTGTTTGTCACGCTGCCCTCCTTCACCGATTTGGCCGCAGATGCGGAACTCTCGCCTGATGGTTACCTCTGGCACCTTAGCTGTGAATAGTGTCCTGCTAGTGCTGCTGCTGATGCCATCTGATATGTTTAGTTTTTCACCCAGCATCTTTATTTCGTCTTCCAAACTCTTTCGGGACTGCTGCAGCTCCATATATTAATCTGTCATCTCGGTGTCATGGCGGTGCTCGCGCGCTTTTCTGTCTCCGTCTTCCGCCAGGCCCTCCATGAAAACTAGCAGCTCTTGGATTACTTTACATGCTTCCTCTGCATCTGCTTTTTCTTCAATTCAGTCAATTTTGTTTTCTGCCAATTTAAATAATGTTCGTCTGCTTTTTTCAGCAAAAATCTTGTCTTCATCATCTTCAATAAAATGCAGACATTGTGGTGCAATCTAGGAGAACCTCCAAATCCATATTTTCCTCACGGTAAATGGACTGTACTTATCAAGCGCTTTACCCAGTCTTTACGACCCCTCAAAGCGCTTAACATACTACATTTCATTCACCCATTCACACCCATTCATACAGAGCAGTGTACCTTCCTCTATAGCAGGGGTTTTCAAAGTGTGGGTAGGTGAGCCTCCCCTCAGAGAACATAAGAACAGCCGCGCCCCCCCTCCCAATTATTATTGCTGTTATTATTATTATTATTATTATTATTGTTGTTGTTGCTATAATGCAGGGGTATTCAATTGCATTTCAAAGAGGTCCAGTAAGAGAAAATGTAATTAAATGCTCTGTTTTCGCTTTCTACCTTCCGCCATTTGAAATTACCCCGACTGTTTCTCTCCTCTTGTCGTGTCTCTGTGTGTGTTTTAATCTATCCTGCTGACTGCACCGATTTGATTGGCTGAGTAGCGTCACCTCCTTAAAACAATAAACAATAACTTTTTAAAACCTTTTTATTTTTACGTTTTAAACATATTGTATAAAACTCCCCCACTACTTGGACTATTCCTTGCACCCCTCTAGAATAAGCCCGAATGGTCTCAACCATATTGCATCAGTAACGTGCACTTGTTATTATAACAAGATCGCAAGGACGCTGGTAGCGATCGGAAAATTGAGTGTTGTTCAGTTTGTGTGTTGTGGAACATGCGTGTCCGTGCATGAAAATATACCACACACCCAATTACAATTGCATGTTCAATTCACTACCCTGGAAGTTAATACAGTTGTTAAAGTTGGAACAGCCTGTGGACAGCCGTTCTTCCTTGCATGTCAGTCGTCGACACCTTCTTACAGAGGACAGGCACATCTAGCTGCAGCACGACCCGTATATTTCCGCACGCCGTGTCCTCAAGACATATTTCTTTTAACATTTTCAACATGGTGGATAAATCCTTATATGCTCCCGGTAACACACTGAACGTCAACTTTGCCTCCTTATTACACTCACCCCTACTTTAGTGGGAACAATGAGTCTGCGTCTTTGATGCACAGAGGAATAAACACAGATCATCCTCTGGCTGCAGCCTTTACCGGTACTTGCTTTTGATCAAAGTCAATGCGGAAAACCTGCACTCACGCAGGTAGGTGGAGGTGAAGGGAATGAGCACTTTTACAGCCTTTTTGGCGAGGTGGGGGAACTCGGTCTCCACAGACAGCCACAAGTGGGCAAGTGTCACTTTACTCGTCTTTTTCTCGTTCTTTTGTGTCTTACGCTGCGCCTCCCCTGAAGCTCTCTGGCGCCCCCCAGGGGAGGCGCGCCTCACACTTTGAAAACCGCTGCTCTATAGGACCTAACATTCACACACATTGACAGACCGTTGACCATGCCATCAGGAGCAACACAGGGTTTAGTATCTTGCCCAAGGATACATCGACATTTTGGGTGCACAGGCTGGGATTTAACCCATAACCTTCTGGTTGAAAGACGACCGCACTCCCTCGCAGCCACAGTCGCCCGTAAAGTGTTGTCTTTCTTTTCCAGGTTCGTCTCAGGATAAAAGCCCTCTTTTAATCCGTTTAGAGCTAATATCCTGGCTAGCTCGCCAAAATGTGTTGCACTCAAGGACTCAAGCAGACATAATTTGTCTTGTCTCACTCGTGGCAACTTTATTATGAACCAAAAACTCTGTCACAGTAGCCTCAACCACAGAGGAAGAAACGCTCTTCCCCACATTCACACCTTGAGCCTTGTGTTGAAAACAGGCAACTACATGCACCAACTAACTCTGCTTCAACAGTAAACATAAAATGCAAACATTCATACGTGGTTGGCACAAAGACACTGGACAAATAAACATAACACATCGTGAACTATGTTGTCACATATGTTTTGCTAGATTATTATAACTCAAAATTGCCAACACTGAGAAAGAGCAAACAGCAGTGTGAGATCCAACAATACATTACTAACATCCAAAATACAAGGTTGACATTGTGGACATAGTAAGCTAAAGAGATCAGATCACTCAGATGTGGTCTGATGTGGTCTGAGTGATCTGATCTCAGTGCATCCATCCCCGGCACCTGTGTCTTTAGCTGAGCTGCCATGTGATAGGATCATTTGAGATGCATGCAAAGGGCAGCTCTCTGCCAGAGTGAAAAACAGAGAGGAAACAAAATGGCCTCTCCCTCTGAGTACCAGACTGCTGGGAATCAGCAGCTTCACTCCGATCTGTAGGCATCAGTATCGGCCGCCAAAAGCCCCAATCAGGGGCAGCCTGTTCGCTCTCTCCCTCCCACAAAAATCTCTTTTTACTTCCACCGCCCCCTCTCTCTCTGTGTTCCAGTGGAGCTCTCTCTCTGGAGCTGTCTCACCCCAGCCTCTCTCCACCCACTCTTTCTCTCTTTTCATCTCGTCCTCCATCTACCCCTCCGTCCTCAAACTAATTGAGGCAGGTGGCCTCCTTTATTCCCTCTCTCCTCTCAGCACCGCAGTTACCAGGCATCTCCATTACATTCTGAGTGTGTGTGTGTGTGTGTGTGTGTGTGTGTGTGTGTGTGTGTGTGTGTGTGTGTGTGTGTCAATGAACATGAAAGTGAAAAACGAATGGCTCTTTTCTCTTCCACCAGTGGCCTCTCCAAACGCCACTCTTTGGTCCTCAACACTCAATTAATCAATTCAGCTTGGTAAGAGGATCTATTTATACCTAAACACACACACACACTGCTGAGAGAGTGGGTCTCGTACACAGTTGGGAACATGGCACCCTGCAGCGGGGGTGGGGGGTGTATAGAGAGGCATAAACAAAGATGGACAGAGAAGCAGAGATGTAACCACAATGGCTTCTGTCAATTAAGGAGGAGTCATTGTTTGGCTGACAAAGTTAACAGTCTCATAAATGGCTCCCATCATGCACTGATGCATCTCAGCAGCCAGTCAGAGTGAACAAAGCTAGCCGCTTCATTTACTCTCCTGCCATGTCCTAAAGGTTCCCTCGTTCTGGCTGCAATCAAATCTCTTTCTTCAGCAGTCCATTTCCTGGAAAACACAACTGAACTGCTGTATGATGTGATCACATGGAAATTGTGTACCTAATTATACATAGCCATTAGGGATGATATTCAAATACAAGTACATTATTTGAACATGAACCAATTGTCTATTGCATTCAAATGTGTTCAGCAGTATTTAATGTTTCTCTTTTTATCTCCCCATGTAGGTCAACCTAATGGACCTTTTGACACGTGTTAAGTGGCCGTGTCAGACCTGACCTTTACCTCACCTACCTCTATTAAGCTTACCATTTATAAACATATGCTAAATTGGCTGTAAATAGAAAGGATGTATGTTCCCATCTTGTATTTTCAGACGTGTGAGACCAGGCATGTGAAACTAGATAGAACATTCAGAACTTTTGACCCTTGCGCATTACGCATTCTAGATGGTGCAATAAAAGCGTAAAAGTTCCAGCCACAAATCTGAGAAGGCGCTTGTGGTTTTTGACACCTTGAGAGCGGTACAGCGGGTATGAAGACAATGAAGCACAGGTGCAGGCGACCTACGCAAAGGGTCGAATCAACTTCCTGGGCCAGCGAATCATAGAGACAAGCTGTCCTTATTGTCTCTGTTAATAAATGAAGTCTCTGTTAATAAATTAAAGTATAAAGTTTGTATATTTGAAATTAAATGTTTAAAGAAAAAAACTTGATTCTAAACATGAAAAAATGTCATATTCCCTGTTGTTAAAATTGCATATTATTACTATAAGTCTTTATTTGTTTTATTTTAACTTTACATTTGTAATTGTTCATTAAGTAAAAGTTGAACATATGTGACCTCCTTCTCCCTCAAAGATAGAAAAGGGGAAACCACCTGATGCAGAGAGGGAGGAGGCAAGAGACTATAAAATATGATGTGTGAAGAGAAAGGGGGGCTTTTTAGGCTTTGGAGGCTTTTGAGGCTTTTTTACGCTTGGAGGCTTGAAAGCTTGGGGGAAGTTTTCTGAGGCCCGGGCCCTGGGTTTGGGCTCTTTTAGACGGTTTTAGGACATTTGACTTGTTGCTTTTGTATTTTGACTTTGTGTCTTTTGTTATTTTTTGGAATCTTGTAAATCCGCTATTTTTGTTAAAACCTTAATAAAACCGGTTTGTACTTTGTACATTTCGACTCAACTCCTGGTCTCTCTCGTGTTCTCTGAAGGTATCTGCTTGGTCTTAGAGTGAGGTAAGAACACCCTTCCTTGGAAAAGGCTGACATTAGTTGATAATTTGGATTTTAAATTAATTAAGGGGAATAGAAACTCTGCCATGGTTAAACTATAGTTTCACATTGGTTACTGTGGTTGATGTGGTTTTGATTAATGTTGAAATATGACATGTGCTCTGCTGATGTGGTAATATCACTGCTGTGATATTAATATTTAACTCTGACTGGTAGTGTCACTGCTGTGACGCGGTGTTTGATATTACATTTGCATTGTTTTGATTGGTATAACTGGGGATCAAAATTGAGGGTTAGGAATTGTGGGTCCTGAAGCTGCCCTAATTACCAAGGGATCTCCCAACGACACAGGGTTTCCCCTCCAGGGGCAATTTTGATACTGCTCTGGGGTTCTACCAGCCCACCAACACCTACTACACTATACACTCTGTTTTGCTATCCTAGCGGTCGGACATCCGTGGCTGGAGTGCCTAAAATAGAGATACGACGGGCAGTTTGGTGTTAGAGGTCATGCTGTAAACGCCCCCCTAAGCAGATTACGTTGATCTTGCGTGTAGACTCTGGGGGGTTTAGTCCTAAAAAGATTGGACGGCCGTTCACCGGAGACTTATCAGCACCGGAGTTCGGTATCGGAGACGGCCTAGATATTAACGTTGGTTGTATCGAAGTTAGATTCCTTTTCAATACTTAAAGGTGAGGAGCAGAATCTTAAAATCGATATGGTATCTGACAGCAGCCAGTGAAGCTGCTGAACAGGAGTGATGTGGTTAATGGAGGGGGGGGGGGGGGTTCTGGTGATGGTGCGGGCCGCAGAGTTCTGGACCAGTTGAAGTTTGTGGATGGACTTGAGACTGAGACCAAAGAAAGAGAGTTGCAGTATTCAATGGAAATGGAGAAAACTGTCAGGTTTTGGTTAGGGTCGATTTAGTGCCAATGAGGAGAACCTTGGATTTGAACACTTTTGAGGAAATTGTTGGAGAAGCAGGACTTGATTTCCTGTACACTCTAAAAAGTGTACTTGATAGTAGTTGAAGTAACTTAATACATTTAATAAATCTGATTCAGATTTCTGCTTTAGATATTCCAATGTACTTTTGTGGGTTATATTCATGTGATTTTTTTGTTCATTGACTTGACTTGCTATTTTGTTATCAGTGAAAGCAAATCAATCAAGTTTCTCTCATCTAACGTGCGTGTGACGTCATGACGTCAACGTCTTTGCCAGATCTTTCCACCGTCACATGTGCAGCCTTTTTCTCTTGAGACGTGACTTCGACATATGGTAAGTGTGATTCAGACAAGATATATTTCTTATATAAAAATAATGTACAATGTCAGATATAACATGTTCCACCTAAATTGTTTAAATGTTGTTGCAAATATTTAGCCTTAACGTTTGAAAACTGAAGGAACCAAGCTATGATGCACTGGCTCCACTGTTAGCTAAACCGCTAGCTTTAGCTCAAACATGACGATAGTTGGTTACTTGCGGGTAGAAGCCTACTCTCTTGGTTTAATATTGTCACTGAAATGTGTAAAAGTTATTCCTATTGTGTACTGGCGTAGATGCTTGTTAACAAATTAGCGCAAACTAATGCGCAAACTGGGTCATGTTAAGGCTAGTACCAGGGTAGGATTTTCACGGCGGCCATGACGGCCATGGCCGTCGTAGCCCCTCGGTCTCGCCGTTATGCCCCACAAATAATTGTACGTCCTACGCCCACCATGGCCTGTGTGCCCCTGATATTGTTAACATCTCGAAGTTGCTTTAAAAGCGACAGAACAGTGTTTTCTGAACTGCATTATGCTGCGTTCACAACGGACGCGATGCGAATATTCTCATCGCTCAACCGCTGGAGTTTCATCGCGGCTGTCAGCTGTGTTTACTCCTGTCATTCAAACAGGACGCGCTGGAGAGGGGGCGGGGCTTATTTCCATGTAAATACTGTGTTGGAAACCAACTACAACAAAATTAACCTATTTTACAGTGATTTAATTGTAATACACGTTTCAAAATAATGCTGAAGTAACTACATACTGATACCGGTTGGTAAAAAACATGAATTAATGCTTTGACAAGTCTGCAGACAAGACGGCAAGCGAAAAACCTTTTAAAATGCGTGTTTTCTGAATGGATCAATCAGGCTAAACTAACCTGTAGCTGCTCCGTCCACACTCACAACAACGTCCTAAAGACAGAATTAAAGCAGCGATTGTATTCGCCATGATAGTCTGTGGTTTGTACATGTTTCACTTTTTTCCAGTTTCTGAACAGAGCTGGGAGGAGTTGATTAAAGAGACTCTTGTACACACACACACACACACACACACACACACACACACACACACACACACACACACACACACACACACACACACACACACACACACACACACACACAGACACACACACACACACACACACACACACACACACACAGACACACACACACACACACACACACACACACACACAGACACACACACACACACACTTCACTGTGCACTGCTGAATGATGTGTGTGCAGAGTTTGACCCTTGAAGGCTGTTTCTTCTGCTCTGAAATGGAATATATTTGTTACATATTAATAGAATTTTTGATTTTTAGATTTAATTTTGGATTTGTGAATGGGAGAAATAGTAGATGGAAAACATACCAAACACCAATTATTCAAAGTAGAGTATTTTATTTTATATACAGTAATACTAAGGAGGCATAGGCCTATATGATATCATGTTTGACATTATTGATATTAAAAAAGTGATTTTTCCATGTCATTCGTGTGTTTTTCTTATCAAAAAGTTATTTATTTGTAAGCTCCAAATCCAAATGTTTCCCTCAATGGCCTTTGTGCCCTGGCATGTGGCCTTTGCGCCCTGAAAAAACGTGTGACACAAAAGATCAGATGGCCTTGCCCCTAAAATGATGAAATGCCAAGCCTGTACTATCATTATTAGTAGATTAGCTTGTCACCAAACTGCACACGTTTTTTTTGTAGTATTTCATACCTGCCAACCCTACCGATTTGGGCGGTAGTCTACCGCTTTTGCCATGTTGCTTTCCCTACCGATTTTCAATCTTCCCAAACTATAACAAATAAAAATGACACTCCATAGACACTGGACTCGACTTTTGGCGGACACCGTTTGCAGCGTGTCTGTGATCGCGTCATACAAACAGTCGTCTGTGTTTCTGAAAGAGAAACAATGGACCGGGGGTAACGCTGCCTTTCCTCTGCACCCCCAGGGCTGATGGGTAATCACTCCCAAATGAGTTTAAGGGAACAGAGACGAGGCATTTGAGTCATGCAGGATTTTCCCGTTAGTATCAGTATCTCGAAAACACATGTTGGCGTCTGAAAGACATCCAGTGTTTGGTCTTTTCCTGAAGCAATCCTTCACCTACAGTGTCTCAACTGAAAGAGGACCACAAACACACACACAATATAATACCATTTTGAGATTTGGAGATATTTATCTCCCATTCTTTCACTTTTTCTGACATTTTCAACACCAAACATGTCGTTAATGTCTCTGTTTAGTGAACTACACAAATCTGAAAGCCTGTACATTATTTATATCACACTTTATCAGTAGAAACATGCAGGAAATGACTTTTTTAATGCAGTATTTTCTGAGTTATGGCGCAACACAAAGATATTTCGCTCTGTGCAAACCTTTGAATATGTCAACAACATGAAACAAGAATATGAACCTGGCTTTTTCTGAAAAATGCATAAAATGATGCAATATATGTTAAATATGGGTTCCATTTCTTCTGATTACCTAATTTGGGCGTGCACATTTGCCGCGCGCAAACCTACCTCTTTTGGATTTGGAAAGGTTGGCATGTATGCTATTTCGGCGTGTGTGTGTGAACGGTTTAATGTAGTGTCGTCGCCGCTGCGTCGAGTGTAATTATAAAGACGATATGGCATCACCGAGCAGTGAGGGGGCATGTTGCGCTGGTGAAAGCCCGGTGATGCATCCGGCTGACGAACATAGAACTTAACCTCGCTGTGTGGGAGATGCAGTAATAATTTGTTGTGCCGGTCGCCTCGATGGCGGGACTGCCTTCTTGTTTATGCTGGAAGTGATTGATGCGGCGTTGATAAAGCCTCACATTTATAGTAGCTCGGTGGTTAAAGCGTTATCCAGCTCTGTGTTGCTGTGCTAATGTGCTAATAAGAAGCCCTGTAGTGTAATTTGCTGTTGCTGATAAGACCATTACTACGTTCGGGGTGATAATACGTGACTGTGAAAGCTTAACAACAAATAGAAATGTCCCCCCTAATATAAATGTATTTATTTTTCTTCTCATGATTTCTCATGCCTGACCGGTGGTGGTTTTTTCAGGCTTTGACACATCGTATTAGACTACTAAGGTACGTGAAGCTACACTACTGTGAGTGATATAGAGATTACTCTAATGTTGCTGTGTGTTCTGAAAGTAATTTCAACGTAAACACAAAGTGCAGGTGATTATAGGACAAAATCCACTGTTTTGTTTTCTGTGGAGTTATTCATTTTAGAGTTCAGCCAAAGCTAATATACAAATGATCTTTTACCTACAAAGATCCTCCAAGTAAAGTGTGGGATGATCTTGATCTATGGGTTCAGAGGACTCCCAGAGTTTTGTGAAATCCTCCAAATGGTGATACTGCAGGACAAGTTGATCTTCATTGTGAAAAAGCTCAGTACATTGAACATTATAGAGCTAATGATCTCAAAACGTCACCAGGCAAGGAAGTGGAACTTCTTCAGCCACAAGATCTACATGAGTCCTACCCACTGGCAGACAACAAAATCCGAGGGATGCGTCTTGTCACATTGAAAAGATATGTCCTTGTTTAAAGGGTGAGGAAGCGAAAAGTGATATTTCATTAGGTGGAAAAACTTTTGTGTTCTCAAAACAGATTTATTTCATACCAGTGTTTTTTTTTGTTTTCAAAGGTTTTATTCATCATTTCACCAACAAATAATTTAATGCTTCACCTGCAGAACAACAATATATTAGTTTTTGTATGACTTCCTATACATATTTGTTATTGGTGCAAGACTAACTATCAACACTTTGGAGATTTCAAATGATAACATTCAATTTTTTGGACATACAAGTTGTCAACTGCAGATTTCATTTATTTAAAAGGAACCTAACATTGAAGGTAAGGGTGGGCATTATGTAATTTTTTTAATATGTGCTGATGGAGTCCAGTCAGCAAATGCCGCCAGTGGAAAAGGGATTTACACAAAGTTGTAGTCCTTTTACTGAAAACTAATAACACATCTATAAGATGATACATTAACAGTGCCAATAATAAGGAATTATGTTTAATGTGCCTTTCTTAAAACGTATTGTGCTTGTGTTGTCTTCTCAGACTGCCATGGCTGATTCGACGCCTGCAAGACTGAAAGTGATTTTGGGGGAGAACAACATTGAAAAACTGTCTCTTCCAAATGGCATACCGGAATCATTGGATGACCTTCTCAGCAAGTTAAAGAGCAACTTCCAGGTTAAAGACACCTGTGAATAAATGTGTAGGAAAATGATGAATACACTAGATTTTCAAAAAAATATACAGAAATATACACTACAGTGACATCTGGCGTCCTTTTTGTAAGAAATGTTCACTTCCGCATAAAAAAGCCTCGGCACATGACCTCCCGCGTGTGACGTAACAAAGGGGGACACAAGGGGGAGAGCGGCCGGTGTAACGTATTAATAAACATGGATCCCAATGCTAGTTTCGACACATAAGACACAGAAGAAGTTGAACATGAATATTCGAATGCATATGACGGACCACAGCCTTATAATTATGAGCCTGTTAGGCGTCCAAGAGACCAGGAGCAGCCAAGGATTAGAAGAAATAACGGCCATCGGAGAGAAATTGAGCTGTGGTGTGAGGAGAACCAGTGGAGAACTGGGCAGCTATCTTGGTGAGTGACCGGCGTTAGCTACAGAATGTTAGCTAACGTCACATCACAACATTGTAAAGTTAGCTATCATATATCAGGCTATAACTAAAGAAGCATTGATAATATAGTAACGTTACTGGCAGGACTGTTGATACTGATCCATAACAGAAACTAATGCGCAAGTATCAGCCGTATCTCGCCTTACCTAATGCAACTCCACACTACGGTGCTGTGTACCGGAGGAGAGACGCGAGATACGGCTGATACTTGACGATCTGGCGGAGAAAGGTTGTGGAGCCTCCGTTGATATTCCGTTGTAAATGGCTTGATGGAAAGCAGGTGTGTAGTTGGGGAGGGTGCACAGCTGATTGCAGCAGGTGAGTGGAGGTTGAGCCGGGAGCCAGGAGTGACAGCCACCACGCACACACAAACAACAAAGACAGGGGGAAACAAACAAACACAAAGGAGACGGCTGGAGCAGTACAGCCACCAAAGCGTTACCTAATGCAACTCCACACTACGTCTTACGGTGCCGTGTACCGGAGGGGAGAGAGAGAGAGCAGCGAAGGGGGGGGGGGGGAGAGAGAAGTAATACGGTTTCCTGATAGAGCTGTGGAGAGTATGTGCTGCAGGGAGGTGGATGCACAACGCACCCAGGAATGAACGCTAGCTCCGGTCCTTTTTACTGTGGACTCGATGTCCTGACAGGCTGGTATTTGTGCAACCTGCACAAACACAATACTGCACCATGATTACAAATGGTGAAATACAATGTAAAACTACAGAAAACTACAAGCTCCTTAAAACAAAACCGCTCTACTCAACGCAACTCTACTATACCCGCGGTCAGAGAGCGTAGATGTGTCCCCTGCGTGATGTAATATGACGCGTTTAACGTATGACCTTAAAAAAAAGCAGTTTTTAAGAGCAGAGCTCAAAATTGCTCCTTTCCCTTTGAATTCCTGCCCTTATGTCTCGTAAAACATATCAAATCCTGCATTCCCTTTTTTAATTGCAATTTTCAAGCAAGTTTAATAAAATGGAGAAAAAATTAAAACCTGGAAGATGCTCTTTAAAGACTTTCTTTGGGTTAAAGGGCGACGTCAGACTGCAGTACATGGACCAAGACTTTGGCAACGACTTCTTCAATCTGACTTCCACCACTCAACTTCAGGATTTGGGAACAATCAAATTGATCCTGTAAGGATGTGCAGGTAACACATATTGATTGCTAGAAAGCTAACCTAGTTTCTAAGTCAAGTTATATTCCTAAAACCTGTATTTCTCTGCCCAGAATCCATCTTCTACTCTGCCTGCCACGTCCAGCCAACACCACCTTGTCAGCGAACCTCTGATTATCTTCACTACCAGCTCCAGCCTGCTCACTCAATTCAACTCTGATTCCCCGGCTCATCTCACCCGTGTTCCGCTGCGAATCTCCGAACACCGGCTTCAGCCTGCTCGCTCCGACATCCTACGGATCTTCAAATACGGACCTCCACTCTCCCCCCCATAGTTATTCCCAGATCCGGATTATTAATTCCACATCAGTATTGTTTGAATTTTGAGTTGGAAATTAAATTATTTTTGCTTCTATACTCACGTCTCCTCCCTTCCGTGTTTGTATTGAGGGTTCAGCCTGTAAGCGCTCTTTGAGTTTAACAGTACGAACTGGTCACTATGAACCCCTCAAAGCCTGGATCGGATCCCTCCGCTGTTCAGCACACTCTGAGTCATTAGGGAAATCTTCTTGGCCAACATGAACGGTTAATCCAAGCTTTGGTGGAAAGCAATCTTTCCATGACTCAAAGCATCACAAACCTTTCTGCCCAGATCTCAACCCTGACATCTTCCGCTGCAATCTCTGCCACCTCAAATCCTCCTCCTGTATCCACTCCATGCCGGGATTTCCACATCACAGATCCAGAGCCTTTTCATGGAGAGGTGGAGAAATGAAGAGGATTCATTTTTCAATGCAATAAGGTATTTCGACAGCGTCCCTTGACCTTTCCTTCGGATGTAACCAAGATTAATTATGTTTTGAATTTGCTTCGTGGCAAAGCATTAAACTGGGCTGAACGACTGAGTTCATCTGTGGATTATGACACCCTTTCCTTTAGAGTTTTTTCTGAACAGTTGTCCATTGTTTTTGATCACCCTGACTACTCCGGCTCTGCTGCTAATCGTCTGCTAACACTACAACAAGGGAATCGAACCGTGGCGGATTACTCTATCGAGTTCCGCACACTGGCGGCAGAGACCCGTTGGGACGAGGCGGCTCTAAGGGCAGTTTTTGTTAAAGGGTTGACGGGTCAACTGAAGGATGAGCTGGCTGCACGAGACGAGCCTGCAGACCTCCAAGCCTTAATTACCTTGGTGTCTCGCCTCGACAGCCGGTTGCGGGAGCGCCGTGCGGAGAAAGTAAACCGAGCTACTCACCCAGATTTGCTCCTTCTGTTTCCACACCCTCTGGATTCACCTCTTCATCTCGCGTGCCTCCTTTGGCTAAGGAGGAACCGATACAGTTGGGACGTACCGGACTATCTCCTGAGGAACGCCTTCGACGTATGAGGTTGGGTGAGTGCCTGTATTGTGGCAAGTTTGGGCATCTCATTGCTGGTTGTCCTGTTCGCCCAAGCGCAGAAGCTCGTCAGTAAGTTTGGGAGTCCTGACGAGCTCACTTTCCCCATCTATTGTTGCCCCAACCCTGCGCCGATTTCTCATTCCTGCCAGAGTCTGTACAAACTCTCAGACCTTGCCCCTCTCTGCCCTCATTGACTCAGGCGCTGAAGATAGTTTTGTAGACCTAGAACTTGCCAACCAGCTGGGACTTCAGTTGGAATCCTTACAGGATCCTATGAATGCCTTAAACGGTCAACGCATCTCTAGAGTAACTCAGCAGTCACAACCTGTTACTCTGATTATTTCAGGAAATCACAGAGAACAAATCCAACTTAAGGTTATTTCCTCTCAAACTACTCCTTTGGTACTTGGTTACCCTTGGCTTCGCACCCACAATCCTCATATTGATTGGGCTGGAGGAAGGAATGGAATCAGAAATGTCACCTTAACTGTCTACAGTCAGCTGTGCCTCCAGTTCCTGTTAACCCGCTACCTGCTCCATGTGTCTCTCCAGATGTAGATTTATCCGGCGTTCCTAACTTTTACCACAACCTGGGTGAGGTCTTCTGCAAGGATAAGGCTCTCTCTCTTCCTCCTCCCCGTCCATATGATTGTTCCATTGATTTGCTTCCTGGGGCTCTGTTACCCACCAGCAAGCTCTATAATCTATCCCGGCCTGAGAGAGAGGCCATGGAAAAATATATCAGTGATTCCCTGGCTTCTGGAATAATTTGTCCTTCTTCCTCTGGAGTCCTAGAGTAGGAGTAAATGACAACAAACATCACTGGCATCACTTTGCACTAATATGGGACAATAATATCACTGGCCGGAGCCCTACTCTGTGATTACTCACTGATTACTCTGACGAATCACATGATCAGAACCTAATATTTAAAAATGCTGGGACACCCTGAACCAGTGCATGACATTAAGGATTTTGACATCACAGTTAAGAATAAGTACCCACTTCCCCTGATCAACTCTGCTTTTGAGCCACTCCAAGGTGCCACCATCTTCTCAAAACTCGATCTCAGAAATGCCTATCACTTGATTCGTATCCGCCAAGGTGATGAGTGGAAGACTGCCTTTAACACCCCCCTTGGCCACTTTGAGTATCTCTTCATGCCCTTTGGACTCTCAAATGCCCCAGCAGTTTTTCAGTCTCTGGTAAATGATGTCTTGCGTGATTATCTCAACCAGTTTGTCTTTGTGTACATCGACGATATTCTGATCTTCTCCAAGAGCCTGGAGGAACACCAAAGACACATCAGTCTGGTTCTTCAGAGGCTGCTTGAGAACAAGCTCTACGTCAAGGCAGAAAAGTGTGAGTTTCACCAGGAACGGGTCAGTTTGCTTGGGTACATCATCCGGCAAGGCAGGTTGGAGGCGGATCCAGGGAAGATTCTCGCAGCCTCAGAGTGGCCAGTCCCCACTTCTCGGAAGGAGTTGCAAAGGTTCCTGGGGTTTGCCAACTTCTATCGTCGGTTCAACAAGGATTATAGCAAGGTTGCTGCTCCACTCTCCAGTCTCACCTCTATCAAGATCAAGTTCTCCTGGACCCCTGAAGCTAACTATGCTTTTCTTAAACTTAAGTATCTGTTCACTTCAGCCCCCATTCTCATCCAGCCTGACTCAAGCAGACAATTTGTGGTCGAAGTTGACGCCTCTGACATCGGAGTTGGTGCTGTTCTGTCTCAGACTTCCGGGCCAAACAACAAGCTTCACCCCTTGCTTTCTTCTCTCGCCGTCTCTCCCCAGCTGAGAGAAACTATGATGTGGGCAACAGAGAGCTGCTGGCAGTTAAGATGGCATTGGATGAGTGGCGGCACTGGCTCGAGGGCAGCGAGCAGCCATTTCTGGTGTGGACCGACTATAAGAACCTTGAGTACATTCAATCAGCCAAACGGCTAAATTCTCGACAAGCCAGGTGGGCTCTCTTCTTTGGACATTTCAACTTCACTCTCACCTATCGCCCAGGTTCCCGGAATACCAAGCCCGATGCCCTGTCCAGATCATTCACGTCTGAGGGTCCAGTCTCTACATCGGACTCTATTCTTCCCCAGAGATGTGTTGTGGGTGTCGTCACTTGGGAGATCAGTAACGCTATCCAGGAGGCACTGTTGGAACAACCAGACCCTGGTAGCGGTCCGCCTAACCGTCTGTTTGTCCCTAACTCAGTCCGTTCCCAAGTCCTGCAGTGGGTTCACAGCTCCCGTTTCTCCAACCATCCCGGTGCCAACTGCACACTTTCCCTTCTCCAAAGACATTCCTGGTGGCCAACAGTCGACAAGAATACAAGGGAATTCGTCTCAGCCTGTACAGTATGTGCCTCTCATCAGAAACCTGCAGGTTTGCTCCAGCCCCTTCCAATCCTTAGTCGACCCTGGTCACATATTGCTCTGGACTTTGTCCCCGGTCTGCCCCCCTCTCATGGTAATACGACAATCCTAACTGTTGTAGACCGCTTCTCTAAGTGTGCTCATTTGGTTGCTCTACCCATGCTCCCCTCAGCTCTGGAAACCTCCCAACTTCTCACCCAGCATGTCGTCCGCCTACATGGAATCCCGGCTGACATCGTCTCCGACCGTGGACCTCAGTTCACCTCCCAAGTTTGGAAGACCTTTTGTCGTTCACTTGGTGCGTCGGTCAGTTTAACTTCCGGGTACCAACCCCAGTCTAATGGTCAAACGGAAAGGGCCAATCACGACCTGGAATCTGCCCTCCGCTGTGTTGCAAACCGGAATCAGAAGATCTGGAGCTCACATCTGCCTTGGGTGGAATATTCTCACAATTCCCTCACTTCATCAGCTACAGGACTCTCTCCTTTCGAAGCCTCTCTAGGGTACCAGCCACCCTTGTTTCCCGAAGAGGAGATTGAGTTGGCTGTTCCATCTGTCCAGCGACATGTTCGTCGGTGCCGTAAGATCTGGAGAGACACTCGATCTGCCCTCCTCCGGACTTCCTCCAAGAACCAGCAATAGGGATGTCCCGATCACCTTTTTTTGCTCCCGATCCGATTCCGATCATTTGATTTTGACAATTTGCTGATACATATTTTTCCCGATCCGATCTTTATGCAATGCATTAAGAGAAAAAAAAGAAAAAAAGCATTCAAGTTGTCCCTTAAGGTTTTTTTTTAATTTAAATTGGATATTCTATCAAACATGGATATAGCTGCATTTTTTTACAGCAGCATTGGATCAGTTCAGTTGTGCAGCATTGGATCAAAACAAAATAAAGCTTATCAGTACTCGTTAGCTTAGTGCTACAATTAGACACTGCTCACTGCCCACTCTGTTGCCAGATTTGAGAGAAATAAGCAACCAGGTCTATGAAAACAAGCCCCAAAGAAGCAACACATACATGATGTTGTGTAATTTGAAACCAAAAATAAGGCCTCAGGATGACTTTACGACTTGAACATGGTCATTTTTGTTTTGTAACATTGAATACAAAAAACAATTCTTTTTTTTTTTTCTTTTTTTTTTTAAATCCCGATTTTTTTTCATCCCGAAAAGTCTGGTGGTCGCCAGGAGGCTCCCGTTGAGGGGGGGGGGGGGGGGGGGGTACTGTAAGGATGTGCAGTTCTCCCTCCTTCTGCTTCTCTTTTTGTTTCTATCTGTCTGTCTTCCTGGCTGGGCGTGGCTGACCTACTTTCAGTTCCCGCCAATTCACCTCCGCAGCTGCTACTCATCATCCTGATTCATCTACTCACCCACACCTGCTTATATACCCGGCTTCCTCATCCAGTATTCACCAGTTCGTCGTCAAAGATACACTGATAACACGTATTGATTGCTAGAAAGCTAACCTAGTTTCTAAGTCAAGTTATAGTCCTAAAACCTGTACCAGCCAACACCACCTCGTCAGCGAACCTCTGATTATCTTCACTACCAGCTCCAGCCTGCTCACTCAATTCAACTCTGATTCCCCGGCTCATCTCACCCGTGTTCCGCTGCGAATCTCCGAACACCGGCTTCAGCCTGCTCTCTCCGACATCCTCCGGATCTTCAACTACGGACCTCCACTCTCCACCCCCATAGTTATTCCCAGATCCGGATTATTAAGCGCTCTTTGAGGTTAACAGATCCACCAGCAAACAAATACACCTTTGAACATTGCCACTGATACCACATCATCGTCTTCACTTGAGTGTTTCCAAGTATACCGCGAAACACAACATGTATATGTAAAAAGTAGTCCTAGCATGTTTTTTTTTTTAAAATACTCTTTATTGAATTTTACACATTTTAACACAAAACACAGAACAATGCACGACAACCCCCCCACCCCCCCACAGACAGCCACACAGCACATCCTCAATTTGAAAACAATTGAATGATATTAATATTAATCCTTCTCAACATAATCGCAATAATACAGATGGATCAGATGAGATAAATGAAATATATATATACATACAGCTCAAGCTGGAATAAAAATTAAACATAGAAGTAAGAGGGATATTATTTTTCAATCGGCAATATGTGAGTTCAGGGCAGGGCTCGACATTAAGGACTGCCCGATGGCCCGGGGCCATCTAGTATTTAGCTCGGGCCATGAAGCCTCACCTGCTGGTTGCCCGGTCGGGCAATCTATTATGCCAGTATCATGCAGCTTGCGGATCCAGTAATGAGTGACCCAACAGTAAAACTAAACATATCTATAACTAGTTTAGGTAGTTTGAGAGCTAATTCAAATAGCTACGTGTGATATTCTAACCTGAAGCGTGTGTTTTGTCCGCTCACCGCTGCATGTGATCATGCAGAGCTGCGTGTCAACTTGTCAGCAGCAGCTGATCTCTCTCTCCCGGCAGATTAGACTTCACTCCCATTTATGTCCATATCGATCAGATCCAGCTAGTTCTAGCTAATGATAGGACTACCTGCTTATTAAAAGACACCTAAACAATAAGTGTCGCTATGCAACTGGGTGAGGCCACAAAGTATAGCGCAGCATTATGCATTTGTTTACATGCCCACCGGAACCCCGAGGCATTACCAACAGATCAACGCACAATCAACCCATACAGGACATCTCTTTCTCCACATTAAGTGTTAGACATTAGAATTGACTATTCTTGTCTGTCACATACTCTTCTTGTCTGTCACATAAGTGGCGCAACTGAAGCGGTATTGCGCTAAAGGGAAATTATTTTGACCGAAGAGATTTAGATTTGCCGGCTAATGGGAACTCTGACGTCGCCATTTTGTGTGCTTCGCGGATGCGCTCGGCTCCTCTCGGCTCTTCTCGATTGCTGCTCGGGTCTGCTTCCGGATGAGGAGGCATTCGTTCGACCAATTTACAGTAGATAACATTACAAACATTTTTAACAGGGGCCATAATAGTGTAAATAATGTTTGTTTTGGCAGTAATAACTGAATGTAATGTTTTCTACTTTTTTACATCTGGGAAGGCATTTGCCTTCCTCAGATGGAAAGTGTCTTGACCAACAACTGAAGTATTTCTTATAGCTATGCAGGGCATGCAAGCGAGCAAACATAAACAAGAACAAACAAACAAGTGAAATGAAGAATAAAATTGAAATTGTACAATATAATATTGTGGTGGTTCATCTTATAATTCAGTCTAGAGAATGCACCAGACAGCATCTAAGACTTGCACAAATCTAAATTTTCTAGGGGGAGGCCCCCCAAACCCTTCGTGTGTCATTTAGTCCGCACGCATTTTTCAGGGCAATCTCTATTGGGCTCAGGGCCATATGTAAATTAGCTTAGATGGCCCACAGGGCCATCTCCCAAAATCCTTAATGTCATGCACTGGTTCAGGGTGTCCCAGCATTTTTAAATATTAGGTTCTGATCATGTGATTCGTCAGAGTAATCAGTGAGTAATCACAGAGTAGGGCTCCGGCCAGTGATATTATTGTCCCATATTAGTGCAAAGTGATGCCAGTGATGTTTGTTGTCATTTACTCCTACTCTAGGACTCCAGAACAGATGATCTTCAGAAGGAGATGGAGGAGCTCACAATGGGTGTGTTTGTGATACGGAAGGAGGGGGAAGGACTGCAGGAGCCACCAGCAGACATCAGCATCATCATCGAGGGCGTGGAGGTGCTGAATGAACTGCCTTCAGTTGCCTCAGCTTGTGCCCTCCTTCTGGGTTTGCGATATGCACTCAACATAGCATATCCAAAACCCCTTCATTTCACTTTTGAAGTACTTCAGAAAATAATCATGCAGCTTGACCAACACAAGATGTCCGCCAAAGTGCAAAGTCTGTATGGCAGACTTCAAAGCTCAGAGTAATGTTAAATATGTTCGTTATTCTCGCGTCCAGTAGAGAAGCTTTAAAATGAGATTAAATGGAGTCTCTGAGAAGATTCAAATGGGATACTTTAGTTAAAAAAGGCGCGGTAGTGTTACAGACAGAATATTGTTCAGGCAGAAAACAGCTGTGATCTGGCTCTCATGAGCAAGAGAAGAGAGAGAATCCCTCGTCCGGTGCTGTTATATATATCCTCTGCTGGCTCCTCCCCGCCAGCCGGCTCGCCTTGTCTCTAATGTCCGTTGTTGCATTTAAACAGAGGATTGGTACTTTTCACATTCAATATATGCTTAACACGCCTTTTCTCCTCATCTTCTCCTTCATCACTTTGCATGTAACACATTCTAAACGCTGTAATCAATACTCTAAAAAATACAGAAAATACTTCACGGCTGGTTTGGTTTCCGGTCATTCCGGATGTTGTCACATGCTACTCTCGTCTGTAAACAATAATGTATTCAAATAAACTGTACCTTCATTTAATATTCAGCATGGTAGTATCTCGACATCTATAGTTGTAGTGTTAAATCAGTAGGTTTGGGTTTGCACCACTCCATGTCATTTCGCTACTAAATTCACCTCTTTAGGAAATCGTATATTAGCCACATGCTAAATGCTAACCGGAGATGAAGGATTTTCAGAATAAAAGCTTAACTGGTTGTTCACGTTAATTTCTGGTTTTTTCAGTATAAAACAGCGTTTAAACTGACGGTATGTTTAAGCTACATTATACCATCAAAACATTGATTTTAATTTCTAACAGTAACGACAAACAAAACAATGTTTTCCTCCTCTGGACCAAAACATGGCCTAGTGCTGTATTAGCACAATGGCGTCTTGACATCGTACATTGCACATGTAAAAGAAAATGTTGTGGGCGCGGTAGGTTTTTGTTTCACCATATTTGTTTAGATTCCAAGAAATGGTTATGTATTCAGAAGAACAGAAACTTTGTTAATGTTTAAATATTTGTTTCTAATAGCTTTCCTGCAGTGGTTTACTTCAGTAAAATATCTCTGTACTTAATGTATTTCACCATTGCTTCAATGTCCTGTTAATGTCAATAAGCACTACACTGAAGTTAATGTCTAATGAATGTGTTTTTGGTTATCAGCCTGAAATAGAGAGGTCCAGTGATGACGTTTTTTTGTAGGACGACCCTGAATTAAGCTGCTGGTTCCCCTGACAAAAAGCAATGGGATTTCCTGATAGGATTTTGGAATATTGTAAAAAAAAATAAGATCTCTTGAAAACTAACCTGTTTGATAAATGCACGTTTTGTTCAGCCGGACATGTGGAGATTAGCTGGCTGAACATAACGTGCATTTATCGACCGGGTTCGTTTTCCACAGATCATGTTTTTTACAATATTCCAAAATCCTATGGAGAAATCCCATTGTTTTTTTGTCGAGGGAACCAGCAGCTTACTTAGGTTGTCAGCCTGAAATAAGGTCTGTGGTTGAAAAGCTGAAGATATTTCCACGTTTTGGTCTACAACATAAAAAGTGTCAGTTAATACCCCACTGCTGAACGTCAAAAGCTTCTGTCCTAAAAACAGCGGTTGCTATTTAGTGATTACTTGACGCCACCATGCCTAACGGTGGTGACACAAGGCCATGCGACTGTGTTTATAGCCTCATGTAACATTTCTACTACTTGTTAATGCATTTATGCTTCAAAAATCATAAAGTGTTGTTCATATCTGGAGATGGAACACCTGATGTTTAACATTAACATTAGGTAACTGTTATTGTTTGTCTGTTAATTACACACTTTGTATTGATCCAAAGACTATTTTAAGGAAAGACAAATGAAAGTTGTTTTTATATGTTTATATAATAAAGTGTAAATACATTATATTTGAGTCCATGATTTGTCTTTCAGTCAACTTAACATTTAATTGTGAATAAAGTATTTAAAATGTCATACTGAGGTTACTTAAAATAAATACTTTTTGTGAAACTGTAGTTTTAGGTTGTTAATGAGCAGTATCTTACTTTTGGGCAAAGCAAATAATTGGGTTGGAAAACTTGGAAAATGTAAGCTGGATTAATGCAAACTGTTGATTTGAAAGCAAACACATTTTTTATTACATCTGACTTGAATAATTTGTGTTAATATAATTTAAAAACCTTATTTGAGAAAACTTAATTAAATTGCGTGTTACCAATTTAATTAATTAAATTAAGTTGGTTCAACTATTTTCTTTTTTCAGTGTAAGCAATCAGAGAGAGAGAGGTGGGAGGGAGGATAGAGGTCGGTTTGGAGAACAAATAAAGCTGGGTGTCATCTGCATAGTAATGACATTGAATGCTGAACATACGGAAGTAGATTATGACAAAAAGATGGCCCTGGACAGAGCCCTGGGGAACACCGGTATAGTGACCGGGAGTGGCTGTGATTTCAAACGTTTGAGTTGGATGAACTTAATCAAAACTTAAGAAGGTCATTTTATTCCACTTTGTTCCACTGTAACAGTTAGTAGACCCTCCAGAAAAACGTGGGGGAAAATCCTTGATTATGCGGGCTAAATTCCTTGATTATGCGGGCTAAAATCCTTGATTATGCGATTAAACATGCGGGGTTTTTATGTGATTTTATGCGGTGAAATTGCGGGAAGTTGCGAAATATGCGGAAAGTTGCGAAATATGCTAAAAATGCCGGAAAAAAGAATAACAATTTTTTTAAATATTGGGCTGTCTTATTTATTCTCTCTCACACAAAACCTGCCACTAACGTTAAACCCCTTTACTATTCAATTAAACAAATTCAATGTTTATTTATTGTAAAAGCAAAGCTATTTTAATCTCACACACACACACACACACACACACACACACACACACACACACACACACACACACACACACTTCTCCGCCTCATTCTGTTTTCATTTACTCGTTCGTTATCTGACCAGCTTCAATCTTGTAGGCTACTCACTTCGTTTCTTGTAGCCCTCGAAAGGGTTTTGGAGGTTGATGCCTCGGTGAAAGTGCGTTGTTTGGCTTTCTTGTCCGCAGCAGCAGAAAGCCTTTTCGAATGTTTGAATGAATCAAATTGGGTCGTCACCGTCGGTTTTCTCTTATGCTCCAACCTTTACAGTCTATGGCTCCAACACACAGTTGCACGGGGTGCAGAATAGTTTCCCCCCACTTTTTGCCCGGTCTTTAGTAGAAATGTTCGTCTGTAAATGAGATGGATTAGATTTTTTCATCTTGGTGTTTTCTCTATCGTGTGAGCTCCACACGTTCACTCTATAGTGTTGTTTACATTCTGTGATGCGCGAGCTGATGACGTCACGTCAAGACGAGTTAACTTTTTTTCCCCTCAACTTTGTGTCGAAAAATACGGGGATTATGCAGGCCTTTTGATAAATATGCGGCCTTTTAAAAATCTGCGCCATTTTGCTGATTATGCGGTAAATTCTGCGATCGCAGAATCGCGTTTTTCTGGAGGGTCTAAGTTAGAGTTCAATGCCACAACCCCTGGCACAGGGTTACACTTTATTTTACAGCGTGTGCCCCCAAATGATGGGGCTATTACACTACTCTCTCTCCTGTCAGTGGTGGGGGACTTGCTGGGTGTTCTGCTGACCCCCTCCCCCACAACAGATCCTCCTCTTCCATTCACCGTGGATTAGAAGAAAGCTCTGTGACATAAACTGAGAAGGATATAATGCACAAAACACTAGGATAGGCAGTGTGTGTGTGTGTGTGTGTGTGTGTGTGTGTGTGTGTGTGTGTGTGTGTGTGTGTGTGTGTGTGTGTGTGTGTGTGTGTGTGTGTGTGTGTGTGTGTGTGTGTGTGTGTGTGTGTGTGTGTGTGTGTGTGTGTGTGTGTGTGTGTGTGTGTGTGTCTGTATTTCAGAGGGGTATTGTGTGTGAGATTTTCTGCAGCATACAATTGAAGCTTGGCACTAAGGCCCCTCAGTGTGAAGGATAAAGAGGGAGATGTGGAAAGAGAGAGACAAATTGAAAGAAGAGAAGAATGGGGAAATTACAGAGGGCAAATATGAAATAATGACTGAAAGAAGGAAGAGAGCTCAAATAATGGCCATATTTCAACATAACCTTATTTATCCCCAGTCTTTGTTTATTCGTGTTATTATTAAAACTTTCTTGTCATTGCTTTGTGGGAAACTTTGTCAAAAGAGATTATGATGTAAAGCTATCAAAAACTGAAAATATAGTCTTGTAAATTCAAATTCCCCCAAGAATATTCTACCATTTGTGGTAGGTGGGTTTTTCCCAGAATTTGAAGTATTTGCATTCTATATTTGACTTTATTTAGTCAATGTTTTTCCAACTTTAAATAACTATTTAGTTTAATTTCGTACCATTATCCTCACTGTCCGTCAAAATGTGTTCTTCCAAATAATGTAGAGTGGTTTCTGTTGTGGCCACCAGTCTACTTTGTAACTTGTTTCTGAGAAAACATGTGGAAAATCCCTCTCCCACTCTTACCCCCCTCAACCTGCTCCCCCCTCCTGCCACCCTGGAGGGGCGGAGCTAGCTTATCTATAAAGGCAGCAGGCTCACCTGTGGCAAATCCTTTCCCCATGAACAAAGAAGTTGGCTGGCCTCATGCAACTCCTGAGAACCAATTGTTTGCCTGAGTAAATAATCAGTAAGTTTTCCTTGCCTTTGTATTGTATTTTTGAAAGTAGCTTGAGTTTATCTCCCTATTTTCTGTACTGTTTAGATTGCATTTGTTAACTTTATTTCTACATTACAAATAATTATGTGAAAAGATAACTGCTTTGCTGGAATATAATTTGAAGTGTGAATATTATGTTTGAACTGACTAAGATGTGTTGTACTTTCCTACCAGATCAACCAGACAATAATTAAGACAAACAAGAATCAACGAATTGCAATGAAAACAATGATCTGGAAATCCTGCCTCTATCTTTAAATCCACGGTGTTGACTGTTTAATCCTTGAACCAACCACCCTCACCACTCTCCATATTCTTCATGGTCCTTCGAGCCGGAGCAGTCTAATTCAATGGATAGAGCAACATCAAGGAAACGGCCCACACGTTTGCAGAAACCGTCCGGCTGTGGCTCAGTCAGTAGGGACTTGGACTGTCGCCGGTTCAAGTCCCCGACCAGACCTAAAATATGGAGTGTGGAATGCTACTTGGAGAGGTCCCAGTTTACCCCCTGCTCTGCAGTGGTGCCCTTGAGCAAGGCACCGGACACTAGGGTTGGGTATCGTTTGAATTTCCACGATTCTGATTCCGATTCTACTTTTCGATTCCGGTTCTTAACGGTTCTAAATTCTGATTCTTTGAGGGGCAGGGTAAAAAAATTATACATGCTTCTTCCACCAAAGAAATTACATTTATTCGAGAAACTTTTACACAGGTTAGTTTACAGTAATATTCACATTAATCAGTCTGTTTATATTCACTGCTATGTAACTGTAACCTGAGAACCACTGAAGCTACAACAGTGCAACAGTCAAACTTTTAAAGGAAACCCCCCCATTTAAAAACAGTTCTTGTTGAGAAAAACAAGCATATCTGCCTTCTCAGGCATACCGGGAAGAAATGTTTGAACATTTTAAAGTAAAATGCTTCAATCTGGTGCACTTTAAGCATAATGACTAGAGACTAGATCTAGGGGGTACAACTCTAAACACCCATATGAAAAAGATTGGTTTACATTTTAAATAAGTATGTGAACATAACCAATAACCTACCATAACAAATACATGTAACGTATTTTATTTATGCATATTTTTGTATCTCCAGTTTAAAACGATACGTCTGGTTTACTGTCCTATAGTATACATTGGAATGATTTCAAACCTGTTTTATCCCAATAATTATAAAGGAGTGCCTTGGAAATATGTGTTTACATAAATTGTGATCAAAACGTTTGAGACCCACTGAGATAACTTAGACTAAAGTTAACTATCTAAACACTCCTTTACCTCACTGAGCTGTAGTTATCAGCCTCTCAGTCTGACTGGAGAGGACTCTCCCTCCACATTATTGTAGAAACATCTTCTTTTTCCGTTAGAGCAGCTATTACCAGATGCTAGTAACAACAGCGCTGGTACCGGTGCACCCTCCCTTTCTCCCTCGCTCGCTCCCACGCTCACTCGCACTTTGGCTGTGAGCTGCGGGTGCCAGATAAGCCAACATCCCCCATTTTCATCACTTACAGCGCCCATTGTACAGGGCTAATGAAAAGTGTAACCGGGATGAAAAGGGTGTTACAATTACTTAATTATCAATGTCGTTACATCAAGGCCGAAAATTAGGATGAGCACAAAATATTTTTTTGCCCTCCCAGAGCTGTCAGCGCAGCGCCTCCACAGATCTGGCGCCCTCGGCGAACATCTATAACGCCAGTGCGACGGACCGTCCCATGTTACACTGTAGGAAGTGTAGGTACAACGCTACATTTCCTGCCCCGCCGCAGTCATACAGTAGACTACGGAGAGCGGCGAGAAACATTTCCTCAGGCATTCAAAAGCGGAACCGAAATTCACATTTCTAAATGATGGAACCGTTTCCGAACCGGAACCGGTACTCGGTACCCAACCCTACCGGACACCACCCTTGCCCCCTCACTCCCATTGCTCCCTGGGCGCTGTACAATAGCTGCCCACTGCTCCTAGTAATAGGATGGGTTAAATGCAGAGGCTAAATGTCACTGTGCTGTGTGCTCATGTGTGACCATTAAAGAGGGTTTCATCCCTCCGTTTCTTTCTCTTCTAAACCTCCAAGCTATCTGGCAGATTGCCAGACGTCCCCCCCTCGTCCAAGGGAAAATGTTTTAATCACAAGTGGATCATGTTCTCCTCCTCACAATCTTTCCACCAGAGGACAAGGGAAGGGAGGATCTTCCCGCATTGAGATGGAAGCCATGGATCTGGGAAGGAATGAGCAACAGTCATACAACGAATCATCCTTTTCCCTGTGATCATCAGTTTCATTAAATTCAAATGACAATATTGAAGACGTTTGTGAAGCTCACAATCCTCCTCTTTAGTTTGTGGATTACATCAAACACTATGTGAGCATAACATTCCTATTAGTCATCGTTGCTCAGATTTCCCATTTCCACCTCCACTCAATCGGCCTTGTTCCCTTCCACCCCCCCTGCCACTCTAAGGCCTTCACCTCAGCCTGCAAGGCCCAAGTCAACACAGGCTACCCGGACCAGTGGACATAATGTGAAACAATCCTCCCTCGATGATCCAGTTCAGCATACTTGTATGCAGCAACCATATCCTGGAGCCCCAGCAATCAGAGCCCCTACAGAGACCCCCTATGACGAAACTCCCTTAGATCTCTCCTTTAGGCAGCCTAAACGATATTCAACATACCAGACTGCTGCAAAAGCAATAAGTCAACTGTCACTGCCCTTTCCTCTGCCACAAGAATCCAGACCAGCTGCATCCCACTCTCATCAGCAGCTTGATCCCTCTCAACATTCAGGCTTTCTTCTCATTCCCACCAGGTCCTATCTCAGGACCGTAGTATAGTCGACTTTATTTTTACGTTATTATTCAAAGATAAATAAGGAAGTGTGTGTTCTATGAGATGGCAGAGAGGTTTCGGCTCCGATTATTAAATCAAAGAGGCTTAATGTTTTTGATATCATTTCACTATAGCTATGTGGACGGTGTCAAGGTCCAATGTTGACAAAAACACTATATATAATCCAGGGGGCGGTATTGCGCCTAAAAACTGTTTGCCAGCCGCCCTTAAACAACAAATGAAGAAGAAGAAGAAGAAAACACAGCACAACGAACAAAATGATAAGTTAGTATGGCAAGTTCAGATAACACACAGGAGCTAGAAGACCCACCTGCTTCTTTTAAATCAGCTAGACATGAAAGCCGAGAGACCAACATAAATAAAGGAAGCTTTTGGCATATATTTTTCAACGGCTATGCGCCCATATGCAATAGTAGAGGACCCCGGCTTGTATTGATTGTGATTGAAACACTTTCTTATTATTTATTTTTGAAATATTTTCAAGACATTATTTTTAGTTGTACAGCTTATTTAACCTTTTTGTTTGACATTGTTCAGCCATTATAGATAATACGGCCATCTGAGTGTGTGTGGTACTGCTTGTGGTTTCTTTTTAACTGTGCAATAAAGTTAATTATTCAAAATGTTAGAGTTCCTTATTTGTATACTGAAACTTGCACTACTGTTCAAAATAAATAAAAACAAACCTGGAATTATGCATTTGGGACTTTTTTTGGTGCTTTTTCTTGTTGTACCGAACCCGCACCGAACCGTGACCCCCAAACCGAGGTACGTACCGAACCGTGAATTCTGTGAACCGTTACACCCCTAATTCGCGTGCATTTCCTGTTCGGAAAGTGGCGCTGTACTGAGAGGGGCGATTTTATTTTGTAAATATGTAATACTTGTAATAATGATGCGTTCACACCGGACGCGATGCGAATAATCGCTCGAGTTTCACGCCGGCTGTCAGCTGTGTTTACTTGCCTCATTCATCTGAGTCAGCTTCTCGAGCCGTATCTGGCCGTGCAACACTTATAGTCACATAGGCTACTGTATGCAGAAGTGTTATTTTAAACAACACATTAAGTTGACGAAACACTTGAGTCAAATGTAATTAAAGTCAGATCCACTCGTGTCTTAGATAGGGCAGTGATATCATACAGCTGTTAATCTACGCATTCAAACACTCAGTCGTTTGTTTGTACCAGCTGTTCTGTATTCACCTTGCAGGTGCAGCTATGTTGCTTTATCCTGGGTTAAGTGTTTAAGTCATGGATATGTAATGTTTAACTTCTTCATATTTGTCTATTATAGTTTACTTTTCATTCATGAAGTATGACGCAGCGCGGTCAGTACGCTTGTCCCTGTTTGTGATTGGTCAGATGTTGCTCACCCCGTCCCTTTCACGTGAACGCCCACTCGGCCGGACAGAGAAACCTTGGGTTGATTTACCGAGTTGATAACCAGCGTCGTAGGCATACTTGCCCACCCTCCCGATTTCATCCCCCTCTCCTGGTTTGCTCCCGGGGTCATATTTTTACCGATTTCTCCCGATTTCTGACTAAATCAGATTTACTCAGGACTGTTTCCACTCAGACTTTAATATAGGTACACCATTGTTTGGTTTCCATGGTAGCGCGTCTCTTTAGTAGCGCGCACAACTGTGAGTCTGAGAGGGTGTTCAGCATGGGGAGTAAGATAGTCACAGAAAACAGAACAAGAATGGACAACTCTACCCTCTGCTCACTCCTTTCCTGTAAAAAACAGGTCCAGCCCATATGTTCCATCAAGGATGGTGCTACTACGGACCGCGCAGCGGGATCTCGCTTGTTAGGGTTAGTTAAGCCAGATAACTCAGAGATATCCAGGATCTGTAGAACTGGCTTCGTAGTACAGGCCACTGATCGATTAGGCTAAGCTAACCTGTAGCTGCTCCTTCCACACTCACAACAACTTCATACAGACATAAATAAAGCAGTTGTATTTGCCATACAGGAAACACACATTTAAAACGATTTTGCCTGCCGTTTTTGTGTACACAAGCATTCATTAATGGTTCGGAAAGTGGCACTGTATCTTAATAATATAAAAGATTGTGCTTGCGTGCATTTCCTGTTCGGAAAGTGGCAATGTACTGAGAGTGGAGGTGTCCTGAGATTAGCTCCATGGACCTTTCAGCTCCGGGCAGCGCAAAATGCGTACATGAAGTGCTACGTCATGACGGCAATAAATCATACCCTCGTGGGGGCGCGCTCATGTGATTGGCTTAGAATATAGCAGACATCTGATTGGCTATAGATAGAAAAGATTACAAGTATGAATCGGGTGACCGTCAGGGGATTCTCAAAAAACCCACACACAAATATGTGTGGATCAAAAATATATATGTACAACTTTTTTCTGTATTTGGATTGTATTTATATGGATATGAAACGGAACACATTTGTGTGTGCATTGAAAAACACAAGGGTGGATCCGGAAATAAAAGTGTGACTCCTTTTGCGGATCATGAAATACAAGTGTGAATCCTTCTGTGTGCATGTGTGTATTATGAGATTGTTCTGAGCCCATAGATATGGGCAGATTGCAGGGAAGACACAAGAAGAAACACGGGACAAAACCCAAGGGAGAGGACCGGAGATCATTTTCAAAGTTAAGAAGTTTTATCACACAACATTTTAATTTCTAGTTTAATCCATTGAGTACAGTAAGTACAAGAGTACACGGCAGAAAGACTTAGGGACAATATTAGATGGGAGACCCTTTTCATATCCCACCCTCTAATCAAATCAATAAAGCAGGGGTGGGGAACCTTTTTCCTCTCAAGGGCCATTTCAATTTTTTCAACATCCTCCGAGGGCCGTGCAAATTATTGACCTCTACTTAAAAAAAACAAAAAAAACACAGCCCATTCATTGGGCCTTTCTTTCATGCTATGCAAAGAAAAAGCAACTTCTTAATCCAGATATCTCACCATGACTCGCGCATGTATGCACGTGCACGGTGTGGCATGACCACCACAACAGAAAGATATGGACCCAAGATGTGTGCAAATGTATTTAGTTTCATATCCATGTGGACACGATTTAAGTGGGGGGGTACCTCACACCCTCTAGGGGGGTCCGGGTGGTATGCTCCCCCGGGAAGATTTGTTTTTAAATGTTTAAGTTAAAAGCATCAATCTGGTGCACTTTGAGAGCAACATGAGGAGATCTATGGATACATCTCTCAACATCCATATGAAACAGAACTGTAAGCAGATTTTATTTTTCTTTATGGACATTTTACAAATCACTCCCCTTTCAAACTGTATTCTTCTTTATTAATAACAACTTTGTTTTACTGTCATACAGTATTTTATACCTGTTTACTTTATTCTCTTATTTTTTATAACTATAATGATCATATCAATAATAATAATAATAATAATACATTAGATTTATAAAGCACTTTTCCTGGTGCTCAAAGCGCTTACAAGCAAGTAAAACAAAATAACAACAGATAAATAAAGATAAAATAAATAAAGATGATGATAAAGATGTGCCTTTACCTCACTGGTTGGAGAAAAAGCTTCTTATATTCGTTAGCATAGCTAGCTAACCAGATGCTAATAACAACAAAGTTATTGACTGTATGATCAGTATGACAGATGAACAGATCGCCCACTGGGCTTTCAACTAAAGACACAGCCACGCAAAAACTGCGGCATGTATTGTGTACGGCTCCTTATGGGTACTGCAATTTCTCAAGTCCCGGAGCGGCGTTCTGGCGTTCCGGTGCGGCGTTCTGGCGTTCCGGTGCTCTCTGTCAAAACTGCACCCCTGTCAGACACGTCAGGCCCGTGTTGTGTTCAAGGAACCTAATCTTGGCCAGGAAAAACAGGCACTCGCTTTTTTTATTTTTTTGCGGTCTATATTTCTTCAATTTTTTTCTTTTTTGCGTGTGTTTATAAATTACCTCGAGAACCGTACCAAATGGTCTCGCGGGCCGTATACGGCCCGGAGGCCGGAGGTTCCCCACCAGGGGTGGACTGGGACAAAAATTCAGCCCTGGCATTTTCTGTCCAGACCAGCCCACTACATTATCAGCGGACACTACATAGAAGTCCACTAATCTTGCAGCATCTTCTCTCATGCATACTACAAAGGAGAGTCATATTCCTTGATAGCAGTTAACAAATGAAGCACTTAACTATGAACTCAAGGACTAAAATTGACAGCTATATCAATCAATCTTTATTCATTATAGTGTCAAATCACAACAGAAGTTATGTCATGACTAGGGGTGGGACGAGACTAACGGGGTGAACCCTTATGCTACCCTTTCAGTTTTTAGTCTGTGACTGTGAAAATCTTTTGGTGTAAGCCCAGTATTGGTTAAAACCAGACTCGGACAATAATAACAAAAAAATATCCTGACAAATCATCTAAATAGAAACATATTACAGACAGTAGCAGCATTAGAGCTGAAATTCACTCACTCATTATGAAACCATAAATAGAGAATTGGAAAAAATATATATATATAGCTGTGTGAAAAGTCTAAGACATGGGTTACAGGTCTGAAGAGATATGCATTCTCATATACGTGTATGTGCAAAAGAATGTATTGCTGTATACTTCCTCGTCCGCAGCCAGCCAGCTCCACTCCTCACCAAATTCGTGACCTGCAAGAAACAGCAAACAGAACTTGTACTCAGTATCTGTGTACTGACAAATATAAGTAGCCATGTAGCCATATTGTGACGTAGTGACACTTAGTGAACAAATGTATCCGTCATGAAGGATGACTTAAGTCTCAAAAGAGCCCTAAGGCCTACCTGCATAACTGTTAATTGAACTTAAAAGATATGCAGATGTTTGAAATTAAAACCATCAATATGAAAATCTTCAGCCAGGAAATAATCATAATCAAACCTTTTGTTTCAATCTGAGACAAAACAAGTTGCATAATAAACTCACAAAGTCAAGACGAAGCTCTCAGATATGATGGATGACTCAAGCATCATAGAAGAACTTCTAGCAGGTCAGGAAAACCTGTTTGACAGGAGATAATGGTAGCAGAGAATATAAAGAGACATTTATGAATTACCAATTGTCATTTTATAACACATATAGTATGTTTCTTCACACAAACCTTTAAACATACACATATTGCATTCCTCTCACCACATGAAATAAGCTCAGGAACCCAAAAGTGGCCCAGTGAATGATGGAGGAGACGAAGCAGGTCCTCAAAAGGGGACAGAGGGAAAACAACTTCTTAGGCTCTCGGGTGGTCAACCTAAAAGAGACATGGAAACATTATTAAGTCTCTCATCATCACAAATCAAGTATGAATTCATATAACATTATAAGACACATGACATACTCAACAAATCATAGACTTCTCAGTAGCCAAAAAGTGGTGAAGTGGAGGAAGTAAGGGAGCAAATCCTTGAAAATGGACGGAGGGGGAACAACTCCTCAAGCTCTCACATGTCAAGTGGTCAACCTGAGAGGGAATTGGATACATTATTAAGTCTGAAAAATAAATAAAATGTTTTCCTCTGTCCTGCACCTAGAGTTGAAAACTTTTGGGATGTGCGTTTCTTTCAAAACTTTTTTAAAATGATGAAGTATGAATTTATACAACATTAAAAATTACATGATACACTTACCAAATTCTAACAGTGGTCCCAAATGAGAGAACAAGTCCACATATAGAACAGAGGGAGAACGACTCCTCAAATATATCAGAACAACCTGTAATGGAGAATAATTGATAATTTAGTGTACATGATCACACCATTAAGGATCAACACATAAGCACAATACAACTTCTGAAAAGCATAATTAAAATGACAAATAATGAATTACTACATCCATAATGTGTGATGTGTGATAATAACAATAATATTAAATATTTCTCGCCTTATCAGTGGAGCAGCTTTTTAAGCAGCTCACTCTTCTCTGCAAGTCTGTCTATCACAGAGTCAGAGTCCAAGGACATGAGGATGTCTTTCTCTGTGGCCATCAACATAAATGCCTCCAATTTATCAGATGAGAGGGTGCTTCTGAGTCTGTTTTTAATAAACTTTCAAATTGAAAATGTGCGCTCACAAGCCACCTGTGTGAGGGATAATGTAAGCAGGTATTTATAAGCAAGGCCTAGGACAGGGTATGCATCTGTTAGCATGTTGAAATGGTGAAGTATCTGGTAGCAGCACAGAGGGCATTCTTTCCAGGAGCAACAGCTTATGGGAGTTATCTCAACCTCTTCTGTGTTGTCCTCCTCACCACCTGATCCATCTTCTACTGTTCTTGCTTTGTACTCTGCAAATGGGGATGCCTTCAGCCTGTTCCACTGGAGTGCAAAGCTTTTCAACTCGGCCTGCATATTTTCCTTGGTTGCCCTGCTGTCAAATCCTTGCAAGCACTTGCTTAAGTCTTGAAGGGCAGACTGGGGAAGAGCACTGGTGCAGAGCTGAGGGAAGTTTCTGGGATCCAGACATGCCAAGTCTGCATATAGATTGCTGTGTGTTAAAAAGCGCCTATGAATGGCTTCAATTGCTGTGTCCATGATCCGGTTATGCACATTCACCTCATAGGATTTTTCTGCATCATCCAGGGTCTCATCCTGAGCCATCTCTCCAGGCAAGACTTTCTTCATCCTCCTCCTCTTTTGTGGCAGTGTGGCCTCCACTTCAATGTCCGTGTCATCTCTCTCTTGGATTTCTGTGTTTGTCCAGTTGACAAATGTGTCTGCTGCTTTTTTTACAGATTCAAAATCTCTTCCCAAGCTTTTCAGCGTATCCTGTGTCGATGCCACTATTCTGTGAGCAGAGAGGATGTTCAATCCTGCCGTCTGAAGGTATTTAGACAATGGAAAGGTATTTTCAGGTATGCGGAGGAAGATTTGAGCCATCAAGATCGTCTCATACTTGAGCAATGACTCTGCATATCGTCTGGCCATGACACGGATACATGGTTTCACTGTTGCCTGTTTCTGTATAGCTGATAATGTCAACAGCACATCAACGTACAGACCATCTTCCGGTTTTCCAAAGGAGCCAAACACCTTCTTCAGGGCCTCATGCTTGGCCCACCAGCGTGTCTCGCCAATAGGAGCAAGGCGTCTACGTCTCTTGTTTCGGCCTGACTCTTGACACACATTCATCCTTTTATATGACTCTTTGATGAATACCGCAATGCCATTGAGGAGCGCAAACAGGGACCCACTCTCAATAAAAATCTGGGTTGTGTTTGCAAGCACCAGATTTAGTACATGTGCGTAGCACCATACATGGTGTATATGCCTCCAATCTGACATTCCACTGATGAACAGACTGCTATGAGTTCTCTTACCGAATGCCATGCAGATGAAACAATACAGCATGTGACGCTCTGGACAGTACGTCAGCCACCTTCTTCTGGTGCCGTCTCTGCTACAGAACACTTTCTGCACCACTGGTGGTGGTGGTGCAGTCTTTGGGCTGCCTGAATTGGTCTGGCTCTCTCCCTGAACTGACACATTTACACAGAAATTAAAGTTACACCAAATTATGAAATAGTTATCACCTCAGTAAACAATAAATGAATTGAAAGATTACAATAAATTCAATGGCAAATATTGCAAATTAATGTAATTATTTCCTATAGGTTTACTTGTATTTTGTGCTAAAATTCAAAGTATCTCATCTGTATTTACAATACAGCTTGATTCTGCAGCTTCATCTCTACTTACAGCTCGTTGGTCCATGTGAACGTTTACTGTTGCTATGGCAACAAGAAACCGCTGACGTTAGCAGCTCTTAGCTAGCCTAGCTAAATCATCTGAACAATAATAACCCATAATATCTCAATTCGGCATATTTAAACAAAATCAACCACAACTACCAACATTCACAGCCCTTCAACTCTGGGCTAATATGTTGTCACAAGTAGGACTATGCAGTTAATTAGGTCACATCACATTCAATGTAAAAACGTTTTGTACTTTTTTTTTGGACATGTCTCAAAAATGTAGCCTAGCCAAGTTACTTACCATTTATGCCTCCACTCGCTCGTCTCCCGGCGCAGCAGCACCTGCTGGGGCGGTGACCCCGGCACCAAATAGGTCCGTCAATTTAGAATATTTAGCAGCCTCCACCTCCAGAGAGTTCAGCTTTTTAAATCACAGTTTTTCAGCGCCACCCGGGCGTTTCTTCTGCTTATCCATTTTCAGCTCAGCAGCAGCCCGTCCCGCGACTCCCACCCATGCCATGAGGTCCCGCCCTACCTTGGTTTGTGTTGTGATTGACAGCACTGTCAGGGCTCTCTGAGCCTTTCAGCCCATGATTGATTGACAATGACAAACAATAGACCAATAATATGTGTCGATGCTGGCAACACACTGCTAGCCCTCTGTAGCCAATTGACCGGCCCAATTGGAGGGAATTTAGAGAAAAAAACGAAAAGAAAAAAAAACCATAGCGGACCGGCCCACATTGGGTCAACGGCCCACCGGGACGATGCCCGGTATGCCAGATGGCCAGTCCACCCCTGTTCCCCACCCCTGCACTAAAGCATCAAACACTGAATACTGGAACGGCATGTACGACCTGCTCACTGGATGATCTGGTGGCAGAGGAGGGGGCACAGAGGTGGAAGAGGAGGGGGCACAGGTCAACCTGGTTCTCTTTGGCCCAATTCCAAACCGCCCCTTACACACTACCCCTCCGTTTGCGGGTCCGCCACATTAAGTGCTGTTCCAAACCATTGAGTGTGGAGTGGGTTATCAAGCCCTCCATCAGAGAGTCTGCATCACCTGACTTCACCAGCTGCTCTACCTGACTCTACGCTATGTGTGTCCGCCATGAAACACGTTGCTTACAAGTAGTTCCTCCTAACATTTACTGATAAACTGCACAATAAGACAGATTTAATATCGACGTCCAGATGTTAACAACTTCATGGTTACCTCGTATTGTTTTTAACCTAGGGTCATGTACCTGTGTTTAGTCTAGAAGACAGTAAACGTTTTCATTTGATTGTAAAGTTGTGCATAGTTACAGGGACTGTAAACAGAGCAGCTTAATATAAACTTAACACAAAAAGTAAGGAAATCTTTGTTTGGTAGATTATTTCTTTTATGTAGCAATGCTTCTTGGCAATACATCCTATACTGTTGGAAAGCCTGTTTATTTACCTTTTTAAATGGTGCCACATTTGTGAGGAACAAGCTTTTATGGGATCAGCAGCAGAGCTCTGCCCTGTGGAGATGTTTCCTTTTAATTCAGCATTTGTCTCATTAGCTTGTCAGACTCCATAGGTTTAGCTGCAAATGTTTCCTTTGAACTCTCTCATGGCTCCATTTGACAGTGTTTGGGGACACAGGTCCTGTCTGCTCGTTTGTGGAAAGAAACTGTGGCAATGGGTGGATAATTTTAATTGTTATCTGATGTTTATATGCTGCATGTGTGCAAACATGTTTGCCCAGAAGTGCATTTATTTTTCTCTGTTTTAATTTGTGTGTCATGTTGTCAAAGCAATTTGAGCTGCACCTGGTTTAAAGCTTTAATATTACTATTACAGTATGTATTGATTATTATGTCCTCTCATCTCCTCCAGTGTGATATCACTTTAAATCAAGTACCGTTGTGTTTTTCGTTTGTTTTGAGCAGTTTAATAACATCATTTCAGCTCTGGGACCTCATGATGGACAGTTTACATGTTGAGCACTGTTTAACGTCTAAGCTATCTTCACACTGTTACTTATTCAAGTTTTAAAAAGACAAAACACATTTATCTGACAGTGGTGTGAAAGATCCACAGGGTAAAGTTTAATTGAGGGTGAAGAACTAAGAAGACAAATGAAGACAGACAGAAGGATGGGAATAGAAAGGTAGAAGTTGGGAAATAAGTGCGGAAAGATCAGTGAACCCAAGCATTGACTACGCATATTATATTTTAACCCTCTTTTTCTTCCCAATAATGAGCACTTTTAATGGTTTCACAGTATGTCAACTCCCAGTCTGCAACCATGAGCGCTGGGCTGTGTGTGGGTGGCTCGACTGAAAGGGAAGATAGGCTGGGGGGAGAGAAAAACGGGAGAGGAGTAGACCTCTGCAGAGGCCCGTCACAGTTACTAATGGAAGTAAATATGTTTAACACTAGAACCGCCAATGGGTACATTTTACCCGCAGCTGTTTTTTGATTGTAACTTGTTTTCAATAACATATTAAAGTCTCCCAGTCCGTGACATTTCCTGAAAGTGTGTTATGTAGCACCCTCTGTTGTTAACAATTGTCAATATGAAGTCAGATTGAAAAAAATCGCCAAAAAAAATGCCATTTATACCTATATCCGCCAGCGGGTAATATTTACCTCATTGAAAATGCAGCGTAAACATGACGTGTTGCTATAGCAACGCCTTTTGTCTACTGCGGTTCCTTAGAGAGAGAGAGAGAGAGAGAGAGAGAGAGAGAGAGAGAGAGAGAGAGAGAGAGAGAGAGAGAGAGAGAGAGAGAGATCTTTTTGATTTTTCAAACCACTTTTATTCACAAAGCAAATAACCAAACGGACACATTGACACACATTGTCAGTTCAGACAACGACTGAAAATAAGATCCTCATTCTCCACAGAACACAAAGCATTTTTAAGGCACCATGGCCTCAAATTCTCCCACATTTTTTGTTAAGCAAAAGTAACCGTAGTCCGCTTTCAGTCTTGCTTTAACCATCCGCTTGAAAATCGAAACTGCATCGGTATCCAATGATTCCGCAACTTTATTCCTCCTGCTGAGGTAAATGGCCATTTTAGCCTGCCCCAACCAAAAATTCAAAAGCTGACTTTTCCACGTTTGCTTCTGACTGTACCTACAACCCAAAATGAACATTGTCTTAGAAAAAAACACATTAAACAAAATCAACATCTGAGTGAGTAACTGAAAAAGTCAAAGGAGTCGACCACATTCCGTAAAACAATGAAAAATGGTTTCCCAGTGTACATACAGGACTGTCTCAGAAAATTAGAATATTGTGATAAAGTTCTTTATTTTCTGTAATGCAATTAAAAAAACAAAAATGTCATACATTCTGGATTCATTACAAATCAACTGAAATATTGCAAGCCTTTTATTATTTTAATATTGCTGATTATGGCATACAGCTTAAGAAAACTCAAATATCCTATCTCTAAATATTAGAATATCATGAAAAAGTATACTAGTAGGGTGTTCAACGAATCACTTGAATCGTCTAATTAACTCAAAACACCTGCAAGGGTTTCCTGAGCCTTGAAAAACACTCAGCTTGGTTCAGTAAACTAAATCACAAGTATGGGGAAGACTGCTGATCTGACTGCTGTCCAGAGGACCGTCATTGACACCCTCCATCAGGAGGGTAAGACACAAAAAGAAATTTCTCAAAGAGCAAGCTGTTCACAGAGTGCAGTTTCAAAGCACATCCACAAAAAGTCTGTTGGAAGGGGGAAATGTGGCAGGAAACGCTGCACAACCAAGAGAGATGACCGCAGCCTTAACAGCATTGTGAAGAAGAGTCGCTTCCAGAATTTGGGGGAGCTTCAAAGACAGTGGACTGAAGCTGGAGTCCAGGTATCAAAAGTCACTGTTCACAGACGTGTCCGGGAAATGGGCTACAATAGCCGTATTCCCATGGTCAAGCCACTTCTGAACTCAAGACAACGGAAGAGGCGTCTGACTTGGGCTAAGGAAAAGAAGCACTGGACAGTTGCACAGTGGTCCAAAGTCCTCTTTTCAGACGAAAGCAAGTTTTGTATTTCATTTGGAAGTCAAGGCGCCAGAGTCTGGAGAAAGGCTGGAGAGGAGCAAAATCCAAGTTGCTTGAAATCCAGTGTGAAGTTCCCACAGTCAGCGATGGTTTGGGGAGCCATGTCAGCTGCTGGTGTTGGTCCACTGTGTTTCATCAAGCCCAGAGTAAATGCAGCTGTGTACCAAGAGATTTTAGAGCACTACATGCTTCCGTCTGCTGAAAAGCTCTATGGAGATGAGGAATTCATTTTCCAGCATGATCTGGCACCTGCCCACAGTGCCAAAACCACCAGTAACTGGTGTACTGACCATGGCATTACTGTCCTCGATTGGCCTGCAAATTCCCCTGACCTGAACCCCATAGAGAATATGTGGGGTATTGTGAAGAAGAAGCTGAAAGACACCAGACCCAACAATGCTAATGAGCTAAAGGCCGCTATTGAAGCATCCTGGGCATCCATAACACCTCAGCAATGCCACAGGCTGATTGCCTCCATGCCACGCCGCATTGATGCAGTAATCCGTGCAAAAGGATTCCCAACCAAGTACTGAGTGCATTAATGGACATTTTCAAATGTTTGATTGTGTTTTGCTGTTATAAATCTTTTTTTTTTACTTGGTCTGAGGAACTATTCTAATTTTTTGAGATAGGATTTTTGAGTTTTCTTAAGCTGTATGCCATAATCAGCAATATTAAAATAATAAAAGGCTTGCAATATTTCAGTTGATTTGTAATGAATCCAGAATGTATGACATTTTTGTTTTTTTAATTGCATTACAGAAAATAAAGAACTTTATCACAATATTCTAATTTTCTGAGACAGTCCTGTAGAAAGGACAGGCGTCAGACACTGTAGGGTTGATAACTGAAACAAACGCATTTACAGCTACCGCAGCGTGGAGAATCCTCCACTGGAGGTCCCCACCCCTCTTAGTCAGCGGAGGCTTGTAGAGCGCTCTCCACTCAGGCCTCTGAGCCTCAGTCAGGCCCAGATGAGCTATCCACCGGGTGTCCACTCGCTCCTGGAGTCTGCTCTGATTCAGCACCTTTGCACCAAATAATAAAATGTTTTGTTGGACATGGTGCTAAACTTAAAATCAGTAACATTGTCCAACTTTAACAAAAAACCCTCACAACTGAGGTCAGGAAAACATTGCATCTCTGGAAAAGAGTCATTGTCATTTGGAGACTTCAGTCCGTTACAGTGAGCAGCGATCAGCGCCAGCTCTGATTGGCTGAGCTGCTGTTTCCAGCTCTGCAGCAGGAGGCTGACCACCCGGACTGACCTGAGGCTCAGACGTGAGGCCAGGCCTGCAGCGTTATCCAGACGGGGGCCACACAACTCCACCACCTGGCCCAGCGTGAGGATCCTCTCCTCACAGTCTCTGTTGTAGAGAAGGCCCTACTCCACACACAAACCGAGATCCACGGACCACCGGCTCTCTGAGGAGCCAGAACAGTGAGCCACAGCACTCTGGTCTCTCTTTTTTGAGTAGTCCCCACACCTTGAAGAGACCCACCACAGCGTTCCAATAAGGCCCGAGCTACGGGTCTCCAGACCAGGTCAGCAGGTCCAGTCAGGAACCTCTGGACGAACCGGAGCCTGAAAGCAGCCCCTCTTGCTTGCCAGGTGAACCAGACCATGTCCCCCCTCCTCCTTTGGCAGGAACAGGACGCTCTGAGGGACCCAGTGCATGCGGTCCCAGAAGAAGTCCACCATGAGAGCCTGCTCCCTGGACAGCAGGTTTACGGGTGGGTCGGTGCATGCCAGCCGGTGAGCCAGCATGGAGGAAACAAGGTTGTTTAAAATAAGGATACGCCCTTAAAATAAAGTTTGGGAAGGATCCACTTCCACTTCTTTAACCGGCCTTCCACTTTCTCTATAAGCCCGTCCCAGTTTTTCAAACAAAACGTGTCCTCACCAAGATAAATACCTAGGTACTTTACCCCTGCCCTTTTCCAACCAAGGCCCCCAGGTAACAACAAGCTGTCAATACTGCCCTCTCCTACTGCTAAGGCCTCACTTTTCCCCCAGTTGACTCCATCAGATGAGATTTTACAAAAATTGCTCACAGTTTTAGTTAAAACATTGATGTCATCTTGTTTTTTAACAAAGACCATTATGTCATCCGCATACGCAGACAATTTAAAAACATCCCTACAGCCAGGAAAAGAGAAACCCTGTAACTTTGACCTTAACCGGTGTAAAAAGGGCTCTATGGCCAGGGAGTAGAGCATTCCGGACAAAGAGCAGCCCTGTCGGACTCCTTTCTGAGCTTCAAAAGGAGCACACAAACTACCGTTTATCTTCAGTACACTCTTAATGTCCCTGTACAAGACCTGGATCTTGGCTATGAGACCAGAGCTGAACCCAAAAGCTTCCAGCCTCTGCCACAAGTACTGGTGTTTAACTCGGTCAAAAGCCTTTTCTTGGTCTAGAGAAATCAGACCAAGCTCACAGCCCAATAAACCGGAGAGCTCCAAAACATCTCGAATTAGAGTCACGTTGTCAGTTATCAACCTGCTGGGTACACAGTATGTCTGGTCTACGTGAATGACATGCTCCATCACTTTTCTCAGCCTTGTCGCTAACACTTTGGAAAGCAGCTTGTAGTCGGTATAGAGTAGAGACACAGGACGCCAGTTCTTAATCTCCTGCAGGTCTCCTTTCTTAGGGAGGAGAGTGAGCACAGCTCTCCTGCAACTCAGAGGCAACCTCCCGTTACTTAGACTGTCTCTGAGCACACTCAGCAGGTCGTCACCTACAACCTGCCAGAGAGCCTTATAGAAATCTGCAGGCAGGCCGTCTATGCCAGGAGCCTTCCCAGTCTGCATGCTCTGCAGGGCCTCCTGCAGCTCCTGGGCAGAGAGCTCCGCCTCCAGCTCAGCATGGTCCTCCTCAGGGACGTTAGGAAGGCCCTCATAGAACAACTGCGCCACCTCTGGCTCGGCCTGGAACTCTGTTCTGTAGAGCTCTTTGTAGAACTCCACAGCACACTGAGGAATGTCGGCGGACTCCTGAAGCAGCTGCCCAGCATTGGATCGCAGGGAGTGCATCAGCCTCCTCTGACCATTCTTACGCTCTAGACCAGCGATACTCAACCCGCGGCTCTTTTAAGACTAACTGCGGCTCTTTTAAGTCCCACTTAAAAAATAAAAAAAATAAAAAAAATCTTTGAAAAACGAAAAACAAAGTCAGAAGAATTCATCAACATTTCATTATCACTCACAAGTCACACATCAGTCGTCGCCCCTCCCCCTCTGAATAGCCAATCAAATATTATGTCAGGTTTCGCGCTCTGATTGTTTCGCGCGAGATAATTGCTACGTCACACTGGGAAAACTATACAGCACTATGCAAAAATGGCTACGACTAAACGGAAATATGAAGAGGAATATCGAACATTTAAAGAGGACTGGGAACTGGAGTTTTTCTTCGTCTCCACCGGTTCGGGAAAATGCACCTGCCTGCTTTGTGACAACATCATTTCACAATTTAAAAGGTCCAATTTGCAGCGCCATCACGACACAAAACACCCGAAGTTTAGTACCGACTTTCCGAAAGGTGGAGAGCTGAGGGCGGAAAAGCTGGCTAGACTCAAACAGAACCGAACTGCTCAAAAAAACTTTTTCCACACTAATACGAGTGAAAGAGCGACAGAGGCATCCTACAAAATCACACATGAACTGATGAAAAAGATGAAGCCATATACTGATGGAGAAATGGTGAAGGACTGCATACTGCTGGCTTGTTCAACGTTGTTTCCTGAGAAAAAAGACCTGGAACGAGAGGCCAAAAAAATGCAACTGTCGGATTCTACTGTAGCTAGGAGGGCATCAGACATTTCAGAGAACATTGCACATACTCTTAAGGACAAACTGTCATCCGCTGAGTTTGTCAGCCTTGCAATGGACGAAAGCTTGGATGTCAATGACACGCCACAATTACTAATCGTTATCCGGGCGGTCAACAGTAAGCTTGACATTACAGAGGAACTGCTTGACATGGTTTCACTGAAAAATGGAACAACGGGCATTGAAATAAAAAACGCTGTGCTGGAAACATTACAGAAGTTTAACATTGGCCCAGAAAAAATCACAGCATTCACGACAGATGGCGCACCGGCGATGCTTGGTAAGAGGAACGGAGCCGTGGCCTTGCTGAAAGAGACGCTTAAAAACGGCGGGGTTGCTGCTGAGGGTATTTTCTCATACCATTGTATTGTGCATCAACAAGCCTTGTTTGCTAAGTTCAAATGTCTGAATGAAGTGATGGCAAATGTAATCGAAGTGGTTAATTATATCAGGGCCCGTGCAAGAAACCACTTAAATTTTAAACTGCTGTGTGAGGAGTTTGACACTCACTATGGAGATTTGGTGTTACACACCGAGATCAGATGGCTGTCTAAAGGACGTATGCTTGCACATTTAATGGACTTGATTGAACCCCTGAAAGCCTTCATTGTCGGCCAAGGGGAGACTTCCCGATTTTCCTTTTTGGATGATAAAGAGTGGGTGCTGTCTGTTGCGTTCCTGTGTGACATTACGGAGCACTTGAACGAACTTAATCTCAAGATGCAGGGAAGAAACAAGACCGTGTATGAGCTCTACACGGCTGTCAAAGTATTTTCTGACAAACTGGATGTACTCGACCAAAGTGTCCGTGGTTCTGATTACCGTTTCTTCCCCACCGTGCAGAAAGTGATGGCGAGGCATGCAGACACTCTCCTGACCTGTCAATCTCAATTCTGTGAGGTGCTAACTGAGCTCAAGCAAAACTAAACATCCAGATTCCACGACTTCAAGGACCATAGCAATATTTTTCTACTTGTGAAAAACCCATTCCTGATTGAAGTCAATGAAATGAAGCAAATAAGCGACCAGCTCGGACTTGTGCAGCTTCAAATGGAGTTCGTGGAGTTAAAGAGCTCAGATGAACTTCAGCGTCAATTTCGGATTACAGATGTCGTGGACTTTTAGGAAACTGGTGGGGCATCTACCAAATATCTCCAGACTGGCAAGACGCATCATCTCAATGTTTCCGTCCACATACCGGTGTGAAGCAGCATTCTCTGCGCTCACAAAAATAAAATGTCGCAACCGAAACAGATTGAGTCTGCAGCACACAACAGAGGCCCTCCGGATCGCCGTTTCCAGCGCAGAGCCCGACTTCAAATCACTTGTGCGGCAGAAGGAGTGTCAGAAATCACATTGAGTGTGAAGTAAGGTCAACATTACTCTTCTGACAACCCCTGCTGTGTATAATCTGCTGTTATATGGACTGTGATTATCAGTAAACATGCTGTCTGTTATCTGTTGTTTTGTGTGTTTTGTGGTTGCAGTGAAAATAAGAAATCACAGTTATTGCACTGTACATTATGCTTTTCATTCTTAAGTAACATATTACTATTATCCATATTCTCAAATGCATAAAGGTTTCAGGGAGGAAAGGAGCGTTTTTGGATTGTGGCTCTTGCAAAAATATTTTTTCGTCAATGTGGCTCCTGATTAGGACAAGGTTGAGTACCACTGCTCTAGACCAAAGAAAAAGTGAGAGGGAGCATCCATTTTCACGATGTTCTGAAACCGGGATCTGACCAGAGCACCCTGAGCAGAAAACCCCAGCAGGTCAAACAGAGCTGAGTTTTTACTTTTGAAAACTTCAACATGTTCTCGCTCTCCTGTGGAGTCTGCCAATCCCTACAGATCCACCACTTCTCTCTCCAGAGCTCCCAGAGATCTAGCCATGTCCTTTGTGACATTGAAAGTGTACTGTAGGCAAAGCTGCTTGATCTTCACTTTACCTACATCCCACCACTGCTGAAGAGAATTGTACTCACTCTTAGATAAACGGTAGTTTTCCCAAAATAATTTAAAAACATATTTAAAAAGGTTGTCGGCCAACAGAGAAGCATTAAAGTGCCAATATGCACTATTACACTTAACATGATTAATAAAAACTGAGACTTGTACGAGGGAATGGTCAGAGATTCCCACTGGACTGATGGAGCAGCTTCTGCTTACATTAATGTGATGATTAAAAACATAGACACGATCCAGCCTAGCTAGAGACAACAGGTTATCCCTAGTGCACCCACGTGTACTGCCGCTGGCCCGGGTGGAAGTGCCTCCAAACATCACACAGCTCAAAGCTTTCTGTTAATCTTATTAAGGCACTTTTCGAGGCAGCATGCGGTTTCCTGGTGGTTCCTATCCAGCACAGGGTTCTCTGTGCAGTTGAAGTCACCCCCCAGGAACAGATACTCCTCACTATCACAGGTGCTAAAAGTGTGTTTCAGTTTCTCAAAAAACAAAAGCCTCTCTGCGCTCACACTGGGAGCATAAATATTTATAAAACATATTTTAACTTTTTCAAATTCAGCATTTATTTTGAGCAAGTGTCCTGGGATGACCTCATCGACCGTACAAGAGAAGGGTGTAAAGCCCCTCGCAAAGAGAATGGCAACCCCTCCACTATTGCTGCGCTTATGGCTGAAGAAGCCCTCCCCCCCCATTCCCTCCTCCAGTCACTCTCGTTCTCAGCAGTACTGTGAGTCTCCTGGAGAAACATCACATTTAAACTCTTGTTTCCTAATAAAGTAAATAAAAGTGCTCTCTTAGCATCCCCTCGAGCACCGTTAATGTTTAAAGAGCCCATCTTTATGTCACTCATTATGAAATTATAGTTGCATCCTAACAAAATCAAAAACCTTGGCTGAAGCAAAATAAATAAATAAAACCAAGATGTACTTATTCATCTTTCTTTGCAGTTTCCTCTCTAATCCTCTGAAGTATCTTCTTTAACCGAGCCTTCTCTGGGCCGCTGAAGAAAGGTTCCCCTAAGGCTTCTTTGCGCCGCATGAGAACACTGGCAGAATTGTGAAAGATCTGCAAATCAGTCAAAAAATCATCTAACTTCACCCCCCTCCACCCCTTAGTTTCCGCCAGAAAGGATCTGATCCTCTGGAAAGAGTACTCCTCTCCCTTTGCTACCTCAACGATGTCAAAGAATGACTCACTGTCACTGTCCTCTGAGTCCTCTGAGACTCCCTCTGGCTGAGAGGAGGAACACAGCGACTCCTTCTTTGACACCTTCCCTTTTTGAGGCACACTTCCTTTGCTCACTTGTTCGTTTTTCCTTTTAACAGGTAACCTTAGCAAATCCTCATCCATTACCACATCCTCTAGAACAGACTCAGCCACTCTGGCTGCAGTGTGCTCACTATCTGCTTTCTGTGTGACCTGAGTGTCTGTGTGTGTGATACTGTGTGTCCCGGCTGCCTGTGTGCTTTCTACGCGTGAAACCGTTGGCTCTGCCACGGACCGACTGACCCGAGGTTCCACCACCGGCGTTTTCACCGCGGGCGCGTGGACAAAGCCACCGGCAGTGGCTCCGCAGCGGGCGCGGACCCCAGCACCGGCGGCCCGGCCGTGGACAAAAGGACCTGCAGCGGCTCCGCCGCGCGCGCGGACCCCAGCACCGGCGGCGCGGACCCCAGCACTTGGACAACATTGTACCTTGAAAATCAATAGCGGGTACATTTGAACCGTTGGCGGTTTTAGGTATACAGCGACCTCTGGCGGTTCTAGTGTTAATGCTGCTTTGCACTAACTAATCTTATTTAGCCGGTCTGAGCAAAGTTGGTCAGGGTTAAGCACAGGTGTGTGTGTGTTAGGGATATGCATCTCCATCACTGAGGCCGATGCGATGCGCATCTCAATACGTTACCAACGATACGATACATTAACGATACATTTGAAGCACCAGGCGATGCGATACGATTCACCCCTGTTGCGATATAGTTAGATACGATTTGATTCAACATTATGCGATTCGGGGTGATACGATGAGATTCAACACGATGCAAAATAATGATACAATTCAATATGGTACGACAGAGGATTTTTGTTTATTCCTTATATGCAGCAAATCATACATTTACAAACAAGGGCTTTACTTATTTGGTTCTCTCTATTAACACATCCCATCATGCTTTTTCTTTTTTACCTTAAAAAAAACACACTTGGACCTTTCACAAACAGGCTTTTTCACAAGTGTAGTAGTGTTCTCTGTCTCCATAGTACAGTACCATTTTATAACACCTCACAGTTAAACAATTTAAGGATGCATCGCCCAGGATTAACAATGTGCAAATAACAACTACCATAGTGCAATGCCCATACAGCTGCCAGCCTGATGTGCTTAACACTCATTCATAGGCTAACTCACCAGTGAGCAGAAAGCAGTGGTTTCTATATGAACAATACAAAATACTAATAACCTTTCACAAACAGGTAATTCGTAACTGCTTACAGTAAGGGAGACATTTAAATTATTATTGGCAGTCACAGGTTGCTGTAAACTAAACATCACTCTCTCTGACAGAACACCTCACTGAGTGATTTAACTCATATGTCTAACTTTCAAGTTTCTCTTTTCAGCCGCAGACCCCATGTCGCCTCTTTACAGTATTTGCGTTGCTAAGTTCCTCGTACTACTTGTGTACTTTAAAGCGGCACGGCATCGTTAACAATTTGCGAGCGATTTTTCAAGTTGTCTGTCTTTCTTGAAATATCAGAAGTGTTGCCAAACATTTGATTTGTAGGTATTTTTCGGTGCTCTGTGTTTGTCTTTCTCCTCGACTTCCATGTGTGTTGATAACTGAAACTCTCGGCCTCCATAGTGCAAAGCAAAGATCAAAGATCGTCTCTGCTGAGTGCTGACAGGATGAGAGGATATTATATGAATGAATAGTTTTTTTACCAATGCAAAGACGCTACAATCGATGCATCGCCACTTCAACCCAAACTGTAGCCAATGTGCACTCTTTCAACCGGTGCACTCGCATTTTGAAAGTGTGTGTGTGTGTGTGTGTGTGTGTGTGTGTGTGTGTGTGTGTGTGTGTGCATGTTTTAGGCACTGAAGAGATGGTTTCAAATCTTAAGTGTTTCTGTAACACATTAAATCTCCATGACTAAATAAGATGGTCCGTGATGCAGCCGGTCAGGATGCTCTCTATGGTGCACCTGTAGAAGTTCAGGATCCTCTCTGGTGCACCTGTAGAAATTCAGGATGCTCTCTATGGTGCACCTGTAGAAGGTCAGGATGCTCTCTATGGTGCACCTGTAGAAGGTCAGGATGCTCTCTATGGTGCACCTGTAGAAGGTCAGGATGCTCTCTATGGTGCACTTGTAGAAGGTCAGGATGCTCTCTATGGTGCACCTGTAGAAATTCAGGATACTCTCTATGGTGCACCTGTAGAAGTTCAGGATCCTCTCTGTCGTGCACCTGTAGAAGTTCAGGATGCTCTCTATGGTTCACCTGTAGAAGGTCAGGATACTCTCTATGGTGCACCTGTAGAAGGTCAGGATGCTCTCTATGGTGCACATGTAGAAGGTCAGGATACTCTCTATGGTGCACCTGTAGAAGGTCAGGATGCTCTCTATGGTGCACATGTAGAAGGTCAGGATTCTCTCTATGGTGCACCTGTAGAAGGTCAGGATGCTCTCTATGGTGCACATGTAGAAGGTCAGGATACTCTCTATGGTGCACCTGTAGAAGGTCAGGATACTCTCTATGGTGCACCTGTAGAAGGTCAGGATGCTCTCTATGGTGCACCTGTAGAAGGTCAGGATGCTCTCTATGGTGCACATGTAGAAGGTCAGGATGCTCTCTATGGTGCACCTGTAGAAGGTCAGGATACTCTCTATGTCGCACCTGTAGAAGGTCAGGATGCTCTCTATGGTGCACCTGTAGAAGTTCAGGATCCTCTCTGTCGTGCACCTGTAGAAGGTCAGGATGCTCTCTATGGTGCACCTGTAGAAGTTAAGGATGCTCTCTATGGTTCACCTGTAGAAGGTCAGGATACTCTCTATAGTGCACCTGTAGAAGCTCAGAATACTCTCTGGTGCACCTGTAGAAGCTCAGGATCCCCTCTATGGTGCACCTGTAGAAGTTGCAGAGTATCCTGGAGTCCATGTTGAACCTCCTCAGCCTGCGGAGGAAGAGGAGCTGCTGTCGAGCTGTTTTGGTGATGGTGTTAGTGTGATGAGTCCATGTCAGGTCCTCAGTAATATGGACATCCGAGGAACCTGAAACCGCTGACTCTCTCCACGTGAATGCGCGGGTGACTGCGACCGCATTCACCCCCGGCTTAACGAGCACTTTGCCACCGGCTAAATCATTCCCCAAGATCAAATCTACCCCTTCAATGGGAAGACATGGCCAAACCCCGACAGTTACCGACATGGGCGAGGGAAGGGGGGTGCTGAGGGCGCTGCAGCACTCCATAGCGGCAGGCAGGCGGTGTGGAGCTCCCCTGTCTGAATTATTATTTGACGGTTATTGCTGCTCCCGCTGTGCATAATCTGTGTAATTTCATATGAAGCCAATAAATTCCACATTGTTGGTAAAATAATATTTTACATCTTTGTCGTGTGTGCGCTCGCCCGTGGCGTCGCCTGGCCTTCCCCGAAGGTTTTTTCTGTAGCCCCGGACAATTTTACCTCAATAATATAATACATTAATCGTGCTTTACGTGAACCTCATCATAACACAAGAGAGGACGTCAGGAATGTAATTTCCCATGTTCAGTGAATGCAACAGATGCAAGACACCAGACCAAAAATAATCAATGGAAAATAAAAGTGTACTTGTGTCATTCAAGCTCGGCTCTGTGTGTGTCTGTGGAAATAGCTCATTTAGTGTGAGGGAGAGAGAGAGAGAGGGAGAGAGAGGGACCGGTGCCAGCAGGGACCGTGTTTTTAGCATCTGGTTAGCTAGCTGCACTAACGGACATAAGGAGCTGTTTGTTCCTGAACATTCTGGAGGTGAGTCCTCTCAGACCGAGAGACTCAGGTGAGCTAAAGGACTCTCTGAGTGTTTAGATAGTTAACTTTAGTCTAAGTTATCTCAGTGGGTCTCAAACGGTTTGGTCACAAATTATTCAAAATATTATTTCCGCGGCGCACCTTCATATGATCATTATCGTTATAAAGAAAATAAGAGAATAAAAGAAAAACAGTTATGGAATACAGTTTGAAAGGGGAGTGATTTGTAAAATATCTATAAAGAAAAAGAACATCTGCTTACAGTTGTGTTTCATCTGGGTGTTGAGAGATATATCCATAGATCTCTTAATGTTGCTCTCAAAGTGCACCAGATTGATTCTTTTAACCTCTATATTTAAAAAAAATCTTCCCGGGGGAGCATCCCCCCGGACTCCCCTAGAGGAGATGAGGTCCGCTCCCCACTCGTAAAAAATAGCACTTTGCCCCAACTTATTTGCCATGAGCTGATTGTCGAGCCTTCATTGTAACAGTCGCGGGTGTACTGTGTGTTTGCGTGTGGGGAGTGTTGCAGTATAACATTCCATTGTAGCGCCCCTGTGTGCTCGCGCTTTTGTGCATGCTCTATAGTGCCCGTAATAGTGTTCACTGGAGTCCAGCACCCCCACTCAAAATACCTTCCTGCGCCTCTGGTTACCGGATCTGTGACTAGATCTGACTCAAGGTGAATATTATGCAAGGGCGAACCCACACACTGCATACCAAACCCCCTCACAAGAATAACCAAACCCACAGCATACTCCCCGGAGAGGATACCATAAAGGATTGTGACGCTGCTGTATCCCTCAAAGTGATCACTGGAACCCTGTTGTTCTTCCCCCGTAAAGACACCATTCCCTCCATGAGAAATGGAGTAAAAACTTCCGGTCCTGATTTAAGAGATCCTGGCTCTGAAGTATTCACCAAGGCGACCGACTTTACAGACTTCTTCACATCCCGCAAGGCATAACAATTAGCCACAATATGACCCTTTTTCTCACATAAGAAACACACTGGGCTATCCTTAGGACCCCAATTCACCTCCCTCGCCTTTTCCTCCGCAGCTCTCGACATGCTGCCCTGTAACGGCACATTAGCGGAGCCTGAGCTTTCCCTGACCTTGTTGTCACCAAACCGGGCCTGCACACTATCCCTCTCACCGAAGACAGACTTGTGAGTGAGAACGTACTCGTCAGCCAAAACCGCAGCATCAGACAGTTTTATGGGTTTTTGCTCATTAATATATGTGGCCACTAGTGTTAATTTCGTTGACTAAAACTGACGAAATGTGTTCGTCAACTACCTTTTTTTCCATGACGAAAACAAGACAATAACTGTAAAGTGACGAAACGAAAATGTAGTTTGCTAAATAAAAACTATGCCAAAATCTGTCTTTACTTTCGTTGACGAAAAATGAGGAGACGAAATATTATCAAAGATAATGTTACATTTCAAAAACTAAAAATATCTCTTTCATACACTCCGCACCCTGGTATACCCCCGAACTCCGCCAAATGAAATCCAGGAAACGTCAACTTGAACGCCAACACAAGAAAACCACACTAACAGTCCATCTTCAAATCTACAAAGACTATCTCCAGCAGTACAGTAATGCACTCAAAGCAGCCCGGTCTAATTACTACTCACAACTCATTCAGTCTGGCTCCAGCAACCCCAAGCGTCTCTTCTCCACCATCAGCAAACTTCTCAAACCATGTGACAACGCCACCTCGTCCTTCACCACCGAACAGTGCAACTCTTTCCTTTCGTTTTTCCAAACCAAAATCAGCAACATTTACAGCAATCTGACACCCTCATCAGCACCCCCCACCTCCCCTCCTGACTCCCCCCCCCTTCACCTCACAGCCCCTGTCCCACTTCTCCCCTGTGACCCCCATGCAACTGTCCCACTTCATGACTGGAATTAACTCCACCTGCACACTTGACCCAATGCCCTCCAAATGTGTTAAAGAGAGCCTCCCTGCCATCTCCCAGCTCATCGCCACCATCATTAACTCCTCCCTCAGATCTGGATCAGTTCCCCACTCTCTCAAACTGCCTGCTGTCACACCCATTCTCAAAAGACCTGGACTCACACCTGACATCATGTCCAACTTCCGGCCCATCTCAAATCTCCCCTTTCTGTCAAAAATACTTGAACGTGTCATTGCCTCACAACTAAAATCCCACCTCAGCTCCAATGACCTCTTTGAGCCATTTCAATCCGGTTTCCGATCAAAACACAGCACAGAAACAGCTCTTCTGAAAATCACAAACGACCTCCTCCTCTCCTCTGACTCCGGCAACCTGAACATCCTCATCCTCCTCGACCTCACCGCAGCATTCGACACCATCAACCACACCATCCTGCTGTCCCTCCTCGAATCATCACTTAACATCACTGACACTGCACTCTCCTGGCTGAAATCCTACCTCACCGACAGACATCAGTTTATCAACATCAACAACTGCACCTCCTCCACTGCTCTTCTGTCCCAAGGCGTCCCCCAGGGTTCGGTGCTTGGCCCCCTCCTCTTCATCCTTTACATGCTCCCCCTTGGCAAAATAATTTGTCGCCACAACCTTCAATTTCACTGCTACGCCGATGACATCCAACTTTATATCTCAACAAAAACCATCACCCCCACAACACACTCCACTCTCACCAACTGTCTCTCAGAAAAAAAAAGCATGGATGCAAACAAACTATCTCCAACTGAACAGTGCCAAATCAGACATCATCATCATCGGCCCCCCATCCCGTATCAAAGACATCCAGAATTTCGACTTCACCATTGACAGCCACACTCTATCTCCCCCCCTCACATCCGCAACCTCGGAGTCATTTTCGACAGTCAGTTCAAATTCAACCACCACATAAATCACCTCACCAGGACCGCCTTTTTCCACCTCAAAAACATTGCCCGTCTCCGCCCATCATTCTCCTCCTCTGCTGCTGAAACCCTGATTCATGCATTCATCACTTCAAGACTCGACTACTGCAATAGCATCCTCTATGGCAGTGTTTCCCAACCGGGGGAACGCGTACCCCTAGTGGTACGTGGGTGGTCCCCAGGGGGTACGTGAAAAGATTTTGAAAACTAAAAAAAAAAAAGATAATAATTTGATCTTAGATTTCTTTTAATAAAAAATGTTACAGGAAAACTGTACCCAAATAATGAATAATGCATAATCTTTAATAATGTAACCAAAATTGGGGGCATTCAAATTAAGTAATAGTTTGCTGGCTATATATTATTATTGACGCGGCATTCAGCTTCCCGCCGGACTGTCAGGTGTTACATCATCATCATCATTGTAGTGGCACGCTGGTTTTCTTGCTAGCTAGCAAAATATCAACATCCTATCAAGTGAATGCGCTGGTGTTTATTGAGATCAACATTTCTGTTAACATGATCATTATGAGTCGAGCTGGTTCATCCAGAAACAACAGCACAGGTGATACTGCTGAATCAGGAGAACCCGTTCTCAAGAAAATGAAAACAGAGAAGGTGAAGAATCGTCAGTTTGGTGAACATTATGTGCTCTCCGGGTTTACGGTCACAACTACAGAGCCACCGCAGCCAATGTGTTTCATCTGTGGCGACGTGCTTTCTAATAATAGCATGAAACCATCCCATTTACATCGGCACCTTAGTACTAGACCTCCCGCCTGTGTGGGTAAGCCTGCAGAGTTTTTCCACCAAAAGCTGGCTGAATTTAAGGGAAGCCAAGAAAAACTAAAGAAAGCGACATTGGTCTCAACCAAGGTCTTGGAGGCATCTTATGCCGTGTCGCTACTCGTTGCTAAATCGAAAAAGCCATTTACCATAGCCGAAGAGCTAATCTTGCCTGCTGCTATAATTCTCGCAGAAACTATGCTCGATAAGAAAGCAGCTGATGTCCTGAAGAAAGTGCCGTTGTCAAATAATACTGTGTGCCATCGGATCGACGACATGGGAATTGACATTATTGACCAAGTGGTGGAAAAATGTAAAGCGTCTGGTACGTTCGCTTTGCAGTTGGACGAATCAACGGATGTCAGTGGGGAAGCCCAACTGATTGCGTTTGTGCGTTACAAAGACACTTTGGAGATGAACGAGCACATTCTGTTTTGCAAGAAACTCACGGGGAGAACTACCGGACAGGACGTTTTTAACGTTATTGACCATTTTTTCTCTCAACACCAGCTGGATTGGAAATCCTGCTCTCATGTGTGCACAGACGGCGCTGCGGCGATGACCGGCAGAGTAAATGGATTAATGGCCCACATAAAAAAGGTAAACCCTGACGTTACATGGACGCACTGCATGATTCACCGAGAAGCATTAGCTAGCAAGAGAATGAGTCCAGAGTTAAACGATGTTTTGAATGATGCCGTAAAAGTGAACAACTTCATACAGTCCAGGCCTTTGAATCATATACTGTTTCAGTCACTTTGTGAAGACGGTGGGTCAGAACATAAACAGCTCCTGCTTCACACTGACGTCCGCTGGTTATCCCGAGGGAAGACGTTACAGCGGATGTTCGAGCTACGCAATGAAGTGAGGGCATTTCTGTCGGAGCACACACACCCACTTGTGGCTATGTTCGACAACGCTGACTGGGTAGCTCGGCTGGGATACCTCTCTGACATTTTCAGCAAACTCAACGGGCTGAATCTCTCTCTTCAAGGTAAAGACACAAATGTCCTTAGCTTTTATGACAAAGTGTGTGGATTCATGGAGAAGATCAAGCTCTGGCAGAGCAAATGTGAAAAAGGGCATACAAGTTGTTTCCTGCAGCTGAACGCATACATTGCTACTGGTGAATGTGACAGAGCTCCAATTGTGAAAATAGTACACACACATTTGTCCAAGCTCAAGAATGAGTTCAACTCCTACTTCCCTGATATTCACACTGGACTGGGTGCGTAATCCATTTGTGACGTGCATTAACAGCAGTATTCCCGCCAGACTGCAAGAAGACCCCATAGATGTGTCCTCAGATAGGAGCCTGAAGATGAGGTACTCAAGCACACCACTGACACAGTTCTGGTGTGGTGTGGAGAAGGAGTATCCTGAATTGGGGAAACATGCCCTGAATGAACTGTTGCCTTTTGGGTCCACATACCTGTGTGAGGTGACATTCTCCGCCATGACCCACATCAAGACTAAACACTGGAAGAGACTCAACTTGGAGAATAACCTGGTCACAGCTGTTGCAACAATCTCCCCCAGACTCACAAAACTGATGAGGGGGAAACAGGCTCAAGTGTCACATTAATTGGTGAGTTACCTTACTTTTTTTTTTAAGTCTTTAAACAATGGCTATTATAATGTATATGATTATTTATGATTGAATATGATTTAAGTGTCACATTAATTGTCGCATTGGGTCACACAGACACAAATATCCTCCTCTTCTCTATCTCTCCTCGTCACTTCTCTCCTTCTTCCACTCCCAGGTTTCACCTTAGCGCCACACACACACACACACACACACACACACACACACACACACACACACACACACACACACACACACACACACACACACACACACACACACACACACACACACACACACACACACACACACACACACACAGTATATGGTTATTACAGTATATCCCTCTCACATTTTTCTCATCTTTTTATATTCAGATCTAATTCTATATTTCTTTCTTTTTGCTATTACCCTGCCCATACCTATACCCCCCTCCCCCATGCTGCTATGACACCCACATTTACCCAAGGGGATCAATAAAGGAATATCTCATCTGATTGTATCATATCGTATCGTATCGCATCATATCTCATCTCATCTTAGTAGCATATTCTTCAGTGCTTTGTTAACTTAATGTTACAATGGGAATGAAGTGATGATGTCAGACCTCAGAACTAAAGCTTTACTTCAATAAACTGCCAACCTGTGTGACCATGTGACTTTATCCAGGACACACACAAACACGGCCACACGGCCCCCCCCCCTACCTCACAGACCTGCTGCACCACCACACCCCTTCCCGCTGCCTCCGCTCATCAGAAGCCAACCTCCTATCCATCCCCACCCGCACCAATCACCGGACCTGGGGGGACAGAGCCTTCTCCGTCGCTGCCCCCTCCCTCTGGAACTCACTCCCATAACCCATCAGAGACTGCACCGACCTCACCACCTTCAAAAATTCACAAAAACTCACCTCTTCAATCTGGCTTTTATTGTGTGATTGTTTTTGTATTATTTGACTTTAACTTTAACTATATATTTATTTGTTGTTCCTTTCTTCTCTTTTCTTTTCTCTTCACTATTATCTGTAAAGCGTCTTTGAGCACCTGTAAAAGCGCTAACAAATTAAATCTATTATTATTATTATTATCTCTGATAGTCAGTTTTTCTCCCAGCAGTTCCATTTCCGGTGCTGCGACTGGGCAGTAGCTGTGTGTCTGTGCTGCGCGCAGCGGTACGTTTGAATTACACCGGGCAGCGACACACTGTGAACAGTCAGGAAGACTCGGGTCTAACTAACCTTATTCAACAGAAAATAAAATGGCAACAACAGGGCTTGGGAGCAGTGGTCGCACTCGCGTTAACCGAATACCCCCCCGTCAACGCGAGTGAGTGACAAATTGTACACTCAACGGGTAATAATGGATTATGACGGAAATGTTACGATCCTGTCGGTCAAAATGACTGACAACGAAAAAGTCTAAAGCCACCACTGCTTGGGAGAAAGAAACAATGTGGTATTTGGGTCCATTTTCGGTACAATGAGGCGGAGAAAAAAAGCGAATGCATTGTTTTATCAGAAGGGAAGCAATGTGGCCATAACACAGCTGGTAAAAACACCACAACCTGACCTGATACTCTCTGCAAAGCTGCATTCTTAATCATTCAACCTGTGTTTTTCATAAAATAAGGATAAGATACAGTATAATCTTATCCTTATTAAGAAATAAGTTTGACTAAAAGGACAAATTACTGGTTTTGGCTAGACTAGTTTGACTGAAATGTTCTATATAATCTGATGACTAAAAAAGATTCAACAGTTTTCTTTGACTAAAATAAGACTCAAATGCTCAGACTTTTAGTCGACTAAATCTTGACTAAAATATTTACCGTTTTAGTCGACTAAAACTTAACTAAATAAAAACAGGATGAAGGTGACTAAATCTAAAAAGGAAATTTAACACAGGACTAAGACTAAAACTAAATTAAAAAACAGCTGACAAAATTAACACCAGTGGCCACTCTGTCAGGCAAACAGTTTTTAAATTCTTCCATGAGCATCAATGTTCTCAGGTCCTCTAGAGATTTGACCCCCGTCGACGAGCACCACCGATCAAACAGTCCTTCTTTCTCACGGGCGAATTCCACATAAGCTTGAGAATCCCTTTTTTCAAAACCACGAAACCTCTGACGATACGCCTCTGGCACCAGCTCATAGGCGCGCATAATTGCTGCTTTTACCTGCCTATAATCCAGGCTGACCTCGTCAGACAATGCAGCATACACCTCCTGAGCTTTCCCCATGAGAACGCACTGTAGCATAACGGTCCACACATTCCTAGGCCATTTCAAGGTTGTCGCAACCCGTTCAAAAAGAATAAAATAATTATCAGCATCTCTCTCGTGGAACACTGGGATGAATCGGGTATATTTACCCACATCACTCATGCGACTGTGCAGGCAACACCTGCTGAGCCCGGTCCGCCAGTTCCAATTCCCTTAAAACGTACAATACGGTTGGTCTCCTCCTCAAACCTCTTAATTTCAAGATTACCGTCAATCTCTTTCTCCCTAACCACCAGCCTGCGCATCTGTAGTTGAAGCTGAAGCTCGGCCATATTCGGAGAACCCTCTGTCTCCTCGTCTTTGGAAAAATATTCCACGCCCACTTCTTCCGATAACACTGCCTCCTCTATTAGTGCAGCCAAAAGCTGTTCCTTAATGACCTGCTTCTTGTGCTGTTTATTAATTGCAACGTCAAAACTGTCTGTGATTAGCTCCAGTTGCTGTTTACTACATGCGTCCAACTTCCCCCGAGTCGGACCACAAGACCCTCTAGATCAAAATCCATAGCGTAATTTTGACCAAGATAAACTCACAACAAAAAACAACAACACTACTGATACCAGTTAGTCTATCATTCAAGCAACCTACACTGCACACACAGAACAAAAACAAAAACACACACGCTGTCAATGGCTATACTACACAAGTAGCACTACTCACCACACGGGCACCTGCCCGAGACAGCCTTTGAACGAGCCCCCATATGTTACGGCCCGCCCTCTACTCAGTGGTAGTGGCTGCTAGGGAGATCCGCAACATGAAAGAAAACACACCAAAACATCCAGCACTTAACGGCGACAATTTATTTATGGGTTACAGGCGTTATTCACGTGGGCCAACCGGCAAAAGAACGAGGTCTGGAGGACTGGCAAAAACAAACAAAACGTTAGCCTAAGGCCCTAATAGCATAATTGCCCAAGTCATTTTTTGGCCAAATTGTGATATCTGCCTAACTTTACTCTCCTACCACTGCTGCATCACCTTGCCTTATTGCCTATGTCCTCAGCCTATCAGAACGCATTTTAGAGTCCAAAATCACTATCTGCCCAAGTCATCTCTTTGACTTAGGCATTTTTGACGCTACATACAAAGATGGCGGACCGCATGAGACAGAGGGCTCTGTTGACCACGAGTGAAGCATTAGCTCTTCTTTTTGATTCATCTGGTGAGCTAGTTCATATTTCTTCAACTTTCTAGACACTAAATGTACTTTCAGTCAATCAAAGGGATTAGGAACTGTGTGTTTAAACTTCTAATCACATTTCTGCAACAAGGTATGATGAAGTAGCAACACTCAGCAACTTTATTTTCTTCCGCTTCAGGGTCAGGAAATGAACTTGATACCAATTTAGAGAAGGACTCAGAGAAGGATTTAGATGACAGTAGATGTGAGAAAGAAGTAAATGACATAGACATCGGGCAACAGATTGAAGAAGAAACAGCCGATGAAGCCTCCAGAGCTGATTCTGATCCTGATTCATGGTCAGAAAGTGAACACGAATACTCTGTCTTGGATGAGGACTATAGACCTAAGAAAGATGACCGCCCAGATCATGATAGTGATGCAGACACGGCTCAACATATTGAAGAAGAGGCTGCACCTGAAGCTCCCGCTGTTAAACGTCATAAGCGTCCAAGGTCACATATGTGGAAGCGACAGGTGATAAAAGAGAAGCGCCTTAAGGGGGAGAATTACAAGAACGCAACGGGACAGGAGAGGCAGCCAAAGACCATGGGCCCACCCTACACATCACAGCACTGCTTAAGGTCAGAGAAACAAAGTTGTGAACTGCTGAGTGAAGAAGAGAGAACGGATATCTTCAACAATTTCTGGTCCATGCCCTCCTGGGAGACACGCAAGCTGTATATCCAGACTTTAGTGGAAAATGTGCCTATAAAGCAGAAGAAAGGTGGTGTTGCATCAAGGAGAAAAACGTCCCTATCATACCACCTGCAACTGGCAGATAGATGTAAACTACCTGTGTGTACGATTATTTTCTGTTCAACCCTTGGCATTGCCCCCAGAACCATCGGATCATGGTTAACTGTGGACATGAAAACCAAAACTGATCCGCCCAAACCCAAGATCAATAAGACTGGTCCACATATGCCCATATCAGATGCTGACCAGACCTTCCTGAAAGAATGGCTCTCTGGGCTGCCTACTGTTCCATCCCATTACTGCCATCAGGTTCCCTCTTATCAGGATAAGAAGTTTGTGGAGCCGGGAACAGTTCTAAGTGACCTTCACAAGGAATACCAGAAAGTTGCTGGTAAAAGTGGAGCACGTGTTGTGAGTGAGACATATTTCCGAAAAGTGTTCAGTGAGCAGAAATACTCTGTGTTCGTACCAAAAAAAGACCAGTGTGATGTATGTATCGGCGCCAAGGTGGGAAATATAGATCAGGATACCCTTACTACTCACATGAAATTAAAGGCTCAAGCTCAAGCTGAAAAAGCTAAGGATAAACAGGAATCCAGTGACAAGGTCTCAGTGTGGACAATGGACCTTCAGAGCGTTCTTCTGTGTCCCAAGACAAAAGCTAGCAAGATGTATTACAAAACTAAATTACAGATGCACAACTTTACTTGCTTCAACCTTTGGTAACAAAGATGGGTATTGTTACGCCTGGGAGGAGCATGAGGGCTCCCTCAGCAGCGAGGTTTTTGCCCATCTGCAGTACAAGCACTTTGAGTCAGTCCTAGATGCCAACCGAAACATCGAAAAGGTCATAATCTGGAGTGATGGCTGCGGCTATCAAAATCGATGTTGTACCATCACAAATGCGTACCTAGATCTGGCCATGAAGCATGGTGTCACAATAGAACAAAAGTTTCTGGTTGCAGGGCACACACAAATGGAGTGTGACTCCATGCATAGCCTCATTGAACGGCGTACCATCAAAGATATTCACACTCCACGTGATTACATTGTCATCTTTGAGACTGCACGTTTGCACCCATCCCCATACAAGGTGACCCAGCTATACCACAGTGACTTCATGAAGTTATCTGGGGCCTATGTCACCAAAATTCGACCAGGCAGAAAAGGTGGCGACCCAACCGTCCATGACCTTCGGGCTCTCCAGTACTTGGCAGATGGTCGAATCCGGCACAAGTTGGATTTTGAGTCTGACTGGGAGGACCTACCTCAGCGACTCAGCATCCCCGAAGAACCGGTCCACTGGGTCCCACTCTTTCCTGCCCAATTGCCAATTACTCTCAGGAAATACAATGACTTGCAGGCAATGAAACCAGTACTACCAAGAGTGGCCCACCAGTACTACGACAACCTCCCTCATCAATAGAAAACGAGTTCACACAGCACCTGAGTAGGATTTGGTTAAGGTTAAACAAGTAAAACAACTTGGTTAAGGTCAGACATTAAGAACAACTTGGTTAAGGTTAGACAGGTAACACAACTTGGTTATATTTAGGAAAGTAAAACTACTTTTCTATGTTATGTTTGTATAAATGTGTAAAAAAAGTTGTGTAAGAAAAATGGCCTAAGTCATGGCACATTCTGCCTAAGTCATTTTTATTTGTTATGCAATTGATGTTGTGTCTTTTGTTTTTGTGCAAATTTGTTCACACATCTGGTTGAACTTACTGTTACAAAATCAATAAAAAATACCAATGTGCTTGCTAAAATTTTTGTTTTTTCTTGTTTTCCAACAACATTCAAATATGACATGGGCAATTATGCTATTAAGCTAACGAAAAGAAAAAGAGGGCCTTGGGCCAGCCAAACCACGGGCCGTAGGACCCAGACATCCCTCCCCTACCCAGAAATCTAACAAGATACTACGGGTGAAATAAAGCCGCAAAAAAACTATACTTCCAGGTCCTCCAGAATACACATGTTATCACAATAACACACATAAGCTACAGATCCGGAACAGCAGAGAGATTGTTCCCAAACAGAGTCTCCCGGCATCAGGATAGGGGCTGATTCTTCTCCTCCAGTCTCTCCTTATAGCTCGGCTGAGTGGCAACTAGGAACACCTGTGCAGAGGCGGAGCCAGGGGCAGACCAGGTGCACCTGCGCAGCAGGGAGACAGAAAGCACAACAAGGAGGGGAGCACGTAACAGGGGCTCTGGTGTTGAGGATCAGGATGGAGGATGTGATGTTTCCCACCCGCACTGCCTGGGGTCTGCCCTTCAGGAAGTTCAGGATCCAGTCACAGAGGGCGCTGTTGAGCCTGAGATCTCTGAGCTTGATGACCAGCTTGGAGGGCACAATGGTGTTGAAAGCTGAACTGTAGTCTGACTGTAATTTTTAAGCTAGACTACAATGTGTTGACATTTTTGTTGAATACAGACCATAACACAGAATTATGAAAATTAAAAAATGATGTGTTTAGAATCTATTTTAAATCTAGTGACTCAACTAACACTGTTATTGTAGTGGCAATTTCTTATGTTACTTTATATGGTAAAGCCAAATGATTATATTATGCTTAGAAATTGTATTGGAGCAACTCAACCTGTTGAACCACAAGGGAGCATCCCGCCAAGGTCGTACCTGAAGAATCCGGCCCTCCCTAAGGGAGGATTGTAAGATAATAGTTTTCTGTAGTTGTCTTATCTTTTACTTCCTGCACAGCAATCAGTCCTCTATAAAACACACACACACATTATACCCTGTGTGCACTCCTGCAGACTACTCTATACTCTGTGAGACATGTACCTTCGAGGCGCCTCGAATAAAGAACTTAAAAGACAACGCTGCCTGCTTTCACCAGTTTATTATTGATTACTCTCATTGTACATCTTTACAGTATTGACGAGTTTAAAATATCCACAACAAATTGGTGTCAGAAGTGGGATCTCTGAAAGCTCCGTCGGGGACACCCAGGGACGCTGGTGGTTGGCCGCCGGGATCCTCTGATTCTCCTCTACCTCGACAGAAAGTGTTACGGGACGAGAGGACCAGCGCCTGAGTGAAACTGATTGACTTCACGAGATCCAACGAACTCAATTCCTCTAAAATATCTGGTGAGATGTACAATTTCTAATTGTTTAAAAGTAAAACGTAATTAACCTCCATGACATTTATTAAGCGGGTTGCTCAAAAGTAGGATATTTGGTATATCCGTAGGATATTTGGTATATCCGTCGTAAAAGGTTTTACGATCAGTTTTTGTGTGATTTGTACTGAGGAACAAATATCACATCACCGACGGGTGAAAAATAGTGTTTTGGTAACACGGGGTGTTTTGGTAACACTTAAAGACTTTCTCCATGGGGACAAAGCAAAGTAAGGGGGCAGAGCCTCCTGAGGGCCCAATTGTAGATGTCACGCGAGCAAAATATGGTGAAAGCAGTCTGTCTAAATTAAATTAATGGACCGAAATGTTCGGATTTCCAAAGGGAGGATCTTTGAGTAAATTAAAAATCAAAGAACTAAAGGACAAATTACAAGAGTGTGAAGATGGAATGAGAAAGAAGAGTACAATTAAAGTAAAAGAGTTGGAAAAGATAGAAAGTCACAGAAAGTGGTTAAAATACTGGGAGGGTGAAGCAGAATGCCGTGAAAGGAGGCAGTTGGCCTCGGCAATAAAGAAAATAAAGGTGGATGTTGAAAGTGAAGGAAAAAGGGAAAATAAATGTTGTCCAAAATCACACAAGCCATTCCACCAGACATCCACTTCTCTGTATCCATCTCTTACAGGTACGAGGGACCCTCTCCTCGACCACGGATTTCCGTTCCACCCTCAGGTCCATCCACCTCCCCTGGCGTATCGAGACCCAAACCATCTGGACGCCGGTGCCATGGGTGGGGATCCAGCAGAGGCAGAAAAACGACAAACGCCGCGACCGAAAAAACAAGGCCCAACTGACCATGGTCCAAGCCGTTACAACCGCCTGGTCACACCAACCCCAAGGAGACGGCCGTGGCAGGGGGGGCCAAAGAGGCAGGGGAGGTGTACGAGGCCGTGGAGGTTTCAGAGGAAAAGGCAGAGGACGAGGAGGCAACTACACTGGCAATAATGGTGCTTGTTTCCACTGCAGTGAAATGGGTCACTTTATCGCTGAATGTCCGAAGAACACCCAAAAGAAAGACACTCAATCTGCTCAAAACAATGACAATTCTTCAAACTGACATCATCTGCGGGAGGAGGTGGAGGAAGAGGAGGGAATTCGGTCGAGTGAGACGGGACCTCTGCCTGCAGCATCAAAACAGGGAAGTGCCACACACACACACATCATGCAAGCTATTGATACATTAGAAAAATTTGAAAACATGCCTGTGGTTAAAGAGGGTACATATTTGAAATATGACACTGAAACAGCATTTAAGAAATTTCCCACACTAACTCTGGCTATCATGGGTGTTGATTTTACATTTTTGGTTGATTCTGGGGCTACACATTCTGTGGTAAAACTGGCAGATTTGCCAAATTGTAAATTTAGTGGTAGATTTATCCACTCAATAGGAGCTGCTGGTGTGACTGTAAAGGAGAAGTTTTCTGTACCAATTCAGTGTAGAGATAACGGTGATGCCAGCCATCCATTTCCCACATCAGTAAAACACAGTTTTCTTCTGTCATCTGTCTGCCCTATAAACTTATTGGGCAGAGATCTGATCCTCCGGTTTGGCCTTGATCTCATTTCTACAAATGAGGGTCTAAAGGTCAGACGACCATCTCCTATGATGGTCCAAAAACTCGCATTTGACGAAGAATTGTTGTATGTGTATCAATGGCTGGCAACATTTCCTGATTCTCAGAAACTGTTGCGTTTGGCCCGTCAGCGTGTCTCCTCACTGGCTGTGTTTATGGAAGCTCCTCATTTGCATTGCACTGCTAGTGTTTCTGATGATAAATGCAAATACTATGATGAACAGTTTCTGTTGGAATGTGTGAATGATGAAATCATGCTTAAAACGATGTATTGGAGCTCGCTGCGCAGCGCTATTTCTGTCACACCCGCACAACACCAGCTGTATCAAATCCCAGGGGCGGTCCCACACATTTCACTAGCAAGGGGCCCCACTGATAAATGGAGGGATTTGGGTCCATTCGTTAAAGATTGGGAATCTATTACTGATTGGACAGCCACACACACACCTCAGATCATGTACTCTATGTCACATGATGTGTTTAAGTACGATGTCAACTGCAATGTACACGCGCTGCGTACTCTGGCTCTGATTGGGGATGATTCTATTAACCCTGTGCCAGGCCCAGGGGAGCCTGTGTTTTCAGGTTACTCTCATATTTCTGAGCTTCCTGCCGTGCTAAAAGATGTGCCTCCGACACTCTGGGCAGCTCACAAATATGATGATGGTCTAATCCGTTCTGCCGAACCTATTGTTATCACCCAAAAGTCTACCTACCGCCCAAACCAACCCCAGTACCCATTAAAGCGTGAAGCTGTTGATGGCATCCGGCCAGTTTTTACCTCTCTGCTTAAACAAGGGGTCATTGTTCCATGTAATGATTCTCCGGTACGCACTCCAGTGTTTCCTGTTAAAAATATCCGGGACAAACCCCCTGACGAATGGAGATTTGTGCAGGATTTACGAGCTGTAAATGAAGCCGTACATGCACGTGCGCCGCTCGTTCCAAATCCTTATCTCATTCTCTCTCAGGTTCCAGCCTCTGCAGCCTTTTTCACTGTTGTAGACCTCTCAAATGCATTTTTCAGTGTCCCTGTACACAAAGACAGTCAATTTTGGTTCGCATTTGAATATGAGGGTAAGCCATACACATTCACACGTTTGTGTCAAGGCTACTGCGAATCTCCCACTGTGTACAACCAAGCATTGTGTACAAGTTTGGCCTCTCTACAAGTTTCCAAAGGCACCGCTCTCATACAATATGTTGAAGACCTCATGATTTGCGCACCCACAGCAGAACAGTGTGAAGCTGACACCATCTCCTTGTTACAACACCTCGCAGCTGAGGGCCACAAGGCCAGTTTGTCTAAACTTCAGTATGTGCAAAAGACAGTTACATTTCTGGGTCACATCATTTCAGGAGAAGGAAAAACACTTTCAGATAAGCGTATTGCATCATTGGCTGCCCTGCCAAAACCTGTCACTAAGCGACAGATGATGTCATTTTTGGGTATGTGTTCATACTGCAGGTCATTCATTCCTAACTATTCGCCGCTCGAACAGCCACTCCGTACAATCACGCATGTCACCGGTTTGAAACCTGCGGATCGCCTTATATGGACGCCGGAAGCCGACGAAGCCTTCATTAACATGAAGCTGGCTCTCCAATCCCCGCCGACACTAGGTCTGCCTGATCCTACCAAGCCTTTTACACAGGCAGTAGATGAACGCGATGGGTGTATGACCTCAGTTCTCCTTCAAGATCATGGGGGAAAACAGAGGCCTGTTGCCTATTTTTCCTCCAAGCTGGACACTGTAGCTGCTGGCCTGCCTAAATGTCTCCGTGCAGTTGCTGCAGCTGAAAAAGCTCTCAACTCTTCACGTGACATTGTAGGTTATGCACCTTTAACACTGTTGGTTCCACATGCTGTTTCTCTCATCCTCTGTGAACAGAGAACATCACACCTCTCTGCTGCACTTTATCTTAGGTATCACACATGCCTGCTAGACATGCCTAATGTTGAAGTCAAACGCTGTACCACTCTGAACCCAGCATCTCTTATGCCTCTCCCAGAAGACGGTGACGAACACGACTGTGTTGCCGAGCTTCTTATTGTATGTACTCCCAGACCTGACTTAAAAGATGTAACCCTGACCAACCCTGACCTTGTTTTGTTTGTTGATGGGTCCGCCTCTCGCGACCCTGTGGGCACTAATCGGGTGGGTTTCTCTGTTGTTTCAGATTCTGCTGTCCTCTGTTCCGGACCGCTCCCATGCCACCTCTCAGCACAAGCAGCAGAGCTCATAGCACTGACTGAGGCCTGCACTTTGGCAAAAGGCAAATCTGTAACTATCTACACTGACTCACGTTATGCCTTCGGGGTAGTACACAATTTTGGGGCTATCTGGAAGTGTAGACAATTCCTGAAATCTGACGGTAAGCCAGTGCTTAACCATGTCCTAGTTGCAGGCTTATTGGACGCCATTCTGCTCCCGTCTGAGGTCGCAGTATGTAAATGTGCTGCACACACCAGCAACACCGACCCCGTTTCATTAGGAAATGCTGCTGCTGACTCAGCTGCAAAGGCAGCCGCCCTGATTCCTCTCGCACCACACGCACACTCATTTGTTAACATCCCTGTTTCCTCAATCACTGACAATATGTCGTCACTAACTGCCATGCAGCAGTTAGCTCCACCAACAGAAAAAGCACAGTGGAAAACTGCTGGTGCTACCTTTGACCCCACCTCCAGCACCTGGGTTGGTCCAAATTCCAATCCATGGCTCCCGAGGCATTTTTTCTCACATTTTGCTAAATTGACACATGGGTTGGATCATGTGTCAAAAGGGGGGATGTTAGAGGCTATCAATCAACATTGGTTCACAAGGGGATTCACAGTAACAGCTCAAAAGCATTGTGAAGCATGCTTAATTTGTATTACGCAAAATTCTGGTAGACCGGTAAAGGTTACAGGAACAGGTGCACACCCACCCCCAACTAGACCATTTGAGCACCTAATGCTGGATTTCATCGAACTTAGTCCATCCGAGGGTAAGAAACACTGTCTTGTAATGGTTGACATGTGGTCCAAATGGGTTGAAGCATTTCCGGTAAACGCACAGACAGCAAATGCTGCGGCTAAAGCTTTACTAAGGGAAATTATTCCTAGATGGGGGATACCAAGCAAGATCTCTAGCGACAATGGTTCACATTTTGCTAATGAGGCCATTGCACAGATAGGAGAATACCTTGGCATGGACATCAGAAAGCATTGTGCTTACCATCCACAGAGTGGTAGTGCGGTGGAAAGAGAGAATGGTACAATCAAAAACAAGCTAGCAAAATGCTGCGCAGACACAGGTTTATCCTGGACACAAGCCCTGCCCATTGTGCTGATGTACATGAGGATGCGGAAACGAACACGGAGTCAACTCAGCCCGTTTGAGATCCTTTTTGCAGCTCCTCCACAGATTGGGATCAAGGCTCCAGGATGTCCTCTCCCCTCCACAACTTTGTGTGAGGATGCTATGTTGTCATATTGTGTAACCTGTCATCCAATTTAGCAGATATCAGACGCCAGGTAGCAGCAGCTCTACCTACCCCTGCTACTGGTCCACTCCACCGTATCCAACCAGGCGACTTCGTGCTGGTCAAGGACTTCCGGAGAAAGAGCTGGAGATCCAGCCGTTGGCAAGGTCCCTACCAGGTGCTTCTCGTCACCCAGACAGCGGTCAAGGTCGCCGAGAGAGCCACGTGGGTCCACGCCAGCCACTGCAAAGCTGTCATCGCCGCCCCAGTCTAGCCGGTCCAGTAGAAACAGACGACGACAAGTGACGTGCCAAGTCACCACCAGCACCACACACGCAGCACATACACCCTAGTACCACACACAAGACTCATGGGCGACGGCCAGCTCTGCTTTTTCATATGCCTCTGGTTCCTCGTCTGTGCCGTCATGGTGTGGGGTTTAATTGACATGGTCATGAAGGCACGGGCTCAGTCAGACTAGACACATCCACGAAGCAGACGACGACACCAACATAAACTGTTTGCCTGATTGCTGGCGAGTGATTGAAGATGGAACCCCTCGTACAAGAATTGGCTAACGCCCACCTGGAAAGATGACAACGCAACCGTGAGCAATGCAGAAACCGTTGGAGGGTCTGGACACTAGTAGAGTGGATCCTTTGCATATTCCTTATGGGTTTTGTGTTTGCCATAATCCTATACTTCATGTATCCATGGTTAGTACACAACCCTCTAATCAAAGTCAAAGTAGCAAAAAGGTACGTTGGGGAATCCGGGAGAACCGTATGGTCAAAGGGGCTTATCAAAGCAGGGATTGGTAACATTACTCTGGGAGAAGGGGAAGATAGCACAGTGCAGTTAGACCCATGTAACTACTTCCCTTGCCCCGACCCTATGAAGCTGGGGCGGGCAGACGTTTACATCTGCTATGTAATAGATGGCACTTACACTAGTACCCACTGTTCCGGAGGATGGAATTTGGTTTTATGGACCACCTCACGCAAGGACTGGGGTTATACTTTATGGGCCGACAAAACAAAAATCAAAAGGAGACTATCTATCTCTAAAGTCAACTCATCAAGTCCCGCCGTCCTACTACAACTACAGGAGGCCAAAATATCAGACAGGGGCTATTACGTTGTTTGTATCTGTATGTATCTTGCAAAGACCCATGTGGCGCGTTTTATATAGACATCACCCCCAAAAACGACACCCCTAAAGCCAAACCTCTAACACAACTTCTAACATCAATAGGTACATCAACCGTTCTGAAACATGACCCTTCCGTAGGTAACAGCATTGACGACTTAAAAGACGACGTTTGGAAAACTAGTAATAGACTAGACGGTAACGTATGGTGGCACACTCTAAGGTCATTTCTGCAGGCCGCAGGGCACAACGTTTCATGTTATGCATGCACCCTTTTCCCCCAGGACTCATCAATGGCATTACCTGTTCGCCCACGACCTCTAAACAACACAGAACAGCTGTGTGCCTTTATGGCCCTGACCGGGTCTACCAGAGGGTTGAATAAATGGTATTTTGCAAACGCCTCTCTTCCAGCACCATGTGAGCACATGGCGAACGCCACACTGCGCGCAATAAACTCCACCGAGATGATGACTAACTCCTTCGAATTGTACGACCCGGTGGCACGCGTTCACCCCAGCCGTCTAGAAAACCTTACCCATAGTCTCTGCATTAGTAGAAGGAAAAACCGCATAGGCTTACACCTTGGCACAACCACGGGTTGTACTCGTATCATAAAAAACACATGCGGCGCTGAAAAATTCAATCTCAAAGACTGTCTAGTAAAAGGATTTCCCGATGGAATCAATTCGTCCCAAGCATTCCCTAATGTCACGCATACCTCTCTTCTCCTAGCATGGCCTACCGATGCTGGGGCAGGGGCTCCGCAAGACTATGTGTGGCTGTGCGGAAACAAGTTGTATCAAGTCTTAGCACCCTTTTGGACGGGCACGTGCACCTTAGTGGATTTGACTCCAGCAATCACCGTTCTCGACTCATTGATGCATACCACACACCACTATCCAGAATTCAGACATCCCGACCACCATAGGGCTAAGAGGGCTTCAATGACATCTCACGGCGAGAAGGGTTTCAGCGGGGCGTTCCCCTGGTGGGGCTCCGTGAATAACGCTCATAATATAGACAAAATACACAAACAATTGGAAAACCTCACTTTCGAAGTTACTCAAGGTTTTCAGGCGCTGAATCCGTTTATGGTAGCAACTAGAAATATGCTAATGCAACATCAATTTGCTCGAGATATCCTGTTTGCCTCAAGGGGGGGCCTATGTCACGTTATTGGAGACTCTTGTTGCACATACATTCCAGACATATCAGAGAACATGAATCGCACCATACAACACCTTAACGCACTTCTGGCATACATGAAGGCTGACGATGTGGACTACGACCCTATAGGCTGGGACTGGTGGTCCTGGCTCACATCGGGAGGGTGGGAAGGTTGGCTGGCCAGAATAGTCACGCCACTCCTCACCATCATAGCTTTGCTCCTCTGTTGTACATGCTGTGTAGTTCCCCTCATGAAGAAATGTTTTTCTAGTATGATCTCCTCTGCATTTGTACAATACACCGCTCTACCTCAAACCATTGACAAAGTTACGACCAACCCAGATTCAGCCCCCACTGATTCCGACACTGAAGAGTCAGACACTGAACTGTAAAATCGTGTGTAAAATTGCCATTCCCTCTTTTCAGTATTCTTTTTCTTTCTACATACGGAGTCTGTCCTCCACAAAAACAGCCATTTTCCATGATATGTTTATGATGTGTTTACTTAAACCAGCGATGGAGTGTATTCATTGATATGTTATATCAGTCTATCCTGTCATTTGTTTTATTTTCTTGATTGATCAAATATGATCAAAAGGGGGGAATGTAGTGGCAATTTCTTATGTTACTTTATATGGTAAAGCCAAATGATTATATTATGCTTAGAAATTGTATTGGAGCAACTCAACCTGTTGAACCACAAGGGAGCATCCCGCCAAGGTCGTACCTGAAGAATCCGGCCCTCCCTAAGGGAGGATTGTAAGATAATAGTTTTCTGTAGTTGTCTTATCTTTTACTTCCTGCACAGCAATCAGTCCTCTATAAAACACACACACACATTATACCCTGTGTGCACTCCTGCAGACTACTCTATACTCTGTGAGACATGTACCTTCGAGGCGCCTCGAATAAAGAACTTAAAAGACAACGCTGCCTGCTTTCACCAGTTTATTATTGATTACTCTCATTGTACATCTTTACAGTATTGACGAGTTTAAAATATCCACAACATTATCATGTCGGTGAGATGTCTGCATGTTAGTGTGTGACACGGCTTAGTCTGAAGAAATGATGCTACAGAACCAAATATGATGGTGAACTGCTATGTCAAATAAAATGCATTAATCTGTATTTATGGTTTCATGTGATGAAGCCTGAAATGTTGCCAAACATGAAATAACCATTGATTGGTTGATAGAAATCCTCCAGAAACAAACATCAGAAAAAATAAATCCTTTTGAAATCAATATTCATCTCAGTTAATGTCACTCATGTTTCATCTTCTCAAATGTATTACCTTTCAGAAGCAGACTGTGATCATGATCAATTAAATGCATTCTTGTATGCAAAAGAGGAAATGTTGAAAATAAAAGTGGATCAGAGGAAGGCTGTGATTGCTCTCCTTGCTCGAGGGGAGGATGATGATGATGAGGAGGAGGAAGATGAGGAGGAACCTATCTACAATGATAATTTCTCGCTCAAATACTGTGCAACAGGGTTTGATTTGAGGGAAGAAGATAAGCTTTAAATATGTTGTGCTTTGGAATTAAAAGTGGATTCTCCCCACGTAAGCAAAATAAACCTGCCACTTAAAGCATTGGATTAGATTCCATAATACTGATATAAGAACATTCATACAAGCACTGAACAAAGCACTATACAAACTCAATATATATTATTTTCTGAACGGTGATGGCTGAAATGCCTTTGCAAAATGCTATGTTGGTCTTTCTGTACCCCCCTGCCAAACTGACTCACAGACCCAACCACTTTGTGTCCGGCTCTCTCCCCTTTTATTAATCAATGTATGTCTCAAGAGGAAGCTGTCTTCATTTTCTATATCCAGGAAGAGGCAGCTAAAGTTTGTTCCACCACTGAACTCTTGGTCTACCTAACTTTAAGCATATTATTTTAACTGGGTAAAGTTTTAACAAATTCAAACTTGTTCTAAATACTTTTTTTGCAAGAATAACTATATATATATATATATATATATATATTGTACTAATTTGATAGGGAAAGACATGCCCGAAGGACACTGAAGGACGCCTGCCTTTCTCTCTTTATTCTGAGCACAAAGAAAAACAGCTCAGAGGACAATGAAAAGCTGATGTTGTGTGATGGGTTTGTTGGACATGCCATTTAGACCGTTGACGAACTTTCACTGAGAACCTATACTTCTATTGTGTCCACAGAACATCTGCACAATGTCTATGATAAACAGAAGTTAGGTATTCATAGCTTTGATAACAGAGGCAATATGGCGAGCCACAGAAGATTGGAGTTATACACTTATTTCCTTTACTAGTTCTCTGAGACTTCCCCCACCGTAGATTCTTTTTTCTAGTTTTTATGAACTTTTTTGCTATCTGGCCAAGCATCCATGCAGATTCAAACCTGTTAACCAGTTAAGCCCCGAGCCTGTTTTTCAGGCATCAGGCTTGAAAATGACATTCCCAGAACAATTGACTATATCTTCACTTCTAAAACGGGTACATTAATAATCTTTTTTCTCAAAGCAATGCTAAACCTGTGAGTTTGAAATAGGAAAGTCAGAATCAATATAGAATGTTTTCATTTTATACTAAATTCAGATTGAACATATTAAAAAAATGTAAATTATACAGATGTAGCACCTCATTTCGGACGCCCCTACCGTAGTGGGGCCGTGACCGGCACAGGGTTGGCCCTCGCTGAAAGGAAAACCCCCCGCATGACTTGATATGCCCCCTTGATAAATACATTAAATTATAATGAAACCAGCTTCAATGGATAATGGATCCACCAGGGGGAGCAGTGATTAAAAAGCTGCCACACTGGAACCCATGTGAAATAAACAACTGATAGATCTACAGGTATAGAGTGGCGAAGTCACGCCCATCTACTTCCGGTCCATGGGACCTTATTTCGGAAAAATAATGTATTGAAGTCAATGGAGAGAGAAAACTTATCTTTCGAATCCCGTTTGAATTGTGCCATGAATTACACATATGATGTTTGTCAAAAAATTATTTCCATGTCAAAAAAGTCACAGTTTGTCGTGAAACTGTTGGAATATAAGACTATGAAAAATATGCAACTAGAAAGACTACAAATCCCAGAGTAAGTGATGTCACAATTGTTTTCCTCCACTAAGAGATAGCTAAGATCAGCGCCATAGAGGTATAATCTATATATATGGCGCTGGCTAAGATAAGATAACTTTAACAAGATGCCTGTGTGCTTAGTACCAGGTTGTTATCATACCAGCAACGGGTCCTGCTCGTTATTTCGCTTCCCGTCTGATGAAAGGGCCAGGAGTGGCTGGATCAAGTTAGCTACCTAGCTAGTAGCTAGCACGTTAGTTAGCATTACAGCCTTGTAATTTTTATTAGCCGTAATATGAAGTAACATTAGTAACGCAAAATGTTAAAGAGTAAGAGTAGTAGTCATATTTTGTGAACCCTTTGAAGAGTACTATCACCCGTGTGATCATTCTATAATACACCATTTAAGCCCGGGGGAGAAATGCTAACGCTAACGCTAGCATCGGCGATCGCCGATCTTTTCTATTTCATGCTATCTGCACAAATGGTTGACATTAAACATTAAAAATACCAGGCAGTTCAGAGAGAATCAAAGGAAGGCAGGCAGCTTTACATGACGTTCTTCTGGACTTGTTTCATTTTAGTGATAGTGAGGGTAGTCAATCGTTTTGTTGACAAGACAGTAGTGACGGCCATCTTGGTGACGTGTGTTGTTCTGCGAAACCAGAGATGTAGTTCATTAAGCGTTTCACACAAATAAAGAGTTTTACGACACATATCTTTTTTTTTACTTGCAAAATTATCTTTTAAATTGATAAACATCATATATATGTGGCACAATTCAAACGGGATCGAAAGATAACCTTTCTCTCTCCATTGACTTCAATACATAATTTTTCCAAAATAAGGTCCCATGGAGGTCCACCGGAAGGGGAGGGACTAAGCCACTCCATAGCGGATCCTTGTTAAGATCCATATGTCACGGATAGGATCATATCCGGTGCTAAATAAGAGACATGTAATCATATACAAAACATCACCATGTTTTTATTTAACAAAATAATGTGGTTTTTTCCACGTTGGCGTACTACAACTACAAAAACCATCGGTTTGTTTTTTCATCAGGAAATGCAGCCCGGCTCAAACAAACGATTTTTAATCATCATCCTCACGATCATTTAATGTATCATATGTTCGCCGAATTGATATGAAAGCACTAACAAATATGAATATGCTGAAGTCAAATTCATTAAAACTTTGTTAACTTCAAATTCACTAAAAAGAGGTTTATTTTAATGGAGCCTCGTCATCTCACCACGGGCAAACAAGAATATGTACAGTGTTAATAGTTTACTGTATTATTATTAGTGTTTAATATTACTGCTATAACAATCACATATTGAGTTCATTGTTGTGCAATGTTAAAATCAGACCGTTGTTTTTTTAAATAGTCTGAATGAAACGGCAGCTCTCAGGTGATCAGCTGATCAGCTCTTTGTGTGACTCTCTTTGTTTACACACCTAATAGCCCATCAGCCGCAGCTCTCCCCCCCTCCCCCTCCAGCAGTAAAGTTTAACTGTAGGTTTGCGTTTTCATATTTATGCAGTGATCTGTCTCTTCCTCTCTACCGCAGACAGCTGAGCGCTGTCAAACCGGACCATGGCTGTAAAGGACGAGGGGTGTTCCCCCTCGGCACATAAACTGATCCTTTTTTTTGTCCATGTCTGATTGGCTTAGACCTTTCGCGACTGCAAAAATGTTTAAACAAACAAACATTGACCATACTGTTCACCAGCCCCCACCCCCCTCTGAGTGACAAGCTGAGAAGTCAACTACTACTGTCAGGGAATATACTGTGTGAACCAAGGCCTAAACAGAGACCAAAGGTTACCCATAGCTGTCTTTGTGTATTGCAACCGGGGAGAGCAGTGATGGACGCTGCCACAATGGAACTCATATGAAATAAACAGCTGATTCCTCACACACACACACTAGCCTGTTGTTTCTATGCATACAATTGTGAGAAAAATGCCTCTGGTTAATAATTATGTAACTTATTTTCTCCATAAAAGCTGGTGGGTTGAAAGCAACACGGGAGGTGAAAATAACTATATTGTAGAATACAGAAGAATTGTGATTCCGTGGATTTATCTGAAAACTGACAGTATAATTACATTTAAACACACCGGGACACACATATTTATTTATAAATCAAATCAATCAAATCAGGTTTTATTTATATAGCACATTTTTAAAACGATTTTTGGTCGAGCCAAAGTGCTGTACATACAGCAAAAATACTTTGCAATAAGGACACTTTACAACAATTACAACAGCACAGTTTGTGCAGAATATCAGTATGAGAAAACGACACCCTGTTTCCTTAGACCCTCACATTGTACAAGGAAAAACTTCCAGAGAAAACCCACAGTTTAAAGGGGAACATAGGAGAAACCTCAGGGAGAGCAACAGAGGAGGGATCCCTCTCCCAGGACGGACAGACGTGCAATAGATGCCGTGTGTAAATCGAAGAGATAATACATTTGATAGCATAGGTAGACCAAATGTTTGGACATTCATGTGTCTATAGTAAGAAGATGAATCCACGAGGATGTCAACAGTCCTGTGGGAGCCATCAGGGAAGTAGTATGATGAGAGTCAGGCAGGACTGCAGAAACAGGTTCAGCCACGACTCAAAGTCGAGGACTCAATCCAGAACTCAGGATAGAGGATCCAGAACACAGGATCACAGCAACGACTCAGGATCCCGGCATAGATATAGACACCAAAAAGAAATTTGGGGGAGGCTGGCTTAATCGGAACATGAGAGTACACAGGTACAGACAGACAGAAGGAAGAATCAAGGCGTCCCCCGACAGTCCGAGCCTATAGCAGCTAAACTAACGTGTATGCACTCCCTTAGGAGATATGTTTTAAACAAGTTTGAATAAAAGGCTGCAGTGTTTCAAATCAGAATTTCCAGAAGAACGTCTACTGTAGCTTGAATTGCTTTTCATATGTATACAGTACAGTATAGCCCAACCATTTACAACTTTCTTACCGTCAAGAGTTTGAATTGGAGACACGGTAATGGTTATTGATGGTGCTTTTAAAGCCTATTGTATAATAACTGTGTGATAGTATTGCTTTTCAAATGCATATAGGCCACCCATTTACACTGCTCTTCCCGTCAAGAATTTGAATAGAACTTAGTTTGGTCACTTCACATTTCTGCAAATAAATGTTTAATCACACACGTCTCCCTGTCCCGAAAATAATAAAACAAATAAAATGAGGAAACAATTTTCAAGTTCAGTTTTCACCGTTTTATTTAAAGGTCCCATGTCATGCTTTTCTGGTTATTACCCATCCTCTTGTGTGTTATGAAGGTTTTTATGCATGTAAACGGTCTGCAGAGTCAAAAACCCTCAAAGTACACCCTGTAGAGAGTACAACTCTAACACAGAAAATACCTGTCTATGCTGCCCCCAGAACGCCTCGTTGGAGATTTCTCTTTTTCCATTTGTTTCTTCCGGGAACCTAAATGGATCAATCCGCGGAGCTCCTCACACACCAGGATCCCTTGGCGTCACTATCAAACGCAGTGGGGGAACCTTTAGCGTACATTTTTAACTAACAGGGAGTCCCATTGACTTGAGCTCCCTGGTTGGTAATAGACGAGTTGGGATCGCGGAGAAATGCTCTCCGCAGACCCAATCTCACAGCATTTATAAACCTTTTTCTTACTCAATATCAAGCCACACTTATTGTTTTTACTTTGGCTGTGAGCATACTGGTCAACCCTCCCGATTTTCGCGGGAGACTCCCGATTTCATTGCCCTCTCCCGGTTTCCTCCCGGGGTCATATTTCTCCCGCATTTCTCCCGATTTCTGACAAAATCAGATTTACACACAACTGTTTCCACTCGGACTTTAATACAGCTACACCATTGTTTGGTTTCCATGGTAACACGTCTCTTTAGTAGCGCGCAACTCAAAGTCTGAGAGGGTGAGGCAGATATTCACAGAAAACAGAACAAGAATCGACAACTACTCTACTCTCGATTTCTGAGGTCTAAAGGTTGGCAAGTATGGCTGTGAGTGTTTGTGTGTACTCAGGATGAGTTTCGCGCTGTATTGCCGACCCGGAAACCACACCAGAAAGCCAGCTCACTGAGCAGCGAGCCACGCAACGTCCCGACCAATCAGAGCACACTGGGCTCACAGGGAGGGGGGGGGGGCAGGAGCTCCAACAAGCCGTTTAGGAGAGTGATTACCGGTGATATATACCGGTCACATACTTTACAGAGATGCTGTATCATACCTGCCAACCCTACCGATTTGGGCGGAAGTCTACCGCTTTTGACATGTTTCTACCGCCTACCGATTTAGCTGGCTTTCCCTCCCGATTTTCAATCTTCCCAAACTATAACAAATAAAAATGACACTCCATAGACACTGGACTTGACTTCTGGTGGACACCGTTTGCAGCATGATCGCATCATACAAACAGTAGTCCTTTGTGTTTCTGAAAGAGAAACAACGTGCAGACTGGGGGTAACGCTGCGGGAAAGGCAGCGTTACGCCCGACGAGGCATTTGAGTCCTGCAGGATTTCCCTTTTAATATCAGTGTCTCGAAAACACATGTTGGCGACTGAAAGACATCCAGTGTTTGATCTTTTCCGGAAGCATCCTACAGTGTCTCAACTGAAAGAGGACCACAAACACACACAAAATATAATGCAATTTTGAGATTTGGGGATATTTATCTCCCATTCTTTCACTTTTTCTGACATTTTCAACACCAAACATGTCGTTAATGTATCTGTTTAGTGAACTACACCAATCTGAAAGCCTGTACATTATTTATATCACACTTTATCAGTATGAAAATGCAGGAAATTACTTTTTTAATGCAGTATTTTCTGATTTATGGCGCAACACAAAGATATTTCGCTCTGTGCAAACCTTTGACTCTAATATGTCAACAACATGAAACAAGAATATGAACCTGGCTTTATCCAATGTTCACACAAGAGTTCTACATCCTGACACATCCTTCATCTACACTGTCTCAACTGAAAGAGGACCAGAAACACATTAAAAATATAATAAAATGTGGAGACTTTGGGATATTTATCTCCCATTCTTTTACTTTTCGGGCATTTTACAGACCCTGTTTACCAAACTACCACTTTTTCTGAAAAATGCATAAAATTATGCAATATATGTTAAATACATGGTTTATACATGTAATTACTGGGGTTCCATTTCTTCTGATTACCTGATTTGGGCATGCACATTTGCCACGCGCAAACCTACCTCTTTTGGATTTGGAAAGATTGGCATGTATGCTGTATGAGAAACCAATGTGAGTTTGGAAAATAGCACAATATAAATCTATTTTAGTGCACCTCAACAATGGAATTATGATCAGTAGAAATAGCCATGACATGGGACCTTTAAGGCGAGACACGGCAGGGAAAAACATCGTTTTTCATGCATTGGTCAATTTTGTAATTTTGTGCTATTTTGATTCCACAACATGTTTTCTTTCAGGCTTTTGGAAGGAAAACGTACAAAATACACATTTAAGTGTTTATTTTACTATTGCATTTCTCCGTCTGGATGTGGTGCACTTTTGCTAAATGTTTAGACAAAATCGCCCTTACATGCTAAACTCTTATTGCGCTTTTGGTAACGAGGATTGTCCACATCGAGACGGGTAAAGTTTAACCACACCTCGGAGCGCGTTTGCTCGGCCATCTCCTCCGTGTGCATGTAGCAGCTGCGTGTGTGTAAACTGCCCCGCCCCCTCCCAAGCAGGCGGGGAGAGAGATCTCTCGACTGGATTGGAAAGATCGAAAATACTAAAGATAATCATGGACGCATTTTGCAGTCTTTTTGCCTATTAAAAACGGAGTTGGCAACACTAAAACTGCAATATAATGTTTGTGTAGCAATAATACATACGACATACTGTATATATTTTTACATGTCTCCAGTACCAATAAAAGGACCGCTAAAGTCGGAGCTTAACGGTACCACGGTCTTTAATAATTCAGCCCCGGGGCCCGTTTGATACCGGGGCTCGGTACCCATCCCTAGACACAAGTCAGGTCCAGCTCTCATGAACGAAGTTTAACCTGTTCTACACCGCACCCCCGATACCGGGGGGAAAAACGCGTCATCTGCAGGAAACAGCGTCTGAGGGCATCTTAATATTCAATAAACTATGAATGTTTTATATCCATGTAACGGGGAGAAACTCAGCTAACTGATGGTATAAACCATTTTCAGCAAAAAAAAACACAAGACTAACGCTGAGCCTCTGAATTAGCCCTGAGCGAAAAAATGCTAACAACGTTAGCACAGAACTCACTAATAAAACCCTTATTACTTATCGTAGATGCAAATCCAACCCATCGACTAGCATCGTGAGAATACACAAAATTGATAAGTATCTGTATCATCACTCCATGACAAGAACTCGCGACAGTATAAACAAAAAAAGTAATCACAACACGTGGCATTAGGTAGCAAACACGGTAATATGTCTTACCTTCGTTGTTGTCTGATCAAAAGTTTTTTTCAATGGGATTAAAACGATAAAAACGCTGCTTAAGGTTAATCGATAGGTTAATTCAATGTGCATGTGTCACTTTGAAATAATGTTTGATTATCCATCATCAATAAACCTAGTTTTAAGTTTTCAGATTTCAGAGCGTAAGATAGGTTTCGCTTTAGACAAACTGCGTGCGCATAGCCCCCACTTCTCAGTGGTAACATTGGTGTGTATGTGGAAATCCCCCTTCGATTATATTGGCTGTAACGGTTCAAAAGAGATGCTAATCATCAAAATCGACCAATGTGTTCCAGAGAAACGGCAACAACGCCCATTTCCACCCAAATGACCCCAGAGGTGGAGTTTTTTTTCTAAATCTCTCTAAAAAGGTCAAATGTCACTTATTTTGAATCAATCTTGATACAGGGTACTTATTATATGTTTTAATTTGGATTCCTAAAGCTTTTAGTCTACTAACCCATCATCCAAAGGTGGTTTTCACTTTGAGTAAAAAATAACTTTTGGACGGACACTATAATTTACAGTTTTGTACTATGTTCAATCTGAATTTTCTTTAAAATAAAAAAAAAATCTATATTGATTCTGACTGTTCTACATCCAACTCACAGGTTTATCATTACTTTGAGAAAAAAGATTATTACTTTTCCCCTTTTAGAAGTGTAGTTATGGTCATTTGCTATGGAAATGTCATTTTCGAGCCTGAGACCTGAAAAACAGGCTTGGGGCTTAACAGGTTAAACAGCAGAACTGTCAACAGTATATCCACAACCTCACTCATCTGTACCTCTCCGACCTCCTGCACATCAACATCGACTGCTCTACTCCCTCCCACCAGACATCTGGAATATGGAATCTCTCTCCATTTTCAAATCACGTCTCAAAACATATCTCTACACACTAACTAATATCCATCCTGATCACATGACACGTCCTCTTCTCTTATTGATTGTATTGTCTTGTTCTTCTGCTGGTGTTTTGTTTTGTTATTGTGTATCTTGTACGGCAACCTTGAGAGCATTGAAAGGCGCAAATGTATTATTATTAAACTCTTTAGAAACTTCCTCTCTACTTCCAGCAGCAGTATGTACACTTAGTTTTTCCATTGAAGCATGGCATTCAGCATTGGAGTCTGGGCTGACATACTGCATGAAGAACATGCAGTGACATTTTTATGAAAAACAAACAAGATACTTTAACCAACTATGTGCTTTTATTTCAATATTTCACCTTCGTTATGGTTTAAAAATAAATGTTTAGGTGCCAAATATTGTTTTCACAAGAGCGAATGTATGGCAAATTAAAATGTGTTTGAAGAACTGTTAAGGATAACAGAATAGGGGCAATTATTTAAATTATTTATTTCTCTTTATTATGGGTAACCAGGGCCGCCCCTCGCCAACTTGTGGCCCCATGCAAAGTTATTTGATGACGCCCTCTGTGTCGCGAGCGTCAACGGGGGGAGCCAAAACTGTGGTTTGCTTACAGTAATTGCGCCGTATTAGCGCGTAAAGGTGTGCCGCATTTGCGCTTCGGGTGAGGCTGTTTTAATGCCATTGAACACAACTTTTGATCAGAACACAGCAACGGTAAGACTTATTTTCCGATTTGGTCCCGTAAAGCTAATTTTGTTGTTGTTGTTTGTTGTCATTTCGCCGCGAGTTCTGATCGCTCAGTGATGATACTAATAGGCCTACCTTTAGAATCTGTGAAATCTCAGCTTGCTAATCGATATCTTGTTTGTGCAGATACGATGAGTAATACGAGTATTTTAACGTGAGTTCTGTGCTAAGTGTGTTAGCATTTTTTCGCCCAGGGCTCATTTAGACGCTTCTTGTGAGACTTGTGTTTTGTTTCGGTAAAAATGGTTCATATCGTCAGTTGGCTGATTTTCTTCCTGTTAATCAGGTATGACACATTTATAGTTTTATAATTTTAAGAGGCCCTGAGACACAGTTTTGTGAAAGAAAACCCTCTCGGGGGTTTCAATTCAATTCAATTCACATTCAATAAAAGGTCTGACACACAGAGACAACATTCAAGGCCCTGACGTACCATCAGCCTATGTTAAATATCTGTCATATTTGTTTCTGTGTGTCTCATCGATGTGTGACCTTTCAAGTGATTCGACATGTTGAATTGGAAGCATAACTTAATTGCAAATCATGAAAAAACTACCACTTTGATTAGCTCTTCAGCTTAAGCAAAGCAGTGCACAAGAAGAGAAAAGGACATAAGGAAAATAATCAATCAAGTCCAGAGCTCACACACTGAGGTTATTTTCATTTCAATAAGGAGAGACGTTTTTGATGTAAGAATTAGGGCCGGGACTTTAACGCGTTAAAATAATTAACGCATTTGAATCGCACTTATTTTTGCACCGCGGAACGTTTCTCACTGGATGAGTTTCAGGGGTACCGATTATACTGGAGCACCAACTAACGTTCATGACTTCAGACCACAACAAACCACAGTGAACAATAGTCAAACATGAACGAAGGAGCTGATGAGACCGCTTTGGTTGGCCCCGTGGGACATTTTGTTTTAAAAAACGGACGGATGGAAGCGTCGATAAGAGCACGGTTGTTTGCAAATTATGCAAAAAGGAATTTGCATATCACCGCAGCACATCAAGCCTTAAGTATCACCTCAATGCAAAACATAAAGCAGCTAGCGTGGAAGCTAGCGTGGACGTTAGCCCGACTCGGAGTACAAGGACCCTCACCCAATTCGCGTTGATCAAACAGTGGCCTATGCAACAGAGAGATTTTATTTTTCATCAGGATATTGGAAGAATAGGAGGGATTGAGGTCAATCACTGGCACATTTTTATTTTATTTTAAATGGTACACTTTATGTTGAACTATTTATTATGTTGTTGGTGCAACTGGCACTTTATGTTGAACTGTTTATTGTTTTGGCCAAGGTTATTGAGAGAGTTGGACTGAAATGTATTAGATTTTTTAAATCAACTGTTGGTAAATCAACAAAGTTTGTTATGGCCTCTGAAGCAACAGAGAGATGTTTTCTAATAGTCAGGGTTTCCAATGTTTTGAATGTACTTGAAAGTATTGTGTTTTACTTAAAAAACAAAGTGTTATAGTTTACAGAAGGTCTACCTACCTATAGGCTCCCTGAATCTCTGAAATGTACTATATTCCTAAATATGCTATTGGTACACTTTATGGCAAAAATTGCACTTTTCTGTTGGTCTTGGTTAAGTACCACCTTGAAAAAAATAAACAATGTTTTGTTGCTTAAGCTTATGTATTCAGTCATTATTCAATGGTATACTAAAATCCATGTTTTAAAAAATTGCTTCTTACTGGTCTCAGATCAAATATTTATATGTGATTAAAAATGCGATTAATTTCGATTAATTAATTACAAAGCCTCTAATTAATTAGATTAATTTTTTTAATTGAGTCCCGGCCCTAATAAGAATACATATTTATTGCCAGGAATACACAAATGAATGTAATTGAGTTTTGGCGATTATTCCCCGTTGTGCAGGAGTATCATTCAGGAGGGGAAAACCGATCTGACAAGGAACACTGGGGAACAGGGAAATTTAAACACAAGACAATAAGACACAGGTGGGAACAATCAGGGGCGGGGCTGACGCTGATGAGCACAGGAGACACAGAAGGGCTGACAGTTGAAAACAATCAGGGCCGGGGCTGGTGCTGATGAGTCTGGAATGACAGGTAAACAGTGAGTGACAAAACAAAACAGGAAGTAGAAGACAATACAACCAAAAAACAACATAAATCTCAACATTTCTGTCGGTGCACAACATCACCCACCCCCTCTAGGGCCGACTCCTGATGGCCCAGGCCGATCATAAAAATCCTGAATCAGAGTTTTGTCCACAATGAATCTCGCAGGAACCCAGCACCTTTCCTCAAGACCATAACCCACCAAATCCACCAGGAATTGCTTGCCTCGACCCCTATTGCGGACCTCCAGCAGCTTGCGAACCTTGTATGTTAGACCACCTTCGAAGAACTGGGGTGGTGGAGGGGGCTTGGAGGTGGGAATAAGTGTGCTTTCATACACAGGTTTAAATTTTGCTCACATGGAAAGTAGGATGTACTTTCATGGACCTGGGGAGTCGTAAGCGCACAGACACCGGATTGATGATTTTTGACACCGGAAAAGGTCCCACAAACCTTGGAGCCAACTTCTTGGAAGCCACGTGAAGTGGTAAGTCCTTGGTAGAAAGCCACACCTTTTAACCTTGACTGTTGAGTGGAGCGGCCCTGCGGTAGACGTCTGCTACAACCTTCATCCGAACCGAACTTCGGAGAAGAGATTGGCGAGCTCCAGCCCAAACTCGGCGACAGCGTCTGATCAAGGCATGAGCCGATGGTACCGTAACTTCCCCTTCGTTGGTTGGGAACAGCGGAGGTTGATAACCATTGGCACAATGGAAAGGAGAGAGACCTGTGGCCGCCGTGGGAAGAGTATTGTGAGCAAACTCAACCCATGTGAGGTGGTCGCTCCAGGTGGACTGGTTCTTGAAAACGAGACAGCTTAGTGTAGTCTCCAGTTCCTGATTCAGGCCCTCCGACTGTCCATTCGATTGAGGGTGGTAACCTGAAGACAAGCTGACAGTAGCGCCTATGAGTCTGCAAAACTCCTTCCAGAAAGCTGAAATGGATTGTGGACCCCTGTCGGAAACAATGTCATTTGGGAATCCGTGGATCCTGAATATATGGGTAATCATGACCTCTGCGGTACCCTTGGCAGAGGGAATCTTGGAGAACCGGTTCACCACTGTCAGGACCGTAGTTTTGCCTCTGGACGAGGGGAGACCTGTCACAAAGTCCATAGATACAGTGGGGCAAAAAAGTATTTAGTCAGCCACCAATTGTGCAAGTTCTCCCACTTAAAGATGAGAGGCCTGTAATTTTCATCCTAGGTATACCTCAACTATGAGAGACAAAATGAGAAAAAAAAAAAAGATTCCAGAAAATCAACATTTTTAAAGAATTTATTTGCAAATTATGGTGGCAAATAAGTATTTGGTCAATCACAAAAGTTAATCTCAATACTTTGTTATATACCCTTTGTTGGCAATGACAGCGGTCAAACGTTTTCTGTAAGTCTTCACAAGGTTTTCACACACTGTTGCTGGTATTTTGGTCCATTCCTCCATGCAGATCTCCTTTAGAGCAGTGATGTTTTGGGGCTGTAGCTGGGCAACACGGACTTTCAACTCCCTCCAAAGATTTTCTATGGGGTTGAGATCTGGAGACTGGCTAGGCCACTCCAGGACCTTGAAATGCTTCTTACGAAGCCACTCCTTCGTTGCCTGGGCGGTGTGTTTGGGATCATTGTCATGCTGAAAGACCCAGCCACGTTTAATCTTCAATGCCCTTGCTGATGGAAGGAGGTTGTCACTCAAAATCTCACAATACATGGCCCCATTCATTCTTTCCTTTACACGGATCAGTCGTCCTGGTCCCTTTGCAGAAAAACAGCCCCAAAGCATGATGTTTCCACCCCCATGTTTCACAGAAGGTATGGTGTTCTTTGGATGCAACTCAGCATTCTTTCTCCTCCAAACACGTGTAGTTGAGTTTTTACCAAAAAGTTATATTTTGGTTTCATCTGACCATATGATATTCTCCCAATCCTCTTCTGGATCATTTAAATGCTCTCTAGCAAACTTCAGACGGGCCTGGACATGTACTAGCTTAAGCAGGGGGACACGTCTGGCACTGCAGGATTTGAGTCCCTGGCGGCGTAGTGTGTTACTGATGGTAGCCTTTGTTACTTTGGTCCCAGCTCTCTGCAGGTCATTGACTAGGTCCCCCCGTGTGGTTCTGGGATTTTTGCTCACCGTTCTTGTGATCATGTTGACCCCACGGGGTGAGATCTTGCGTGGAGCCCCAGATCGAGGGAGATTATCAGTGGTCTTGTATGTCTTCCATTTTCTAATAATTGCTCCCACAGTTGATTACTTCACACCAAGCTGCTTACCTAGTGTAGATGCAGTCTTCCCAGCCTGGTGCAAGTCTACAATTTTGTTTATGGTGTCCTTTGACAGCTCTTTGGTCTTGGTCATAGTGGTAGTTTGGAGTGTGACTGTTTGAGGTTGTGGACAGGTGTCTTGTATACTGATAACGAGTTCAAACAGGTGCCATTAATACAGTTAACAAGTGGAGGACAGAGGAGGCTCTTAAAGAAGAAGTTACAGGTCTGTGAGAGCCAGAAATCTTGTTTGTTTGTAGGTGACCAAATACTTATTTTCCACCATAATTTGCAAATAAATTCTTTAAAAATCAGACAATGTGATTTTCTGGATTTTTTTTCTCATTTTGTCTCTGATAGTTGAGGTATACCTAGGATGAAAATTACAGGCCTCTCTCATCTTTTTAAGTGGGAGAACTTGCACAGTTGGTGGCTGACTAAATACTTTTTTGCCCCAATGTATGTGTGACCAGGGACGTTGAGGAACCGGCAGCGGTTGGAGCAAACCCATCTTGACCTGGGACAAGGTTTTATTGCAAGCACACACCGGACAAGCCACTACGTACTCCTGCACATCCTTCTTCATGGCTGGCCACCAGAAACGCTGCTTAATCCTGCACATAGTCCTTTTAACTCCAGTGTGGCACGAGAGCACAGACGTGTGTGCCCAGTGGATTACCTTAGAGTGGAGAGACACAGGAACAAAGAGCAGGTTGTTTGGACACTCGCTAGGTGCCGGGTTCAACATATTAGCCTGCTTAACATCCAACTCTATTTGCCAGCAAAAGGCTCCGACCATACGGTTTAAAGGAAGGATGGTCTTGGGCTCTACAGCAAGGAGTTCCGGTTCGAAAAGGCGAGACAAGGCATCAGGCTTTTGATTCTGGGAACCGGGGCGAAAAGAGAGGGTGAAATTGAACCTACTGAAAAATAGAGTCCATCTGGCCTGGTGGGAGTTGAGGCGTTTAGCCTTTCTAATTTACTCCAGGTTCTGGAGTACATTAGAAAACACAACACAAACCAAACACAAACACAAACCAAAAAACAACGTAAATCTCAAAATTTCTGTCGGTGCACAACACTTTTACAGACTTGGTTTACACATGAAAGGAAATTGTCTTGGTGCAAGGTGTACAGGCATGAATTAAATGTGAGAATCCACTGTATAAAATGTGAAAACAAATAGGAAAATGGAACAAATATATCTAGTAAACAAGCTGTTCAGCTGATTACAAAAATGTGCAAAATAACGACCAGGGGATCTGAATTCACAGCATCAAGGACAATCATAATTTGAAGGTAGGGATTTAGTTTAAATGTGCAAAACATTATAACATAACTTTCCGATTTTGATCTGAATAAGAGGTGTAAGAGGGCTTTGTTTATAACCGTATGCCTTAGGTGATAAAGCATAACAAGGTGGGAGTGGGTCCATTTTCTTCAGTACTATAATATGTTACTTCAGGATATCTCAACCTGTACTGAACTTATGCCATGGCATAGAAAAGTACAAACATTGTGATTTATTCAGTTTAAAGCTTTAATTGGCTTAATTAACAACATGCTGTTGTCATGGTTACAACCAGCGTTTCCGCCAGGGGGGCGTCCTACCGTCATTTGACGCCCTGAACTTGAGCCGAGGGCGTCCAAAAAAATAAATAATTAGAGAGAAGATTGAGAGTTTTTAATCGCTTGAAATTACGAAAAGGAAAAGGACATCCCTCTGTTGGAGGGGCAAAGGAGTCTGGTGGGATTATTTTCGCTGCCAGCAAAGCGTGTTCCTGTGACGGAAAGTGTACTGCCAGCGAGCCTTGACCCGGGGTGCTGGTGGAGCCTTGCAGGGGCGAAACTTGCAGCGGCGAAACTGAGGCTCCGTGGTAAACTGTGGTATAATGAAGAGCCGTTTAAGAGCCGAAAGAGCCAGCTCTTCTTAGTGAGCCGAGACAAATGAATTCCCATCAGAGATAGTATCTATAAGGGACGGCTCAATTCAAAATTCAAGTCACGTGTAAACACTCGTTACAACTGTCAATTCCCACACATCCCAGTTCCAAACACCTGGTGCCTTGATGCTGCAGGCTACCACTGTCAGCAGCAGCACACTACTGTGATTGGTCTATACTAAAATACTTAAAGGTCCCATGTCATGGCCATTTCTACTGATCATAATTCCATTGTTGAGGTCTACTAGAATAGATTTACACTGTGCAATTTTTCAAACTCACATTGGTTTCTCATACAGCATCTCTGTATAGTATGTGTATTAACTCTCTGTCCTAAGCGGCTTGTTGGAGCTCCTAAAAAAAACAGTTATTTGTGCGTGTGACATAAATCAATCAAAACAGCACTGCCAGCTAGCATGTGTCTCTGTGTTCCCTCAGATGTACGCCCGCTGACTGCTCTGTGATTGGTCCACGGACAGCTCAGGACGTCCCCTGGGGCTTCCAAGCTCTTTATCTTGTCAGAAGGGCAATCAGGAAAATAAGTCGCACTAGATTTACCCCTCAGCCCACCCCCCCCCCCCAGGTTGGCTGCAAAAGGAGCGGCCGAGAATGGAAGTGGCTGTCCTTCTGGGCCGTTTCTCTCCCTCTCCTCCCATCCCTACCTCTCGTCAGGTGATGGATATGTGGAGATCACTCATTCATTACGGCCAGGAGAGGGGGGCATCCATCACTCACTTCCTGTGTCTCCTTCCCTCCCCACCCATCCAGCCACAGCACCATCAGCTGTCTGTCAAACGGACAGGCCCATCCACTATATCACAGGGCCCATAGGACTCTATTATGCAAAATGTAACCCAGCCACCGGGATGTGTGTGTGTGTGTGTGTGTGTGTGTGTGTGTGTGTGTGTGTGTGTGTGTGTGTGTGTGTGTGTGTGTGTGTGTGTGTGTGTGTGTGTGTGTGTGTGTGTGTGTGTGTGTGTGTGTGTGTGTGTGTGTGTGTTTAAAGCAGGAACACTTTAGTGATTCCTAACCAATCTGTCAGTAGTCATGCAGCAAGTTTTCTTTTGTGAGTTATTATCACGTTAGATACACTGAAACCATTTTCTTTAATTAAATGTATTATGTCAACACATTTCACACAACTGTATACGTTTGTTTGTACGCAAGAATATTAAGTTGAACCTTTTTATTTAAACTTAATAATGAACCTTATACAGTAATATGAAATCTCTTGACTCTTTGCGGTGAATGCAAGTGTTCCATACATTTGTCTTTAAAAAACAAAAATCAGAAAACAGAGTGTAGATGAAGTCAAGTGAATATGGCAGGTTTACCAATAGCAAGATTAAATGTAAAGAGTATTTACAAACTCTCACATAACTTAATACAACTCTCATCTATCCAGTAATATGCTCACTATTCAAACACTTGGCCATAAACAGCATCATGTTGGCACTGTTCAGTCCATATTGTTTTAAACTCTAATGTACGTTTTTCCTCTCTGCAACATTTCCTCCCGATGGTAACACAACATTGGGATCTTAATATCTCACAATATGAATGTTTTAACAACTAAATAGGCATGATAATTCCATTTCCTGTTGGACCAACCAATGTTAAACCAAGTGAAAAAACATAATGGAAATATGACATTTATGTTGTGTTTGTTCCATGATGTGATGTGCTCCATGCTTATCACATCACATTTGCAATATTTCATTTTATTTGTATTGAAGTTTTTCTAATAGGTGTATGCAAATACTTATTGACTCGTGAAATAACAAAACTGAAAAAAATATATTCAAATAAGAGAAGTGATTAATAATTTCCACATCTTAAAGAGCAACATCCAGGTTAAAGACACCTGTGAATAACTGTGTAGGAAAATTATGTATACACTAGATTTTCAAATAAATATACATAAATATACACTACAGTGACATCTGGCGTCGTCTTTGTAAGACATTTTTACTTCCGCATCAAAAAAGCCTCCCCATGTGAATTCCCGCGTGTGACGTAACAAAGGAGAAACAAGGGGGAAAGTGGCTGGTGTAACGTATTAATAAACATGGATCCCAATGCTAGTTTCGACACAGAAGACACAGAAGAAGTTGAACATGTATATTCGAATGCATATGAAGGACCACAACCTTATAATTATGAGCCTGCTAGGCGTCCAAGAGACCAGGAGCAGCCAAGGATTAGAAGAAATAACGGCCATCGGAAAGAAATTGAGCTGTGGTGTGAGGAGAACCAGTGGAGAACTGGGCAGCTATCTTGTTGAGTGAACGGCGTTAGCTACAGAATGTTAGCTAACGTCACATCACAACATTGTAAAGTTAGCTATCATATATCAGGCTATAACTAAAGTAGTATTGATAATATAGTAACGTTACTGGCAGGACTGTTGATACTGATCCATAGCAGAAACTAATGCGCAAGTATCAGCCGTATCTCGCGTTACCTAATGCAAATCCACACTATGTTACGGTGCTGTACCGGAGGGGAGAGAGAGAGCAGGGGAGGAGGGGGGGGGGGGGGGGGAGAGCAGCGAAGGGGGGGAGAGAGATGTAATACGGTTTCCTGATAAACGTTACCTAATGCAACTCCACACTACCTTCGGAGCTGTACCGGAGGGGAGAGAAAGAGCAGGGAAGGGGCAGCTATCTTGGTGAGTGATCGGCGTCACATCACAACATTGTAAAGTTAGCTATCATATATCAGGCTATAACTAAAGTAGCATTGATAATATAGTAACGTTACTGGCAGGACTGTTGATGAGCTACACATATTTACATTAGAATATCAATATACATTTCGTCAAAGACGCAGCATTGAAGTCCCGTCTCTTTGTCTGCACAAAACGAACCCAGGACCGAAAGCTAGCTAGCTTTCGGTTCCTGTTAGGGAAATAGTGGACTCGATGTCCTGACAGGCTGGTATTTGTGCAACCTGCACAAACACAATACTGCACCATGATTACAAATGGTGAAATACAATGTGAAACTACCGAAAAATACCAGCTCACTAAAACAAAACCGCTCATCTCAACGCAACTACTAACTTTACCCGCGGTCAGAGAGCGGAGATGTTTACCCTTTGTTATGTATTATGACGCGTTTGACGTATGACCTTAAAAAAAAGCCGTTTTTAAGAGCAGAGCTCAAAATTGCTCCTTTCCCTCTGAATTCCTGCCCTTATGTCTCGTAAAACATATCAAATCATGAATTCACTTTTTTAATTGTAATTTTCAAGCAAGTTTAACACTAGGACCGCCAGAGGTCGCTGTATACCTAAAACCGCCAACGGGTAAAATGTACCCGCTATAGATTTTCAAGGTAGAATGTTCTTTTATTTATCATACAGAACAGTGAGTTTTGATCGCACAGGGATGAAACTTATACCAATAGAATCTGTGGACTCTCAGCTTTTCATGTGATATAGGTTGTGCAAATAGCATGAAGTTTAAAATATCGCTAAGAGTGCTGATTTAAACGCTTGGTGTTAGACTTGTGTTTTGTTTAGGTACAAATCTCTCTATCTCTCTCTATCGATATATCTGTAATGTTCTGTTCTATGAACATATAATTGTCTATATAAATAGACGACGCGGACTACTTCTCTCATTCCGAGTGTCCATCTTTATTCAACTGAAACGTAACCTGCACACATGCATTACGTCCTCAACGTGAGCTCAGTCATCCAAGATCTTGTATTCTCCAAGATGTTACACAATCTATCTGTCTATCTCTATATCTATCTATCTATCTATCTATAAGGGACCGCAGTAGACAAAAGGCGTTGCTATAGCAACACGTCATGTTTACGCTGCATTTTCTATGAGGTAAATATTGCCCGCTGGCGGATATGGGTATAAATGGCATTTGTTTGGGCGATTTTTTCAATCCGACTTCATATTGACAATTGTTAACAACAGAGGGTGCTACATAACACACTTTCAGGAAAAGTCACGGACTGGGAAAATGTAATATATTATTGAACAAAAGTTACATACAATCAAAAAACAGCTGCGGGTAAAATTTACCCATTGGCGGTTCTAGTGTTAAGCATAAATGTAAAAAAAAAAAAAAACCTGCAAGTTGCTCTTTAAGAGCAGGCCATACTCAAATACAGAGTTCCATTGAGTGTTCCTTCAATAGGTACCATGCATCTACAAAATAATTGAGATAATTAAAACAATAAATAAACTAAAAGTGGGACAAAACTGCTTAACTTAATGCTTATTATCAAGCATTACGAGATGACAATGATGATTATTAGATGCCTGGAATGTGCTCAGCTAGGTTTGTACTGAATAGTATGAAGCTTCATTCATAACGTTGACATTCTAATTATTATGAATAATGTAAACATTGCATGCAATAGCCCACCTTCTCTTCCCTTTTCTCTTTCTGCCACTCCCCCTCTCAAACACACAAAACCTGACTGACCTGGGTCTTCCAGCGGTCCAGTCTGAATTTCTGTTGGACATACTTGCAGGTAGCAGTTTGGTTCTGAATGTTTTCCTTATTCCGTATTTGCAAAACTTTCACCGTGCAGAACTTTAAAGCCCTATTGGCATCACGTTCACCTCTTGTTACGGTGTCTTTGCAGTAGTGCTCAGAGGTAATATCCACTTAAAGCATAAGGTTAGCACTGTTATATTCCCTCCCAACCTACAGGGACAACGTGTGGTGAAACGCAGCCCATCTCATCACACCAGACAACTTCAAAGAGCTTTTTTTTCCTGAATTATTTCTAATTCAGACCACACTATTATACATTTTACCTTGTGAGGTTTAAGAAGCAGCCCCCAGCCGAGCCTCTAAGCCTTGACTACAACATAAATCCAATCCCTGCTATTGTTCATGGTGCAGTGCTGAGGCACATCCTCAGGGCCTGTCATTTCAACTCAGCCTCTTCCTCTGTTGCATTCTTTCTGCTTCTCTCCACTCCTCTCTGACTGGCTGAGTCAGTCATATGTTCTCAGCAAAGTTACTCACAGGAAGGAAAGAAAGACGAAACAACAGAGCTGTCCTCTCTGGCTGCAGTAGCCTTACCTTGTAATCCATCACTTTCCCAACACTAGCTTTGTGGAAAGACTTCCATTCACCAATTGATTTAAGGTTAATGATTAGATGTTTGTGTAATGACTGTCAGTTTAAATTCCATTTTGTGGATCTGGTCAAAGGTTCCATTTATCATGATGACACTGCCCTCATAGAAGTAATTTCTGGGAACTACACTGAACAAAAATATAAATGCAACACTTTTTTTTTTGCTCCCATTTTTCATGAGATGAACTCTAAGATCTAAAACATTTTCTATATACCAAAATAACCATTTCTCTCAAATATTGTTCACAAATCTGAAAAAATCTGTGATAGTGAGCACTTCTCCTTTGCCGAGATAATCCATCCCACCTCACAGGTGTGGCATATCAAGATGCTGATTAGACAGCATGATTATTGCAAAGGTGTGCCTTAGGCTGGCCACAATAAAAGGCCACTCTGAAACGTGCAGTTTTGCTTTATTGGGGGGGGTCTTGAGGGGTCCGAAAACCCTAGGGTTAAACCCTAACCCTAAAATGTCGCCCATCTCCTTCGCATAGAGTTGATCAGGTTGTGGATTGTGGCCTGTGGAATGTTGGTCCACTCCTCTTCAATGGCTGTGCGAAGTTGCTGGATATTGGCAGGAACTGGAACACGCTGTCGTATACGCCGATCCAGAGCATCCCAAACATGCTCAATGGGTGACATGTTAGGGTTAGGGTTTAATCCTAGGGTTTTCGGACCCCCCCAATAAAACAAAACTGCACGTTTCAGAGTGGCCTTTTATTGTGGCCAGCCTAAGGCACACCTGTGCAATAATCATGCTGTCTGATCAGCATCTTGATATGCCACACCTGTGAGGTGGGATGGATTATCTCGGCAAAGGAGAAGTGCTCACTATCACAGATATTTTCAGATCTGTGAACAATATTTGAGAGAAATGGTTATTTTGTGTATATAGAAAATGTTTTAGATCTTTGAGTTCATCTCATGAAAAATGGGAGCAAAAACAAAAGTGTTGCATTTATATTTTTGTTCAGTGTAAGTAATCTGAAGGTGCGTCCAGACCAGACGAGAAGCAAAGATTTGCATTGGGTCACACAAATTCACATTTTTGCATTAACTATACATGTTATGTCCTGCTTTCTGAGCCATTATAGAACCATGCCTGAGTCAGTGATGTCACCCCCAGCATCTTACCAGGACTTCCTGTTGCTGTGAGCTGCTCTCCTCTGTGGTCTACTGGCCTCTGTGCTGTTTGTCCAGCACTCACCCAGCTGACAGTGACACAGTGGCACCATTACCACATATGTAGCGCACATTCCTGGCTAATTGGGTTTGAGGCCCCTGAGGCAGTGTATGTGTGTTAAATGGGGGATTGGTTTGTCTGGTGTGTGTTTGTGTGTTTAGACTGTGCAGTATGATTAAGGTTGAGAGGTCATTGGGTTGTTATGTGTGAGTTTGCGGATGTGTGTGTCAAAATTGAATGCGTGGTCTCATGAAAACTGTGGCCTTTTGTCAGGCTTGCTGTAGTCTGGGGAAACTCAGAGAAGTATTTACTTTCTCACGGAAACATTTTTTTTCCCCTCAGATTTCTTTGATGGATCTGTCATGTGTACCTTGGCTCTGTGTTGCAAGGGAAACCAAGGTAAGATAAGGTTTAGAAACAAACAAGTGTTTCAGAGCCGACAGCGGCGAGCAGATCTATAACAACAATTTCCTTCCTTCATCTAGATATGCATCCAATGCTCTGTGTGTTGTGATTCCTTCTTTATGTCTTCCTTACCCCACTTCTATTCCCCACTACAAGCCCCAACGTATTTACCGGTGTTATTCATCTGAAGTTGATGAGCATTCTTTTGTGCAGATTGGAGACAAAATAGTCATCTCTGTGAATACACTCACTGCGAAAGTGGTGAAAGCACTTGGATGAATGCTCCTCTCCACCACTGCCCTATATTTCCCTATTCATTCTGCCGAGTGTGGCGTCAGGACGTTTAGTCATCCGTGAGTTATACACCTGCTGTACATGTGAACAGCGGAGGAGGAGGTGGAGCAGGGGAGGAAGGGGAGGAGAACAGGACATTTTGGTGTAAAAAGGCGAGAGCCGGTGAAGGGGCGGGACAACGTGTCTTATTTCTGAATAGATGTTGACAAAGAAGACGCTTGGTGAATGCGGTGCAGGGCGTTCGGATGAAGAGCAGGCGGAAATCATCGGAGCGGCACACAGCTGTACTTATTTACAACTCGCCAAAACTGCAAAAGTCAAACTTCCAAAACTTGTTTTCTCTGGGAGTGTGGAGGAGAGGAGGTAGAAGATAAGTTATAACTTGCAATATTGAATTTGCTACAGAATATGTCTTTCAGAAACAGGTTTATTGCCTGTTACTATATTATCAATGCTACTTTAGTTATAGCCTGATATATGATAGTAGATTTACAAATCCAAGGAATTTTGCTCAGTCTTTATGTTTTTTTTTCTTGGTGGGTAGGACCTTAGTAATTTCTTGAGTGTCTATTAGTCATTTCAGACCAACATGGCTGCCTTTCGAGATTTCCTTGATGGACACACGAATCCACCAATCCCATGAAATGTGTTAATATTGTTGTTGGAATCTACATGAAGATAAGCCCTGCCAGTACGTCTAATTTGTGTTACGCTAGACACACAAATGACGCCGCAGTCAAAGATGCTCACAATAAAAGTTGAGCAGCACCACTAGCTGGTATAACTGGTAGTTATTAGAATGTTCTGGGCTTATTTCCTGGAATTATTTGTGTATTATAACTCTAATAAATTGACAAAAAAAGGCAACGTAGTTGTTCCTATGACAACCGCCCTAAAACACCAGTGTTTTGTGTTGGGACGCTGTTAGAGAGCTAATGGTGAGGAGGCTCTGTTGGTGCTCTTTCTACCACATAGAAGATACATCAGTGAAAAGAGAGAAACATGTTGAGAGAAGTTTGAAGCTGCCTCCACATCTTCTTCTCTCCCTCACATGTCATCTCTGCTTGAACAACCCCTCTCATCATCAGCATCCCAATTGACATGCCTCACAAACTATTAAAGCTTCATCCCTCCCTTCCTCTCTCATTGTTTTACCCCCATCCTCTTGTTAAGCAGGTTTTCTCCAGATGCTCATTAAAATCTTCTCGAGAATCGGACACGGAGTAACACAGCATACTTTCCTCCACCCTCCCAACTCCCTGCTCACTCCCTGTTTCTCTCGCTGCCAAGACAGCAGCCTGGAGTTAGTTGTGTTTTCTCCCATCCACCATTTCCATTTCAAGTGCTTCTGGGAAGGTTGTTGGTGAAAATACGAATACCAATGAAAGTTGTTTACCGAGCTCGACTAAAGGTGGATGCAGATAAAGCACGTTGGTGAGATGAAAACAAAGTCAGGAAAAGAGGAACTAGAAAAGTGCTCTCAGTAGATTGCATGTGTCTCCCCCTCCACTCCCAAACACAACAAGGGAAACCTCCTCAACAGTCAAGGTCAAGGTTCTTTATTAGTCATACAACCACAGCTACAAAGTAGTTATGTCAACGAAAATCTTAGGTCACAGGCTTCTCCAACAGTGCGACACAATATTACAGAAAAACAGAAAAATATAGTGCAAGTAAATATTAAAAGTAAATGCAAAAAGAAAGGAATAGTTTAAAAAAAGTGAAATAAGAGTATATATGAAAGCTATTGGAATGATATATTTGGTAAATAGATAAATGATTACTTAGTAGCAGAATGTTATGGATGTTGTTACAGCAGTTCAGGTGTTTAACAGTCTTATCACCTGTGGGATGAAACTGTCTTTGAATCTGTTGGTTTTAGTCCGGATGCTGCGCTAACGCCTGCCAGACGGCAGCAGACTGAACAGTTTGTGGCAGGGATGATAGGGGTCTTTGATAATCCGGAGGGATTTCTTCCTGAGTCGCTGGGAGTAAAGGTCCTCCATGGATGGCAGCTCCGTCCTGGTGATGTTCTGTGCAGTTTTCACCACCCTCTGTAAAGCCTTATGATTGAGGGCGGTGCAGCTGCCGTACCAGGCCGTGATGCAGCCAGTCAGGATACTCTCTATGGTGCACCTGTAGAAGGTCAGGATGCTCTCTATGGTGCACCTGTAGAAGGTCAGGATACTCTCTATGGTGCACCTGTAGAAGGTCAGGATGCTCTCTATGGTGCACCTGTAGAAGGTCAGGATACTCTCTATGGTGCATCTGTAGAAGGTCAGGATACTCTCTATGGTGCACCTGTAGAAGGTCAGGATCCTCTCTATGGTGCATCTGTAGAAGGTCAGGATACTCTCTATGGTGCACCTGTAGAAGTTGCAGAGTATCCTGGAGTCCATGTTGAACCTCCTCAGCCTGCGGAGGAAGAAGAGCCGCTGTCAAGCTTTTTTGGTGATGGTGGTGGTGTGAAGAGTCCATGTCAGGTCCTCCGTGATGTGGACCCCAAGGAACCTGAAGCTGCTCACACTCTCCACCGTAGTCCCATTGATGGCGATGGGGGCGTGTCCCTCTCTCTGCTGCTTCCTGTAATCCACAATCAGCTCCTTTGTTTTGCTGATGTTGAGATGGAGGTCGTTATGCTGGCACCAAGATGTCAGGTTTTCGACCTCCTCTCTGTACGCCGTCTCATCGTCGTCTGTGATCTGGCCGATGACGGTCGGGGCGTCAGCAAACTTCACGATGGTGTTGGAGCTGTGTATGGCCACGCAGTCGTGTTTGAACAGGGAGTAGAGGAGAGGGCTGAGCACGCAGCCTTGAGGGGCACCGGTGTTGCGGATCAGGGTGGAGGATGTGATGTTTCCCACCCGCACTGCCTGGGGTCTGCCCGTCAGGAAGTTCAGGATCCAGTCACAGAGGGCGCTGTTGAGCCCGAGGTCTCTGAGCTTGATGACCAGCTTGGAGGGCACAATGGTTTGAATGCTGAATTGTAATCAATGAACAGCATTCTCACATATGTGTTCCTGTGGTCCAGGTGTGAGAGGGCAGTGTGGATGGTGAGGGTTATGGCGTCGTCTGTGGACCTCTTTGCTCTGTAGGCAAACTGCAGGGGGTCCAGAGAGTCAGGGAGGGAGGAGGTGATGAAGGTTTTGACTAACCGCTCAAAGCACTTCATTATGACGAAGGTGAGTGCTACTGGGCGGCAGTGTTGGGTAAGTTACTTTAAAAAAGTAACTAGTAATAGTTATTTGGGGTGCACCGAATGCGAAATTCTTGGCCGAAACCGATACCGAAAATAGGAAACAGTTGGCCGAAAACCGAATGCCGAAAGGCCGAAAATGATTAATAGAAATATATATATATATAAATATATATATATATTGTATACCTTTTTTACCAATGTTGTTCAGCTACCTGATTATGGAAAAAGACATGATTATGGCAAAACTTAACTTAAATAATAATCACTATTATGGGTCCATAAAACATTTATTCAGCACTTTTGAATGCATACAGTACATTAATTCCAAGTCAAGTGCATTTTCTTTTCTCTGTAGGATAACTACAACAAAGTGCATTCAGAACAAAGCCAAGGTGCTTTAAAACTGCATAAACATCTAGGCCAGTAGGCCTACAACAAAATAGTGTAAATAAAGACTGTAACAGCCAGTTCTATTTCGTATATGGCTTCGCCCTCTAAGGCTATCGCTATTGGGTAATCCCCCTGCGCCCCCGCGCAGCACTGAAACACTTGTAGTCCACGCCCACCCGCAAGGTGGGCCCCACCCTCGGGCCTCCTTCCGGTATAAATAGGAAGGAGGCCCGGCAATCTGCTCCCTCTTTTTTTCAGCAAACCAGCACAGTTACTGAAGCAGAGCAATTGAGAATCATCATGAGCAACAACTGCGTCCGTGGTTGTCCCTCATGTGGCTCTGGGTTCATAATGAGTTATGACCTGCAGAGATAAAAGCAGTATGCGAATCCTGCCGGGGGTCAGAGCACGCGTACGCGGCTCTAAACCAGCAGGTAGCATGCACTGCGCTCGTCTCCCCTCGGGCGACAGGAGGCGGAGAGCGGACACTCTTTCTGCTGTGGCCAAGGAGGAAGATTGGCCCGTCCAGGCTTACGAGCCCGCGGACGGGGCAGAGTGTCCCTGGGGCAGAGTGCCGGGCAGGAGTCCGAAGCATCTCCTGCCCCGCCTCCCTCCACGGTTCACCGTTCGGTTCTCCCCTCCCTCCTCTCCCCCGGACGGGGGAAACAGAGTCGGAGCAGGGTGCCAGCCGAACATGCTTTCCCCCTCTCCGTCACCACAGCGCGGCGGCGTCTGTTACGGAGACGGCCAGAAAAGTGCTACTGGACACTCCAATCAGCCCGGACGGGCTGTTCGGACCCCAGTTCCACGCCATGGTGGAGTCCATGAAGACGGCCGCGGAACAGGTGGACGGCATTCGCCAGCATGTAGAGCTGGCGGCTGATCTGCCACAGCGGCACCAACGCCCGCAGCAGCCGCGGCGTCCACGCCGGCCACAGGAGGCCGCAAGCGGAGAGACGCCCACAGCAACCGCCCCGGCGGCTGCAGGGGCTCCTTCCCACGTCTCCGCTCCCCTGCCACCCCAGAGACAGGGTCTCCCGGCGGCGAGTCAAAGGGGAGTGAAGCTCCCCCGCTCCTGGTCTGCTCCACGAGAGCCTCCGAGGAAGCGGAGCCGGTAATTAAGCCGGCTGCCACTAATCTGTTGATTAAGTAGACAGCAGGGCTCCCTGCAGAAGCCTGCTGGTTTTAACCTATCGGTTAATAAACCTGCAGAGCTCGCGGCATTCCCCTGTCCGAGATACGCCTCCTACACACGGTCATAATAACCCATGAGCGCCAGTATAACGCCTCATGGGGACAGCACTGCACTCATCCCCTGAGCGTGTACACGCCTCATGATGACAGCCGGAGTGAAACGCAGCGTGTGGAGGTTTCCTCGCAGCCCTTTCGCCTCACGGGCAGTGGCGGCGAGGGCAATGGCGTGGCTCGTCACCATGACGACCATTACAGCACATCACAGAGAATCCAGAACGGGGGAATGAGCAGTATTCCAGGCTGAGTGCCCCCAGCGGAAGCGCCCGCAGCGCCACGGCGCCAGGGCTCGCTGCAGAAGCCTGGTGGTTTAACCTATCGGTTAATTAACTGCAGAGCTCGCTAATTAAGCCGGCTGCCACTAATCTGTTGATTACCAGCAGGGCTCGCTGCAGAAGCCTGCCCGTTTTAACCTCGGTTAATAACCTGCAGAGCTCGCGGCATTCCTCTGTCTGAGATACGCCTCCTACACACGGTCATAATAAACCCATGAGCGCCGTTATAAAGCCTCGTGTGGACAGCACTGCACACACCTCCATCCATCCCCTGAGCGTGTACGCGCCTCATGATGAGAGTCGGAGTGAAACGCAGCGTGTGGAGGCTTCCTCGCAGCCCTTTCGCCTCACAATGGCGGCGGGGGCAATGGCATCACAGAGAAGCCAGAACGGGGGAATGAGCAGTATTCCAGGCTGAGTGCCCCCAGCGGCAGCGCCCGCAGCGCCAGGTCTCGCTGCAAGAAGCCTGCTGGTTTTAACCTATCGGTTAATAACCTGCAGAGCTCGCTAAATAAGCCGGCTGCCACTAATCTGTTGATTAAGTAGACAGCAGGGCTCGCTGCAGAAGCCTGCCGGTTTTAACCTCGGTTAATAACCTGCAGAGCTCGCAGCAGGCTGATCAGCAGAGGATACGTCCTGCAGTTCGCCTCTCCCCCCCCCCCCACAGTTCAATGGGATACTGGAAACAATCCTGTCCTCCCAGAAGCTATGTCTTGCGCTCCAATCCGAGCTGCTGGAACTCCTGTTGAAAGAGGATATTTCCAGGGTTCCTCAAAGGGAGGAAAATCAGGGGTTTTCACTCCCGTTATTTTTCTAATCCCGAAAAAGACTGGGGGAATGAGACATCCTCGATCTGTCAGTACTCCACATGCTGACGATCAAACAGGTGCTGGAATGTGTTCACCAGGACGACTGGTTCACTTCCACCTGAAGGATGCACACTTCCACGTGTATCATCCCGAAACACAGGAAATTCCTGCATTTTCTCATTTCAGGGAATATCAGACCAGACAATCGTCTGCCGTTCGGATATTTCCTGGCTCCTCGCATTTGTGTAGAGAAGGCTGGAGCCACTACACAGAGGAGGGATGAGAGTGTGGTTTTCCTCTGGACGACCTGCTATTTGCTGGCTCGCCCCAGGGAGGAAGTCGCTTTACAGACGGTACATCTCGTATCGCATCTGTCAAAGCCTGGGTTTCATAATAAATTGGAAGAAGAGCTGTCCTCTTCCCTCTCAGACAATCGTTTATCTGGGAGTGGAGTTAAACTCAGCCAGCATGAGAGCGCGACTCTCGCGGCAGCGAGGGGAAGAACTGACAGCTCTCCTCCGGCGTTCCACAACCCGCACAACCCTCTCCTTGACGCAGCTGCTCGGCGTTGGCGTCAGCTGGTCACGTGATGATCCCCCTGAGTCTCTTCCAACAGGGGGACTCTCCAGAGGTGGTTCATTCGCTGCAGAAGTCCGCTGTATTAACCTATTGGTTTATAAACTGCAGAACTCGCGGCATTCCTCTGTCCCAGATATGCCTCCTACAAACGGTCATAATAACCCACGAGCTCCGTTATAACGCCTCGTGTGGACAGCATGCACACATCTCTCATCCCCTGGGCGTGTACGCGCCTCATGAGGAGAGACGGAGTGAAAGGCAGCGTGTGGAAACTCCCTCGCAGCCCTTTTGCCTCACGGGCAGCGGCGGCGATGGCGTGGCTCGTCACCATGAAGACCATTACGGCACTTCATAGAGAAGCCTCTCCCCCAGCATTGCCATGGGATACAAGAAACACTCCTGTCATCCCAGAAACAGTGTCTTGCGCGGTTTTTACCCCCGCTATTTTTCTAAATCTCCTCTGTCCTGTGCGCGCGCTGTCTTGCTATGTGGCGCGCACGGCTGCCTTGCGCCATTCTCAGCGCCTGTTTGTGCACTATAGAGAGCGCTCGATCGGGCAACCTCTGTCTGCACAGCGGCTGTCACACAGGTTGTGTGAGGCTGTGTCACAGGCATGTCTCCTCTGGAGTGGAGCCCCCGGAGAACATCAATGCGCACTCCACCAGAGGAATTTCCTCCTCCACGGCTTTGCACGGAGGAATGTGGAGTGGAAGATATTTGCACTGCTGCATCTTGGTCTTCCCCCTGTTTGTTTATTCATTTTTATTTGAGGGATGTCTCCCATTCCTCTCTGACACACCCTGTACTGGGTGTCCTGTCGGAGTGAGTGACGTCAGCTGTGCGCCTCTCTCCTGCCTCTCGGCACGCGGAGAGCGGCCCTTTTCCCCTCTTATAGGAGGGATGTTCCTTTTTCCTCTGACACACTTTGTACGGAGTGCCTGGTCAGAGTGAGTGACGTCAGGGATCCAGCTGGGCGCTCTCCTACCTGTCTGACACGCAGAGAGCTGCTGCTCTATGATCGCTGCGCAAGGTGGGACCTTCGTCTCTACTTTCTCACAGCGGCCGGTATGTATTGTTCCCAGCCTTCATCCCGTCAGGGAAGATAGGCATGTTTTGCTATGTTCCAGGGATGGTGATGCGCCATTACGCATGGCACAACAGGCATGGGGTGTTATTGAGCAGGTGGGTCTGTGCTTCTAGTGCCGGGCGGACCCAGTGGGGCGCAGACTACATCATGCTTCGCCCTTAACCCAATAGTGATAGCCTTAGAGGGCGAAGCCATATACGAAATAGAAATGAGGTTACCTACTGTAACCCCAGCTTCAATGAGTAAATGGCGCAGCCCTCTAAGCGCTGGGCCCCACTGGCTCTACGAATAGCTGAAGAAAAGTTATTTGGTATGGGAGCAGATTGCCGGGCCTCCTTCCTATTTATACCGGAAGGAGGCCCGAAGGTGGGGCCCACCTTGCGGGTGGGCTTGGACTACAAGTGTTTCAGTGCTGCGCGGGGGCGCAGGGGGATTACCCAATAGCGATAGCCTTAGAGGGCTGCGCCATTTACTCATAGAAGCTGGGGTCACAGTAGGTAACCTCAGGCCTTCAACAACAACAAATGCACCTATAAGTTTGGTAACCTAAGGTGTTGTTGTGATGACGTAATCAAAACGCGGCTACAAGCACGAAGCGCGACCATGCTCGCGGCTGGCTCACAGCCAACATGTCTGCCGCTTGGAGATATTTAAAAATATCAGAGAGAGAGGCGGGGATTGCGATTTGTAAAACGTGTTCAGCTGACATTTCTCGAGGGGGTGTAACTGCAAAGACTTTCACCACTTCGGGATTACTCCACCACTTGAAATCAAAACACCCGGACAAATATGCGGATTATGATCAACGTAACCCTGTTCTCGGACATTCTGTGATATTTTTTCGGTGCTAAAACCCTTTCGGCCAAAAGCCGAAATGGCCTTTTTAACCATTTTCGACCGATCATTTTTGGTGGCCGAATATTCGGTGCATCCCTAATAGTTAAAGTTACTGCTCTCAAAAAAGTAACCAGTAACAAGTTACTTTATTTTACTTTAAAAATAATAACAATACAAATACAAGTTGTTGTGTTGTTCTGTGGCACAGTAAGAGAAGAGACAACTCCCCATCATTGTAGCAATTATCATTATGAAATGTAGTGGAACAATAAAACACAAAATATATGTTTAGACATTTTGACAGGCATCTTTATTGTAGCCTCAACAATCAAGTTCTAAGAATCTAAGTAGTGCACTTGTAGTGCAATATGAAATAAAAACAACTACACTCTTTTGGCAGCCTACACATTAACAACAACTACACTATTTTGGCAGTGTAACAATTAAACAAGAACTACACTCTTTTGGCAGTAACAATTAAATAAAGAATAAACTGTCAGACTGACACTGAAGACAAACAAACTATTTTCAGCCTCACAAAAACAAACTAACAATAATGGTGGATACACTTAAGAAGAAGTGCTTTCAGCCTTATAAGTAATCTCCAAGTTGCAAATGCGCTGCTGCTCTCGCTGATACTCACATCTGCCATTGTGTGTGTGTGTGTGTGTGTGTGTGTGTGTGTGTGTGTGTGTGGGTGTGTTTGTGGTGTGTGTGTGTGTGTGTGTGTGTGTGTGTGTGTGTGTGGTGTGTGTGTGTGTGTGTGTGTGTGTGTGTGTGTGTGTGTGTGTGTGTGTGTGTGTGCGCTGGTGGTGGCGGGTGCTGCCGTGTATGTGTGTGTGTTAGCAAGTGTTTGTGTGTCTGTGTATTTTCCCCATAAGGCAAGACCCGCCCAACTCTGTCTCTGATTGGCTTAGCCTGAAATGTTATCCCGCGTTAACCAATCATCACTCCTCTCTGGTCACTTTCACTTTTTCATGGTACTGTGAGAGGACGTCACTGTATTTGCCTGTAATACCTCATTCACACCAACAGTGTTTCAGGGCCGTTTTGGAGCTGGAGCTTGGAAAGCACCGGGTTTTCCTGTTCACACCGCAGCGGAGCAGCCTCTTAGCTCCGGAATCCGGATCGTTTCAAGCAACAAAAAATTGTCCGGCTAGAGCAAAAGCACCGCATACGTCACACTTACGTCGAGGCGGGGGCAGGGGCAGATCAACTCCTGAACAACAACAAAAAGGCTGTGTTTTATCCAGTTTGTACACAACGATGGAGAAACTTAACAAGCAGCAGAGGTCCACTGAAGAGACCAGCTACCTACTGGGAATCTGGTCTTCCGAAGAGGTACAGAGGAAGCTGGAGCACAATCGGCCATTGTTGTTGTTGTTGTGTGAGCTGTGAGGGGTTTCCGCTTTGGCTTTATGAAGCAGGCACGCAAACGGTTACGTCATGACGCAAACGATGACGCAATGACGCAGTACCAGTCAGACTCTGGGCTGTGTGAGAAGAGCCGGAGCTAAACCGAAGAACCGGTTCTGAACCTGAAAAGCTCTAGCATGGAGCTTGAACCGGAGTTGCGTTGGTGTGAATGAGGTATAAGTTACATCCGCAGGGGGATTCGGTTCAGTTCGGTCACATAATGTAACGCAGTAACGCACCCATTTAAATCACAGTAACTATAATGGCGTTACTGAATGGGAATAGGTAACTAGTAACGTTATTAGTTACCGCAAAAGGTAGTTGCGTTACAGTAACGCGTTAGTTTGTAACGCGTTAGTCCCAACACTGCTGGCCGGTAATCGTTGGGGCTGGTGATTTTTGTCTTCTTGGGGACAGGAACGATAGAGGAGTTTTTAAGACATGTGGGGACAACAGATTGCAGCAGGGACCTGTTGAAGATGTCTGTGAACACCTCTGCCAGTCAAGATAAAGATAATAAATGTTGGAATGTATTCCTCTCCTAAATGTAGTGGATCATAACAAATATAATACATCTGCAAATATTGTGTTTTTTTAGGAGCATTTGAAAAACCTGCATGAAAAACCTGAGGGGAAATTCCAGATATTGTAAAAAAAGGCGAGAGGCAGAGAGCCGAGCTAAGCTAAGCTAAGCTAACCAAGCTTTTCCACTCCCCAGCATGCTCCTGGCTTTTGTAATTGCAGAAAAATAAATAGCTGAAATAAGACTTAGGCCTGCATCTTTATTGCGACCTGGCTCAATGGAAACCTGGATCAATCTCCCACTGAGGAGCTGACTGCAGACAGAGTAAGGCCCAGAGGAGGCCGGCTGTGATTACATCAATGATGCTCCGTGCTCAAACCTTTCAAGGTCACCTATTATGCAAAATCCACTTGTTCATGTATTTTCTACATAAACATGTGTCCCCTCTGTGTAAAGAGACTCTGAATGTTTCAGGAAAAAAGATTCTCTCTCTTTTTGTCCTGATCCATATAAAATCCTGTCTGAAAATGAGCTTTTCAGATTTTGGCCAATTTATGATGTCATAACAATTTTTTGGCTTGTGTAACCATTAGCCAATCAGCACTCAAGGTAACCCCCCCCACCCCCACCCCCACCACCACCTTATCACCTGAATCTCCTCCTAGAGCACCATTGTGTTCTTTTTAACCAAATACCTCGTGGGGAGTGGCTTCTTATTTTCATCTGAAGTAACAGACAGAGAATCAGCACTTTTGAAACAGGGCTGAAACAGAGGGGATTATGGGATTCTGCAATGATCTGTTTGGTGTTTGGAGCCAAACACTTCAGAGACATGTTTTATATATATGTGAGACCTATAATATATTGATGAAAAACAGTATAATAGGTGCAAAAATGCTGTGGCTAGTGGTGATGTCATCCCCGCGTACAATGAAAGGAAATATTCAAACAGTTTGCAACAACTAAGGTGTCCTGTTGTGGGGTCCCATTTGTCAGGAGCTCTATTTTATCAATTTGAAGGTTTTCTTTTCCAAAGAGTTTGTTAATGCCTCTCCATATATCTTTTGGGGATTCGCTTGTGTTTGATGAATATTATTCAAATACTAATTTGCTATGGCCTTTAATTGAGAAGGAACTTTATTTCTTAAACTTTTGTACATGGCCATACAGGTGAATGTTGAGGAGCCTAATTGGAAGACAGACAAACTCCTGGGGCCTCATTGATAACTGTGGCGTACGCTCAAAAGATGGCATACGCCAGTTTCTAAGCAATCTTTGGGATTTATAAAAAATAAACTTGACGAGAAAATGTGCAGTCCTCCACGGACACTCTGACCTATGCGTACGCACAAAAATGGGAGACATGAGAAACTACGACACCGTTCGCAGAAGGAAGAATGGAGAGAAATATGTGAAAATAATACCATAAATATACCATAGTATCATATATGAAGAATTTATTTGCACAAATTGATTAAAGCCAATCTTAAAATGATTAAACAAACGCCTGACTATGTATAGGCAAATATGGGTTACGTGAAGCCCGCAAAAGCTGCGCCGCATTTCGAGTTGATTGTGATTTATAAAGTGAAAACGGCGTAGGACGTGCGTGCGCAGTGTTTTATAAATCGGAATATTTTTGTGCGTATTTACTTGCTTTTTCCTACGTACGCCACCTTCCCACGTGAATCCTACGCAAAGCTTTATAAATTAGGCCCCTGGTCTCCCTTGATATCCTGAAAGGCTTGATGTGGGTCCATCAGCGCACAAAGAAGCAGTGTTTTCTTCACTTTAATTCTTAATAGCTGCTTCTGAAGGAGGGTTTTATTTCAGGCAATCAACTCGGTGGTTATCCATTGAGTGTTTTGTCCACCATCCCTCACGTGCCAGTAAGGTCTTCATCACACCACTGAACAGAAATCTGAACTGAACCCTCTGCCAGGAGGTCTCCAGCAGATATCAATGCTAGAATTAAAGGAATTAATCTCCCTGTCATTAGACTTTATCTCCACTGGATTTTTAAAGGTTTTTTAAACTCTGGACCCACAAATCAGCTGCTCATTTTCCACTGGCTCCGTCCCGTCCAGCTGTAAAAATACAAGTACAACCTCTCCAGAAGACACGTTGTTTTCACTCTGTTGTTTTAAACGTTTGTATTGTAGAAAAGACTGTTGCCCCTCAATCTCACACATGAATAGCAGCGATATTTTCAAGCAATATGAATCAGGGGACTTTGCCCAGAACAGAAACAGCTCTTATTAAAGTTAACAATGATCTACTGCTTGCAGCTGATCCTGGGGCTTTTTCAATTTGAAATCTGTTCGATTTGAGTCGTACATTTATTATCACACAGACAATCTTATAAATTGCCTTGAAAACTGAGTTGCTATTAAGGACATTTTCTGGTGTTATGGATTGACTCTCTGATATTAAATGCTGGATGTCACAACACTTCCTGTGGCTCAATGAGACCATTTCACTCCTCTTATATCACTTTTACTTGACCTGTTTTTATCATACACTCTGTTTAATGAAAGCCTTTTTTTTTTTTTTATTCATTTACCATGTTTTGTTAAGCTTTGTAATGGGAGCCTGTTTGGGACACAGCTCATGTTTTCTTCCAGCTTTCAATTCGAACAATTGTTCAGTCTCTCTCTTTTGGGTCAAAAATCAATGTGTTCCACTGAACGCGCCCCCTAGTTTGCATTTAGTTTGCATCCTTTCTGTATTTGCAGATTTTTTTTTGTTGCATTTGTTTTGGGAGTTTTTGTGTGTATTTGCAGGTTGTTTACTGCTTAAGTTTGGTCTTGGCACTGTTGAACCACATTTGCACATGTCGGCCTCTGTACTTTGCAACTGTTTTGAAGTGCTATTCAAATAAAGTTAATTCTCAATATTTATTTTTCAATATATTAGATGATGAAGAAAACATTTTTCTATAACTAACACTCTATTTACATGTAATACTATTAAAGCACTGGGGGCAGAGTCTGGTAGAGCCCTTCATTGTCAACCTCTGCTTCTCTGCATTCTTTGTGAGTCGTTCCTAGAAGGCAGTGATCACATTTCATTTAGTTCAACCTTCAACCACTAAGGATAGAGCGGTAAGTAAATGACTCAGGCACAATGTTTTCTTTCACTAAATGTATTTTATTATTAGATTGTAAAATAATGATAATAGAGGACATGTTTTGTACAACTGTATGTTGGGTTTTTCCGCATTGACTTAAAGATCTCCTATCATGCTATTTTTAGGCATATATTATGGGTCTCAGATATATACAAATATATAAATGTATATATATCATGTTCCAAACCACATCAAGGATTATTTCTGAAACAGTATGGAGCTCAAACGCTTTCTCTCTCGCGGGTTTATTTCCTGCTTCTTTACACATATTCTCTCCAGTACAGTTTAGCTCTGAGTGTGAGCGATGCTTGCTCTAAACAAAGACCATACGTCCAAAACACATCGCACATTGTTACTGATACAGCGAGGTTTCTGATAGGGCCGTGGATGTAAAGCCTGCTCACATTTCCGACATTACGTCATGTCGACACACCAGGGACACATATTTAAGTAGAAAAGACATAAACAAGTGCATTTTGCAAGATAGGTACCCTTTAAAGAAGGAGGTTAAATGAATAATCATAATAATAATACATTTCTTTTTTTAAGCGCTTTAACAGGTGATATGACATGAACACACACATTATAAAGATAGTGTGGGAAACATAGCAGTTGGACACATTAAAGAAACTGGTGCCTCCTGTTGTGCTACGTCTGCTTCACAAGTTGAGCAAATAGAGGCCCTCCACATTTGGAATGATCTTTGTTTTTGCATTGCATTGTGGTTTTTGTTGTAAAACACTGTACCTGAGCGTGTCACTATTTTAGCACTCTATTGACTGAGTACTTAGCAGTGGTTGGCAGGAAGCTGTGTTCTTGCCCGGTGGGTCTTCATTTGGATTTCATTTGACACTAATAACATGACTGTATCAATCACATGGCATCATCAATCATCACATGACCAAACCTGACTGTAATGATTACATGGCTATTGATGATCACATTTATTATTATGAATTAGTGTTGAATACTTTAAAAGTCAAATGACCCTCTCAATCACAAGTTACCAATATATTTCTGTCATTCACAAAATAACCTCTTCCACTCAATTTAATATTTTAAAGTATTATTTTAAGGCAAAAGGAAATGATTTAATATTCTATTTTGAAATATTTTTCTACAGGATATTGTTTTACTTTTAGGTGTGCTCCTGCATTTATCCTCTTATATTTCGCATTACAATCGCCATTTTTCCTAAATAATATATGTCTAGAAATACAGGCAATGGTAACTAAAACTGTCACTGAGTGACAAAAACAACAGTCTTCAGGTTCATCTGGTAGTCTCACACACAAGGAAACACACATAGGTACCGTCGGGTCTCCAGAGATGAATTTGTTAATTGATTGGCTGAAACTGAACTTCTTCCATCACTTCCTGTATCTTTCTCTTCTCTTCCCAGCCCGCTCTGTGACCTCTAACTTTTGATATGATAGAATTTGTTTCTATTTTTAATGTCATTATTAATAACAGTTCCACATAGTTTAGTTTATTGCATGAGACTGAATAATTCACATGATATCACTTCATTTTGTCGATAAGGGTAGGGGCCCTGAGAATAATCTAATGTCAGATGAATACTGATCACATACACTTCGTATGAATTGTATGTTTATTACACCATTTTAATTATGCAGTTGAATGTTTTCATAACTTTTGTTTGTATGCAAGATACAACATTTAAAAAAGTTATTTGGAGCCATTGCTATTCTCCACTTTATAATACTCACAATCATTTGATCCGTTCTCTATCTATAGCCTGGTGCACTCTTCAGTGCAGCTCACAGTTTCTTTCCTCAGTTCAAATGATACAAGACACATTATGAAGAGGGTTAGGTGGAGGAAGTGCTGCCCATGCCTCCCCATCCTCCCCCTCAACACCCACCTTATTACAGAGGCATCTTCATCAAGGTCTGGGCCCATTAAATACATAATTGGAGCGGTGATTAAAAATGAAACAGACTTAAACGCAGTGATCAATCATTTAGTTAACAGGCTTAAAATATCAGAGCTCTCTCAACCTGATCTCACTGGGGGAAAGAGGAAGGAAGGGGGTGGGGGGGGAGAGATACCTGGGAACAATGTGTGACATTGTTTAGGCTACTACAAAATATTATATTTTAAATTCAAAGGAGTTTCATATGAAAGACATCTTCAAGAAGAAAAAACTGACAAAGCAAAAAAAAGTATATTTGGAAAGTCCACAATAACAGTAATATAAATAATAACATAGCACAATGAAGATATTTCTACTATCAAACAGTATAGTGTGTGTTTTGTTTGTTTGTTTGTTTGTTTGTTTGTTTGTTTGTTTGTTTGTTTGTGTGTGTGTGTGTGTGTGTGTGTGTGTGTGTGTGTGTGTGTGTGTGTGTGTGTGTGTGTGTGTGTGTGTGTGTGTGTGTTTTAGGAGCGAGTGCGCCCCACATATTCAGTTTTGTTTTTGTTGCTTGGGGTTTTTGTGTTTTTACTATTCAGATGGTCGTTGTGTGTTCACTGCACTTGGATCTGCTTCCTGTCTGACAGTAGAAATATATTCTACTGTTCCAATTTATAATCTCTTATCATGAAAGAAAACTTTTTAATCTACTCTGGTTTTAGTTTCTTCTTTCGATTTTTCCCCCAGTAAGGTATAATGTGAAACAAGTAGAACCCCCCCCCCCCAGGGTGAGCAGGTGTTGAATCGCCCTGAAAAGTTATATTAAAAAAAGTACTCCATTGTGTTTTTTAATGGGGAATGGGATTTTCCTTGATCAGAGCATCCTTAGCAGCTTGATTGTGATTGGTCTAAATTGGCATTTTTGCATTGGCACCGGGCAAGAACATTATTAAAAATCAAATGTTTAACTTGTCTTCATGCTCGCCTATCTTGTACACTTGAGAAAAACTAACTGGGGTTTGGACTGGGAGCTGTAGGGTCGCTGGTTCAAGTCCCCGAACAGACCATTCAATATGGAGTGTGGACTGGGCCCTGCCGTGAATGCAAATCATTTGAGCTCCATACTGTTTCAGAAATAATGCTTGATGTGGTTTGAACCACAGACCGTTTTGGTACTTGTTATGAGAAAGTAAAATCTATTTATTTATATTAAAGGCTACTTTATAATCTTTCCAGTTCCATATGAAAATCATTTTGATATATTTTTATTTAATTTGATTTGACATTTAGTTGTTGACTTAATACAGATATCAATACCAATATAGCACAGGATTATAATGCAGAGTAGACATCAGGAATATTTAATGTTCTCTAACTGGACCTTTCTGAATTTATCTTGAATCCTCCTGCACTACTTGTTTGTACCTTGTATTGCCTCTTATTATGTTCCAGTTCTAGCATTTTAGTGTTCAATCTCATTCTCTCCATGTTTTTTCGCCGACACCAGGGATTTATAATTCTGTTCCTCCTTACAGAGTATGTATAGATACTGTATAGAGCCTGTGAATTACATCTCTCTTACCTTGAACATCTTTTGAATGTTTGAATCTCCTTCTCCTGTTAAAAAGTGTAGTGTCTGACTATCCTGCTGTTTATCATGCACAGTTTACCTGAACTGCATGATGGATGAAATGTGATCATGACGGGGTATAGGAGTTAAAGATATATTCAACTAATTGCACACAACTGGAGCAATTAGCATGCAACTATATAGAATTAAAAGCATGTGCTCTATGGAGTGTTCAGCTTCTTTTGAAGGGCTGCATGAATGCTCCTTTCTGAGCTGAAGCTGTGCTCTGGATTCACAGCGGCTGAGTGTGTGAGCGCTGTTTTCTGAAGAACGCCCTCCCACTGGTGTCGACACAGACGTTCTTTCTTTCCACTATGATATGAGACTAGTAGCAAATGTAATTATTTTTGAGGAGATGAATATGACTAAAAGGTCGAAATTGTAACCTTTTACCATCTGTGCTATCAAGAGCCGCAGATGGGTGCCGGAGACTGGATCTGCAGAGGAGGATGAAACGTTGCCATAAATGCCGCTCCAATAAACCAGTCAAAGTGTATTTAAAGTGTACATAATGCAGGGGATGGATGCATACAATTTTGCGTGCTTGGTTACACTGTATGTGTGTTTAGACAAAGGCAGGATTGTGCATGCAGACTTTGCATCATATTTAGTGTCATGGGTAGACTTGAGTTTTCCACAGGCCTTCATCTGAGGACTAAGCCTAAAACACCGGGTTACGTATTGTAACCCTTGTTATATTAACACAGGCGGAGCCCTCTACTGGACTCTATGGGTACTACCTTATCATGCAAGCATTCACCTACTGAGATTTCTATAGACGTAGCCGGCCCCGGGGCGGGCCTACCTGAATGCGCGCGCATCTCACTTCCGTATAGAAGCAGGCCCCGCCTCCTGACCATCATCCTACACCACTCTTCAGCGAGCGGTGTAGGACAGACAGTGCCCCAGGGTAGAGGGCTCCGCCTGTGTTAATATAACAAGGGTTGCAATACGTAACCCGGCGTTATATCTCTCACAGGCTGTGCCCTCTACTGGACTCTATGGGTACAGTGGGACGGAGCCCCGATGTATGACGCACTCTCGTCCAACACACCGTTCCACCTCACTGTCCCTGACCGGGTTTGCCGATAGGGCACACCCTGACGCGCTTGCCACGCAAAAAAGTGTGCTCGAAAAACAGTGCTGAGGGCTCCCCTGCGTCCGCCTATGGGCAGACAGGGAAAGCCCGCAGCCAGGGGCGGACTGGCCGTCGGGACGTTCGGGACGAATCCCGATGGGCCGGTACTGAAGTGGGCCGGTCGGACAATGTGGGTCGGCCGGAAACCGGCAGGGCTCGACATCAAATGGCCCGCTGGCCCGGAAGCACTATTTAGACGACCCGGGCCAGCATGACGTACTTTCCACTTGCCCGCTCGGGCCACTAAAAATATTGCTTTAAACATTTTTTCCTCTGGCATTGGTATTTTTACTAGCAATTTAGTTAAATTGTTTCATTTATCAACACTACAAGATAGCGTTCCGTGAGTCAGTTGTCTTATTGAGTGAAAAGCCAACAGCTGTTTGCTGCGGAGCGCGCGCTCCTTCTTCACAACAGACTATCGCGCCACCTAACCATTTGCCAAAATGTTTTTAATACCAGCGGTAACCGGCCAAGCGCCGGGCAAAAAACTATCTTCAAATAAAAGAAAGTCACCGGAGGAGTTAAAGGAGAGTGACAGGGAGCATGAGAAGAAGAGGGAGAGAAAGTTTCAGCCAGCTTGATCGATGGAGTTGGCTTCTAGTGCTGCAGTGACGCGTCCTAAAACCCTTTTATAATCTATCGATTAGATTTATGATTCGAAAATTATAAAAGTAGGGTAGACATGTGGAGATTATCCGTCTGAACAAAACGTGCATTTATCAAACAGGCTTGTTTTCCACAGACCTTATTTCCAGCTATTTTCCAAAATCCTGTGGAGAAATCCCATTGCTTTTTGTCGAGGGAACAAGCGGCTTACTTCCTGATTTTAGGACGCGTCACTGCACCTCTCAATATGATGCCAATATAAACAAGGTCTTCTGTCGGCTCTGTACATCAATGCCGATCTATGCTGACAAGTAAGTGAAGAGTAGACAATATAAAGGTATTGGTGAAATGTCCCAGCAGTTTAGGATAATGAAGGTTCTAATCAAATCAATTACATAGCCATTACATGTCTAACTCCTAATGACAGGAAGGCAGAAAGTGCATTATACAAATAATAATACTCATAATAATAGCAGAATTTTTTTAACAATGACCACAATACCATTATTTTAATAAACCAAATATGAACAATTGAGGAAAATGAGGAAGAACTGATGATTCAAATGTTGTAGTACAAGTAGTAATGTATAGTGCATAAATTACTATTGCAACAAATGTGTTAATTTTCTTCATTATTAGTCGATTTTTTTTTTGGACGAATGCTCCGGGCCAGTGGTTACAATGGTGGGGCCAGTGATAATACAAGTCCATCGGCCCGGAGGGCCAGTAGCATTTCACCCTTAATGTCAACCTCTGCGGTAAGTCACTATCAACCCCCCCCCCCCCGTCAAAAATGTACTAGCGGTATTTAATTGCGGTACCGCGGTGGGCCAGTTCACTATGCGCCCTCTCTCCTGAGTCCCTAAAGAGCACGGGGAGAACGCAATTGCCCCCTATGTCCCCACACTCAGACACTGACCCTGTGCAGAGTGTGTATGGACTATAGTATGGAGGGATCTCCCCCTCCTGCCCCCAGACAGGCGAGGGGAGCCCTCCAGCCCTGTAAGGGCCCAGAGCGTATTACGTCACCCCACGACCCTCCAGGGGTCCGGAGAAACGTAAGCGTATTTACGCCCGGGAAGGGGGTCAGATGCCCACTGACCCACAGCCCCCCCCTTCCTCGCCAGTCCTGTGTTGCCCCAGGAAGTACAGACGCTGAGAAAGAGCCAGACATATCCAAGAGATACAACTTTATGAAGGGGCCTGGCGTTGACCAAGACGCCGCCGTGCATATATCCGCCACACTCACCCCGTTGAATAGAGCTGTTGATGCAGCCACAGCTCGTGTGGAGTGCGCACGGACCCCAGTGGGACAGGCTCTCCCTGCCTGATCGTAGGCGTGTGCAATGCCTCAACAAAGCCAGCCTGCCAGGCGCTTCTTGGACAGAGCTTTTCCAGTCACCCCGCCCCCCAGGCACACAAACAGCTGTTCAGTGCGTCTCCAGGTAGCTGTGCGCTCTACATAACATGCTAACGCGCGCACCGGGCAGAGGAGGTGTAATTTAGCTTCCCTGGCCCCACTATGGGGTGGAAGACTAAAACCCCCCAACTGAATAACCCTCAACCTGAACACACTCCTTAGGCTCTTGGGCACAAAGGAGGGGTTCGGTATGAGTGTCGCCCCGCTCCGGTCACCCCGAATCAGTAAACAGCTCGGGTGCACCGACAGAGCCGTCAACTCGGACACTTTTTTGGCTGACGTTAAAGCAAGTAGCAACGCTGTCTTCCACGACTGTGCTTTCAGGGAGGAGAGCTCTAGAGGCTCAAATGGCTCTGTGACCAGAGCCTTGAGCACCAGCGGCAGGTCCCACTGCGGGGCGGAGGCGCGCACTACTGGGCGCAGCCTACTGACCCCCTGTAAAAACCGCAACATCAGTGGATGAGAAAAGGCTGACCTGCTGTCGAATCCCTCATGACAGGACGAGATGGCTGCTGCATACACCTTTACCGTGGAATGAGCAAGTCCTCTTTCCACCAATAACTGTAAGAAGGATAAAATAGAGCCCAACTCACAAGATAGGGGCTCTTTTCTCCGCTCCCCACACCATCGCTGGAATCCTAGCCACTTTGGCCTGTAACAGGCTGTGGTGGATCCTACTCTAGCTGCCTGGATAGACTGAATAACACTGTCAGACAATCCAGCCTGTCTCAGCCTGTCCCTCTCAGGAGCCAAGCCTGGAGAGGATGGCCAAGAGTAGGTAACGCCCCGATTGCACCTGCCTCTTGAGACATCGCCCCCCAGAACTGGGGGATCGCCCAGGGCTGGCCCACCTTCATCTGTGTCATCTCTGAGTACCACGTCACCCCGACGCGATCCGGTGCTACCAGAATGACTGCCAGACGTTCTCGCCTCACTCTCCCCAGGAGAGGGAGAATGAGACGCAGTGATGGAAAGGCGTATAGCAGCTTCCTTGGCCATGGCTCATGTGCAAACGCGTCCACCCCCAAGGGCGGGTCGTCGCTCAGGGCCATGGAAAACCAAAGGGCACAGTGGCTATTGTGCCGGCTGGCGAACAGATCCACTTCCGCTCTCCCGAACTGGGCCCAGATCTGCTTTACCACCTCCGGGTGAAGCGTCCATTCGCCTGGCAGGGGGCCGCCCCTCGACATGAGGTCGGCCCCCCTGTTCTCCAGTCCCAGGATATGGAGGGCTTTCAGAGATAACACCACCTCTGATGCCCACAACCACAGCCTCTCCGCTGTGGCCAACAAGGCGGCGGAGCGGACTCCGCCCTGCCTGTTGATATAAGCCACTGTGGTGCTGTTGTTGCTCCTGACCAATACATGTCTCCCTTGAATTAGGAGCATGAAATGCTGGAGGACTAACACTACCGCCCGTAGCTCTAGGAGGTTGCTGTGTCGTGTTTCTGTTAGAGACCAGCGCCCACCTATAGCCCTCTTCAGGCAGGTCCCTCCCGATCCTGTTCTGGATGCGTCCATGAACACTGTGATGTAGGAGGTTACCCGTCCCAGTGGAGACCCCCTCCGGAAGCGCCCTGGAGACCCCAGAACCGGAGGGGGGGATGGTCACCAGCCGCCGTTTGTGCCTCTTGTGATCCAAACGCAGGCTGGAGGACCACCCCTGCAGGCGGCGTATATGCAGTAACCCCAGCGTGACAACAACGTGAGCAGCCGCCATGAGACCCAAAGTCTGCATGACAGTTAAAGCTATCACTGTCGCCCCCTGTCGCAGCCTGTGAACCGTCCGGAGAAGGGACGCACTTCTGCTCTCTGACAGGGTGGCGCGTAGCGCGCCTGCATCGAGCACCACTCCCAAATACAACGCCTTTTGATGAGGTATGGGGGTGCTCTTTTTCCAATTGATTGCAAAGCCTAACTTGGTTAGGTGTGTGATCAATTGTGCTGTGCAAAGCATTGCCTGTTCCCTGGACCCGGCCATGACTATGAGGTCGTCTAGGTAAAAGAAAAACTCTCATGCCGTGGGCGTGCAGCGGTTGAAGCGCAGTGGCCACACATTTGCCACACATACGTGCGCGGGGATAGGGAGTAGCCGAACGGTAATCTGTTGTACTCGTAGGCTATTCCCTGAAAAGCAAAACGCAGATACTTCCTGTGCTCTGGCACAATTTCCACATGAAAGTATGTGTCTTTCAGGTCGATGTTGTTGAACCAATCGCCCGGTTGCACCAGCCCCATGAACTGTTTTATGGTTAACATGAGAAATATCCTGCGGCAAATTTGACGATTCAGGCTGCGCAAATCTAGAACAGGTCTGAATTCCTCTGTCTTCTTGAGAACCAGGAAGTACATGGAATAAAAACCCTTTTCTCTGTGCTGAGGGTGCACAACAGACACTGCCTGTTTCTGCACCAGAGCCTGAATCTCTGCTGAGAGGAAACCAATCTCCTCCTGAGATGACAGATTTAACCCTCACATGCCTCTGAATGGAGGTGGGATGCTTCAAAACTGGAGTGAATAACCCTGTTTCAGCGTCCTGTCCATCCACTTCGTTAACACACAGTTGAGGCTCCATTCCCCATGACATTGTGTTAATGGGCGAGCCCTCAGCTGTGATACTCTCTGGCGACCCGTTCCGCCGCAAAACCCCCCCTGCAGGGAAAATTTGCCAATGGAGGGTCGACACAGAAAGGGCCGATTATTTATTGAGGTCTCTGAACGCACCGTTGCACGCTCTTGTGTGAGCACGCGCTCCACTATAACGCTGTTCTAATTACCATGGTAACCAGCATTAATCTGAGTTTTTATTGACGTAGTGTGTTCAACTGATGTCCCTGAACGCACCGCCATGCGCTCCTGAGAGAATGCAGGCTCCGCCATAATTCAGCTCTTACCACTACGGTAAACTGTATTAATTGGAGCTTTCATTCTAGGCGTAGTGTGTTCCCTAACAGAAATACGCCGACCAAAAAGCCCCTGTACTCGCATAGCGCTTTGATAGCACTTCCTGCGGTTTATCTCTCTCATCTGCGCATGCCCACTAGCTATCTCCTTTACAGGAACTACAACTGGGGTAGCGAATCGGGAATATATACGGTCAACATTGTGTGTACAGTTGCAAGAAAAAGTGAATCCTTTGGAATTACCTGGATTTCTGCATAAGTTGGTCATAAAATAGAAGAAGCCACTGCTGTCCAGAAAAAAACATTGCTGCACGTTTGAAGTTTGCAAAAGAGCACCTGGATGTTCCACAGCACTACTGGCAACATATTCTGTGGACAGATGAAACCAAAGTTGAGTTGTTTGGAAGGAACACACAACGTTATGTGTGGAGAAAAAAAGGCACAGCACACCAACATCAAAACCTCATCCCAACTGTGAAGTATGGTGGAGGGAGCATCATGGTTTGGGGCTGCTTTGCTGCCTCAGAGCCTGGACAAATTGTCATCATCGACGGAAAAATGAATTCTCAAGTTTATCAAGACATTTTGCTGGAGAACTTAAGGCCATCTGTCCACCAATTGAAGCTCAACAGAAGATGGGTGATGCAACAGGACAACGACCCAAAGCACAGAAGTATATCAACAACAGAATGGCTTCAACAGAAGAAAATACGCCTTCTGGAGTGGCCCAGTCAGAGTCCTGACCTCAACCCAATTGAGATGCTGTGGCATGACCTCAAGAGAGCGATTCACACCAGACATCCCAAGAATATTGCTGAACTGAAACAGTTTTGTAAAGAGGAATGGTCCAAAATTCCTCCTGACCGTTGTGCAGGTCTGATATGCAACTATAGGAAACGTTTGGTTGAGGTTATTGCTGCCAAAGGAGGGTCAACCAGTTATTAAATCCAAGGGTTCACATACTTTTTCCACCCTGCACTGTGCATATTTACATGGTGTGTTCAATAAAAACATAAAAACATATAATTGTTTCTGTGGTTTTAGCTTAAGCAGACTGTGTTTGTCTATTGTTGTGACTTAGATGAAGATCAGAACACATTTTATGACCAATTTATGCAGAAATCCAGGTAGTTCCAAAGGGTTCACATACTTTTTCTTGCAACTGTAAGTGCAGAATTGTGAAAGCACCGACACTCCGACTTGGATACAGATCAACCTTCTTTTTATTAGAAATGACAGGGATCTGGGCATCATACAGGGCGGAGGTGGGATTCACCCTAGCGTCCCGGGTGGAGCGACCCGCTGAGACTCTTCCTCCCCCCGTCTACGTCTATAGAGATCTCAGTAGAATGCTTGCATTATAAGGTAGTACCCATAGAGTCCAGTAGAGGGCGGAGTCTGTGAGAGATATAACTGTGTCCTTGAGCCTGAGCTCCCTTGAGCCTGAGCTCGCCTGAGCCTGAGCTCGCCTGAGCCTGAGCTCGCCTGAGCCTGAGCTCGCCTGAGCTCACCTGAGCCTGAACATGTTTTAACTCATTTGAAGCCTGACACAAAACCAAACCTGTGTTGATGTTTTTCCAAATCTTTTCCTGAAGTACAATGTAATATGTAATGTGCTTACTTTGAAGTAGTAGGGCTATGAAGAAGTCTACAGTATGAAGCTGAAAGGGCAATCCAAATGTCCGGTGCCTTGCTCAAGGGCACCACGACAGGGCAGGAGGTGAACTGGGACCTCTCCAAGTAGCAGTCCACACTCCATATTCAGGTCTGGTTGGGACTTGAACCGGCGGCCCTACGGCTCCCAGTCCAAGCCCCTACTGACAATTACACTGCAACCAATGTGATTATTAGTTCAGGAACTGAATTAATAATAATAATAATAATAATAATGATAATAACTGGATAGTGGAACTTAACTCTTTCCATGCAGAGACACATATTCCAAGCGCCCTTGAACAAAGTTCCTGACAAAAATAAATGTATAACACAATGAGTGGAAACATTTTTTGTTTCATTATATGAAAACTCGAAGAGTTATTAACACATTGGGTCCTCCTTTACTTCCTTTTTGTTTTGCACGTTCCTTTCATTAAATACTGTAACAGGACTTGTGGGCTGAAACCTTGTTGGTCACTGTACAAAGTTGTCAGGCTACACAAAGAAGAACATTTAAATGAATCCAACAAGCGCTGCTCCCCAATTAATTACCACTGACCTTTCATCTAGAATGACTGGATAATTAAATGAGTATGTTTTGTTTTTTGGCTTAACATTCCTGCTGCTCATCCAGACAAAACAGAGCTGAAAACCCTAAAATAGAATTGAGCGGAACAAAAGCAGAAAAAATGTGAACGTCAGGCTATTAGAGGATTCTGTGAGAGAGAATTGATACCGGCTGCTCTGCTGCTGTAAACCTTGGCAGCAGTTGTGTTACATGTTGACATTTCTGAGGAGAGCTAATATGGACTTAAGTGTACATGCCGGCAGTCAGTTGGCACATTTAAATCGCTCCTGTAGCAATCTGCACTGCTCTACCCTCTCAGGGCGTTTGTCCATTTAGCGTTTTCTCTGGCAGAGAGGAGCTGCAGGGCACTGTGGAGTTTAGTTCTAAATATATGACCACAATATGGACATTATATCATAGCTCTAACTGCTGTTGTATGATATACTGGCAGTTATGTAAAGTATGGTATTTAAGTACGATTTTGGAATACTTGTACTTTACTTAACCTGTAAAGCCCTGAGCCTGTTTTTCAGGTTTCGGGCTCGAAAATGACGTGCCCAGAACAAATGACTATATCTTCACTTCTAAAAGGGGTAAATTAATATAATTTGTTCTCATAGCAATGATAAACCTGTGAGTTGGATGTGAAAGAGTCAGAATCAATATAGATGTTTTTATTTTAAAGTACACCAGATTCAGATTGAACATAGTAAAAAAATGTAAATGATAGTTTCTGTCCAAAAAAAACCCTTTACTTATAGTGAAAACCACCCTTGAATGATGGGATAGTAGACTAAAAGCTTTAGGAATCCAAACTATAATATATAATAAGTACCCTGTATCAAGATTGATGCAAAACAAGTGACATTTGACCTTTTTAGAGGTTTAGCAACAGCAACAAAACACCTCTGGGGTAATTTGGGTGGATTTGGGTGGATTTGCCGTTTCTCTGGAACCCATTGGTCGATTTTGGTGATTGACATCTCTTTTGAACCGTTAGAGCCAATATAATTGAAGGGGAAGTTCTTATATCCACCTACACGTTCCATTGAGGAGTGAGAGTGATGCGCACGCAGTTTGCCACAAAACGAAAGCGATGTAATGCTCTGAAAACTAGGTTTATTGCTGATGGATTATCAGTAATCATTTAAAAGTGACACAGACACATTGGATTAACCTATGGATTAACCTCCAACAGCGTTTTTACCGTTTTAATGCCATTGAACACAACTTTTGATCAGAAAAAAAGCAAAAGTAAGACTATTTGCCGTTTTGGCTCAGTAAAGCTAGGTTGTGTGATGTCTGGGTTTGCTTCCCCTGCCGCGAGTTTTGATCGCACAGCGATGATACTAATACCTGAAGAATCTTTGGAATCTCAGCTTTCATCTATTTGTGCAGATCCGATAAGAAATAAAGTATTTATACCGTGAGTTCTGTGCTTTTTTCGCTCAGGGCTCATTTAGACGCTTCTTGTGACTTGTGTTTTGTTTCGGTAAAAATTGTTTGTATCGTCAGTTAGCTTCCCGTTAAGTGGGTATGACACATTCATAGATTGGTAAATGTTAAGAAGCCCTGAGACACAGTTTTGTGAAAAAAAAAGCCGCAGGCGGGGGGCTGCCAGGCTTAACAGGTTGAACTTTGTTCAAAGACTGCATCCACCTTGTCTTTGCCATTGTAGGTCCTGAACTCTTGACCCAGCGGTAAAATTGTATACACAAATATGTGTATAAGGAGACTAGAGGAGTATGAGGCATGCTACAATGGGTGATCTGTATTTTGAGCAAAACACTTCAGAGACATGTTTTTATATATCTGAGACCTATAATATGTGCCTAAGAAAGAGTATAAGGAGAAGTATTTTTATTAGATGCCAATATTGTACTTATTTTACTCCTAAACATTTATTTAACAACATTAGTTACTAGTCACTTTACATATTAAGATTATAAACTATTACAACATATACATAAACTAATAAATAAACAATTATATATATTTACAGGTCAAGATAACTAGCAGCAGTATATAGAGTACCGTATTTTCCGGACTATAAGATCAGCGATAAAAATACAAATAATAATAATGAGAATGAAGTAAGAAATGAATAACATTTAAATAAAATGATCATATCATATATTATAATGTATTATTAAGTATTAACCCCATTATAGCAGATGCCACATTGAATGGATGAACACATTATGCATCAATAATTACAATTTAGTATTTCTAAATATAAGTTGTACAAATACTTATATGTATTTAATACTAATAACCAGTGTTGGGCAAGTTACTTTTAAAAAGTAACTAGTAAGGTTTTTGAAATAATAAAAATTCAAGTTAGATACCATTATTAATCAGCTGTAAGTTTTAGTTTGTTTGAACTTATTCATTATGATTATTGTACAAAATGGTATAAGAATGCAAACATTAAGATCTGTTCTGTTTAAATTGATTATAGTCTATTATCAAGTCAGGTTAAGAAACTAGTGGTGGTTATTGTGATGACGGCGCGAGCAGTCGCAGCGGCCCCTCGCGGTCTAGGAAAAACAGTGTTTTCGTCTTGTTCGTCAGATCTGTCGAGTTTGTCACTTTGTTCGTCGTCTCCGTTGGACTTATATCGTAAAGGACAACGATACAACTGTGAGTTTCTTCTTGGAAGAAGATCAACTTTCTTCAATTTGGAAGCTAAACTCATAGAGGAACTCAGCCGCCTGGAGCTCCTCTGCTACCCGTCTCGCGTCGAGCCCCACCCGGAAAGGAGACGCCGAAGGCGGCGTGAGAGGAGGCAGAAGAGGGCGAAACGTGGAGGAATCCGGTCTAGAGGCTAGCCCACACAAGCCGGGAATTCCATCACTACTTATGGCAAATGTCCGCTCACTGGATAACAAGATAGACAACATACGCCTACTACGATCAACCCAGTGTAAGGTGAGAGACTGCTGTGTTTACGTATTCACGGAAACATGGCTCCACAACAACATCCCCGACTCCGCTATTCAGCTAGACAATCTAACAAGCTACCAAGCAGACAGGAACAAAGATAACGGGCGAAATAAGACTTGCGGCGGCGGGGTGTGGGTGTACATCAGTGACGCTTGGTGCCGAGATACTGTTGCCAACACTGCTCGCCGCTGGTGGAATTCATGGTTCTAAAGTGCCACCCTTTTTACCTGCCGAGGGAGTTTACAGCGATTCTTGTGGTGGCTGTTTACCTCCCGCCTAACTCCAGTAGTGAGGGTAAAGAGGAGGCACTCGGTGAACCGTACAGAGCCATCAGTGAGCAACAGACAGCACACCCAGACGGCCTTCTCATCGTAGCTGGAGACTTCAATCACGCTAACTTAAAAACTGTGCTGCCTAAAATATATCAGCATGTTGATTTTCCCACCAGGGGAAAAAACACATTAGACCTGGTCTATACCAACATCAAAGGTTCTTACAAGGCATCACCCCTCCCCCACATCGGCCTTTCTGATCACCTCACTGTTCTGTTGGAACCAGCTTACAGACCTAGGGTAAAAACCACCAAACCGATTTCAAAACAGGTACGGGTGTGGTCAGTGGACAGCACAGCAGCACTCAGAGACTGCTTTGACACTACAGACTGGGACATGTTCAAGCAGGCAGCCACATACAACCATCACACCAATATACAAGAATACACAGAGACAGTCACGGCCTACATCACCAAATGCATTGACGATGTGACACAAAACAGAACCATCACCTTCCGGGCCAACCAGAAGCCATGGCTGACAGGGGAGGTCCTCCCGCTGGTGAAGGTCCGCAACATCGCCTTCAAAGCCTTCAGAGCTGGAGATCCAGCTGGGCTGAAAGCAGCCAGGGCTGACCTGAAAGCAGTCAGGGCTGACCTGACCCGTGGCATTAGGAAAGCAAAACAAAAATTCACCCGAAAAATTTTCAAGGATAGCAGGGACTCACAGAGCCTTTGGCAGGGCATAAGGACCGTAACGGACTACAAACCACCGCCACATACCAGTGACAGTAATACCTCCCTGCTCAACAACCTCAATGGCTTATTTTCACGCTTTGAAGCAGAGCACAACACACCTGCGCAGAAAACCACCCCCCCCACCGACGACCAGTCTTTGCGTCTTTCACCAGCCAGTGTGAGGAGCACACTGTTGAGGATTAACCCCTGCAAGGCTACAGGACCTGACAACATTCCTGGTCGTGTGCTGAAGGACTGCGCGGAAGAGCTCACAGATGTCCTCACAAACATTTTTAACATCTCCCTGAGCCAGGCTGTTGTTCCCTCGTGCTTCAAGGAAACCACCATCATTCCAGTGCCAAAGAAGTCATCTCCATCCGGCTTCAATGACTACCGCCCCGTCGCACTAACTTCCACCATCATGAAGTGCTTCGAAAGGTTGGTCATGAAGCAGATCAAATCCACCCTCCCCCCATCGCTGGACCCGCTTCAGTTTGCCTACCGAGCTAAACGGTCCACATAGGATGCAATCTCCTCCGCTCTCCACCCAGCTCTCACACACATGGACACTAAGACTGACACTAAGACTAAGACTAAGGACCCATATGTCAGAATGCTATTCATAGACTTCAGCTCAGCATTCAACACCATCATCCCCCAGCAGCTTGTAAAAAAACTTACAGACCTGGGCCTCTGCCCCTCTCTCTGTAACTGGTTGCTGGACTTCCTAACAGAGAGACCACAAGCTGTACGGGTCAACAATAACACCTCAAATACCCTCATACTGAGTAAGGGGGCCCCCCAAGGATGTGTGCTCAGCCCCCTTCTCTTCACTCTGCTGACCCACGACTGCAAACCCATCTTCAGCACCAACCACATGGTGAAGTTGCAGACAACACTACTGTGGTGGGCCTCATCAGCAACAACGATGAGACTAACTACAGGAAGGAAGTGAACCAGCTGGCCCTGTGGTGCCAAAATAACAACCTCTTCCTCAACCTGGAGAAAACAAAGGAGATAGTTGTTGACTTCAGGAGAACCCACCGTAGACCCCCTCTCCCCCTGACCATCAACAGTGCTGCTGTGACGCAGGTGACCAGCACCAAATTCCTTGGGGTGACCATCACTGATGACCTCACCTGGAAAATCAACACCACCGCACCAGCGAGGAAAGCCCAGCAGCGCCTGTACTTCACCCGGAAGCTCAAGCGAGCCGGAGCATCACCCTCCATCGTGCTGTCCTTTTATCAAGGCGCCACCGAGAGCATCCTCAGCAGCTGTGTAACGCTGTGGTTTGGTAGCTGCACCGCCGCCGACCGCAAGAGCCTGCAGCGCATAGTGAACTCTGCCCAATGGATCATCGGTGCCTCGCTCCCATCACTACAGGACATCTAAAACACCCACCTCACCCGCAAAGCACTCAGTATTGTGGGTGACTCCACCCACCCCTCCAACAGCCTCTTCAGCCTCCTGCCTTCAGGAAGAAGGTTCCACAGCCTCAGCTCGGGCACCGTCAGGCTGGGGAACAGCTTCCTCCATCAGGCGGTCAGGATGCTGAACTCTCTCCCCTCCCTACATCCCTCTCTCCCCCCCTCTGACATCCCTCCCCTGAACTCTGCCTCCGACCTTTCTCCCCTGCCCCAAATGGTCCTGGACTCTAACACACACACACACGCACGCACACACACACACAAAACCAACCTTCCTCATCCAGCACCAGTCACTTTTCTGCCATCTCCGCTGATCACTTTAACATATTATTAACATTTTAAACTGTATACCCCGATTATCTAGGCCAGGCCTATTCAAATGGCGGCCAGAACCAACTCCCGAGTGGCTCAGCCTCCTGTGGCAAAGTTCCTGCACTAGTACAGACCATGAACGCAACACTCCGCGTTGCATAGAAACCACCAAACCACAACGGAGCACGTTTTTTTAAAGTGCATCTAGTGGTGCTAGTAACGGTGGTCTTATGATAGCAACTCTAAAACATGTTTCTCTCAACTCTGAAGCGTAAACAGAGACAAAACGGTCATTGATCTTGTGGAGCAGATGCGCGCATTCCAAGTCAAGCTGGACCTTTTCGCGACCGACTTGAGTACGGGTCGGATGCTGCATTTTCCGACGCTCCTCAAACACATCACATCCCCGGCACAAATCACGGATGTGATGAACGATTTCATTGCAAGGTTGAAAGAGAACTTTGCCGGTCGATTGGATGGACTTGCTCTGCCCACAGAGGTGATGGGCTTTGCCAGAGACCCCTTCACTGTTGCAATAGAAGGGGACGTATCAACCAGAGCAGGGGCGGATCTAGACAAATATTCATGGGGTGGCAAGAGGGTGGCAGGAGAATTTCAGGGGTGGCATCCCCTGGCAGAAGTATATGCTGATTTAATCGCAGTCATATCAATCAATGTTAACTTGGAAAGCCACAATATTGATATTTTAACTCAATAACATTAGGTGACATTATTGTGGCACATCAGTAAAGCTTTAAATATAAATATATAAGGTGGCACACGTAATTTAATGAATTTTAACTGAATGAGTTGGTTTAACTCTTAGACCAGCAGGGGTACCAAATATACAGACTGCTGCAATAAGTACATTAATTAACTGTCTTATCGATGTGTGTCTGTATGAATATGATAATATCAACAATCATATTATTCCTATCAGCTGTCAATCCCTTTTATGATTCACATATTCAGTGTTATTATTAAATAAACTATACTTTTTGGAGGAGTTAATGATGAATGTTCCTCAAGATGCTTGCTCACCCTCCTTCAAATTTGAAAGACCAGTAATTACTATCATAATTCAAAAGAATCAAAGGAACAGTTCAGCGCCCCACAACTTCATTGCAAACAGTTACAACCTTGACTTTACATCAGAAAGAACAAACATTAAATAAATGACTAACTGCATCAGTTAGGGTTAAAAAAAAACGTGTATTCAATTAAAACATACATCGCTGCAGTTATTATCCAGTGGAATGGCCATACCTACTGGCCTAGTAAAATCAAAATGGTTACTTTTTTTTGGCTGGGCAGTGAAGTTTTACACACCGTCTTATTTGACTTTCTCAGGACTTGAAACTGTTTTTTGGGGGCAGACCCCCGCAAAGAAGAAACATATATTTACACATGTAAGTTCATCTTCTTAAACAGTTTATTATTCTCATCGACTCATCCGTGAGCAGAGCATCAAGTTGGCATGTCTATAACAGCTGAATGTGGCGATTACCATCTTGATCAGCAAAACGCCACACAAACTTATTAAGATTTAAAGCTGTGGTGCGTTTTGATTCAATGCTGAGTACAGCCAAACTTGACAGGCTCTTCTCTGTCATAGTAGACCGCAAACAGTTGCTGCGCCAGAGTATTTGTATTGGGTAATCTATGGTAGGGCTAACCCATACAGTGGTGGGGCTCAAGTCAGTATTTGCAATGTAATTACATACACGTTCCCCTTGACAGTGAAACGCCACGCGTGAGGTTTAGATTATTTCCCTGTCTCAATCCAAATTGAACTGTATGAAATAAAAAGGCACATTTGTCTTGTAGTAAATAAAAAGGGCGACCTGGAGCCAATCCTGCAATTTCCACACAGGTGAAAGAGTTGAAAACCCAACCCCTGCAGGGGGGTCTGGGGGGATTTTCCCCCCAGGAGATTTTTTGAAATACTAACATCAAATACAAATTCTGGTGCTCTCTTGAGAAGAAAAATAAATAAATATATATTACTACACAACGTATTTAAAAAAAAATGAATGCCATTTTAGTTTTTTGTTACTTTGTTCTGAAAGCTGAACCTGCTGCTCCTCACAGAGAGGAGAGTGAAGAGGCTGTGTGAATTACTTTACATTGTGGGTAAGGGTGGATAGTCCCCATTGTTCTGTGTGTCAAAATGAAAGACAGCCCACACACCTATCAATCATCAAACCGTGGGGTCTTATAGTTGTACCGATGTATATAGAGATGTACTACAGCAAAAGTATTCTCCGTCGGGACTTCCTGCAACAAGACCACGCCGTTATCGTGATTCTGATTGGCCAGAAGACATTATCAAAGATGTTCTATTGAGAAGACGATCACTACGTGACAAAAGTGTTCAAAACCGTTTCTAGTCTTCGGTATTTCCAGTCAAGTGGCTTCTGAAATCAATCTTACTAACTGCTGTCTGTGCAATTTACTCCGCGAGTTGGCAGACTTTATTTTGCTTACTTTAACATCATTTTTCATGATGGGGCTAAGCCATTTCTTGGTATGGCTGTAGCCTACCCCAGCCATACCCTGACCGCAAATACCTCATTCCTTCTGTCTACTTGTATCCAAAATGCTTCTCGTTTTGCGCTGTCCTCCCGTTCAAATGAAATCGCCGCCAATCATATTTCCAAGCTCGCGCCAGGGGGGGGGGAGGGGTTACAAGGCTCGCGTCTTGTGCTGCATTCACTTGCACTCGGACATTAGAGGTTTTCTCTCATAAATGTCCGATGAGCCACAACTTTTCTTTCAAAACAAAGCTGCCAAATGGGGTGGCAGCTGGGGTGGCAAAGCATTTTTCTGAGGTGGCAGCTGCCACCCCGTGCCACCCCGTAGAACCGCCACTGAACCAGAGCAAAGGAAGTGGTCCCCTGCATCAACGAGGGGAACATGCATTCATCCGTAATGGCACAAGAGCAGCGTACATTTCTAATAAAGGATTTAATTATGAAAAATAAGAAGTATACATTTAAAATAGAAAAAGTGACAATTACAGATGTTGAATGTTTACTAGGTAAATGTAATGATAAACCACCAGGAGTGGATAATTTAGTTGGTACATTTCTTAGATATGTTGCTAATTTTGTTGCAGAGCCTATCTGTCATATTATACATTTGAGTATTGATAAATGTATTTGCCCACAGGCATGGAAAATATCAAAAATTATTCCACTTGCAAAAAATCCAGCTGGACCATTTTCTGGTACAAATAGCCGTCCAATAAGTTTATTACCAGCATTAGCAAAGATAATGGAGAGAATAATTTTCAATCAAATACAAAAATACTTTGAAGGTAACAAACGTAATACTGTGTATCAACATGCTTACAGACCTGGCCATTCCACATGCACCGCTTTAACACAAATGACAGATGACTGGAAGGGCGAACTAGATAATAAGAGGTTAGTGGGTGCAGTACTAGTTGATTTTAGTTCTGCTTTTGAGGTCATTCACCATTCTTTGTTGTTACACAAGCTGGAACAATATGGTTTTAATTTTGAAACACTGAGGTGGTTAGAAAGTTACCTGAAAAATCGAAGTCAAACTGTTTTTTTAATTGGAAGTCTCTCAAAGATGAAAACAGTCACTTGTGGAGTACCTCAGGTTAGTTGTTTGGGACCACTTTTATTTTCTATTTTTACAAATGACCTACCATTAGTGTTAGAAAAAGCTAAAATTGTAATGTATGCAGATGACTCAACAATATATTATGCAGCATCAACTACAAGAGAGTTGACAAATGTTATTAATAAAGATCTACTACTGATATCAGAGTGGGTCATACATAATAAGTTGGTACTTAATGCGGGAAAAACAAAATCATTATTAATAGGATCAAATCATCAGTTAAAAGGTGAACCAAAATTGCAACTACATTTAAACCATATTGAAATTGAACAGGTCAAGGAGACACAATTGCTAGGTATAACCCTGGATCATAAATTATCTTGGTCTAAACAAATAGATAATGTTGTATGTAAAATGGGAAGGGGTGTGTCAGTTGTAAAAAGAATTGTAAAATATTTGCCTATGGATGTCAGTAGACAAGTTTTGGATGCTTTGGTTCTGTCGCAGCTTGATTATTGTTTGGTTATATGGTCTAGTGCTGCTGAAAAAGATTTAAACAAACTACAAGTAGCACAAAATAAGGCAGCACGATGTGCACTGCAGTGCTCATACAGAACCAGAGTCACTGAAATGCTGGAGACATTGAAATGGTTAACTGTCAGACAGAGGTCAACTTATATTTGATTCAATTTTGTCAGAAATATTACTGTGACTCACTCACCAGATATATTATCACAAAGATTTATAGCGCAATATGCACAACATAACTATCAAACACGACATAAAATTGAAGGAAGGTTTCTATTACCCAAATCTAAATCAAATATGGGACAGAAAACAGTCATGTACAGAGCCATGATCAGCTAGAACTCTTTACCGGTCCACATCATTCAGGAACATTCTCAAGTACATTTCAAAAGGTTGCTAAAAAATTATTTAAGTATTATAAAGTACATTTGAACTGTGCCTGTGGCTATGTATGCATATATTATGATGTAAACTTATTTGTATTTACTTTTGTTTGGCCTTAGGATGGCGATAATTGGATGACCATTTTAGTTTTCACTTAATTTCACTGTAAATTGCATGCAATTATGAGCTGTTTTGTTTTAATTTTGTTTTGTTTTGTTTTAATTTTGTTGTATGTTTATGTATGTTTTGAGTGTGTGAGGAGCCCAGGAAGAATAGCCAATGCTCATGCTAGTGCAAATGGGGATCCTAATAAAGACAAAGACTAACGGGCCAGCGAAGTTTTGGAGTGATGTCAAAAAACAGCAGTTCCCTAACGTTCAGAAAGTAGCGATCTGTGTGCTCAGTATGTTTGGATCAACATACAAATGTGAATCAAGCTTTTCACACATGAACTCAATAAAAAGTATCACTCACTGATCCCTGACTGACAGCACTCACACTTTTTTGCCTAAATCCTACCGGCCCACATTTGTAAGTGTTCCGGCCCAGCCCAGCCCAGGGGGATAACTTCAACATTTAAAAAAAAATCTTCCCGGGGGAGCTTGCCCCCGGACCCCCCTAGAAGAGGTGAGGTCCACCACCTGCCCACACCCCGTGTTAAATTGTCTCACCCACATTGAGGATGCTTCCTACGCCCATGTTTTATTCCATGTGTCGAGTCAGGGATAGTGGTGGTCTAATGGATAGTGAGGTGTGCTGAAGATGGGAAGGTTGTGAGTTCAAATCCCGCCAGGAACACCACCACTAGTGTGCCCTTGAGTAAGGCACTTAGTCCTTTGTTACTCCAGGGAGAATGTCCCTGTAATCGCTAATTATAAGTCGCTTTGGATAAAAGCGTCAGGTAGGTATACAAGGTTGTATAATTCAGGCTATGAATGATATATGAACAAACCCTTCTGTAAAAGCCTTCATAATATTGATAGGAATATAACAGGAAGGTTTGGTGTTTCTACGTGCTACTGAAGTTGACATTTCGAACTCAGAGTAGGAGAAAAAACTCATTTTGAGAAAACGACCTTTAAAGATTGCAGTGAGGCGCAAGCTAAACCCTCCTGTTCTTTGGATGAAAGCTTGCGCATCGACGCACTCCGTGAAGGTATTTCATGTTCGGGGTCATTTGTTTTTTGTATAACCTTGCTTCGTGCAAGGGACAATTGTTGTCGTCTTCTCTGTAAACGTTTTTTTCGCCGTTCTTTTGACATTTTGAGATTTAAATTTCTAGCGGAAAGCTAACCAGGAAGTGTTTTAGCACACCACGTGACGCATCTGAACGAATCACTAGTGCTGGGGGGAAACAATTATTTTGAAAACGATTAATCGGGCGATTATTTCATCGATTACTCGACTAATCTAACGATTATTTTTCTGTTGTTCGATTTATAAAAAACATAATGTATCTCAAATAAATACCAAAAAACATTACTTCATTCATGACAACTGCGCACCAGCTTACGTGCAGCCCTGTCCTGGAAATTGCTTGGCTCCGTTACTTGACATACATTGATAAGCTGACTTACGTTAGTCTAATGTTATGTTTGACTCGTAAACGACCACAACATGAGTTAGCTCTCTGTGCAGTTTGTTCGTTCCGGGTTAGTAGCTAGATAGCGGTGTTCTGCAGACGTAAACTAGCTACCATTCCATCCAACATTAAATGCTGACAAACGTTAACTAACACACAGCTGGCGCCGCTAGCTAGGTAGCTAACATTAACTACTAACCAACCAAGCACGAACAAACCGCACGGAGAGCTATAAGATAGTTAGCACTACCGAAGTGCACATAACTCAAGCTGCCCAACACAATAGGGCTGTTCCTATTTATGAATATGCTTTTATTTTGAAGGAGAGGTAGCGCTGTTGACAGGAAGTTGTTGTTGCTATGGAAACAACGTGACGGAGGTTAATGGAGAAAAGTAATATCTACATATAAAGACGGAGAAAGTAAACGATAAAGTTTATGGTTAAGTGATAGCACCCCCCGAACAAGCTCTTACGTTGATATTGGAGATTTCAATCAATTCAATTTGAAAGACCGAGGGCGAGATGTTTTTGTTTGGGGGCATTTTGCAGGGCTTCGTGCGCAATCCTGTGAGGAGGAGGTGGTAGCCGTTTCAGTCTCCATAGTGTTTAAATTGCGATTGCGAACTGCTTGTTGTTGTTTTGGGTGACCCACGTGTGTGTGGCGATGCGTCGACGAGGAAATATGTCGTCGCACAAAATCTCACAATTGACCAGTGCTTGAAAAACGATGTTTTAGCCTGCAGTGTCTCGCCTTAATAACGTTTTAATGAAGTTGACTACAGCACATTCATATTTGTTAGTGCTTTCATGTCAATTTGGCGAACATCTGATACATTAAAGGTGACCTATCATGCAAAATGCACTTTTGTACGTCTTTTATACATGAATATGTGTCCCCGGTGTTCCAGGGAACTCACCAAGTGTCAGAAAACCCAACCTTCTCTATTTTCCTCCGTACCCAAATCTCTTAAAAAGGGGCTACAACGGATCTGATACAGACTGATCCAGATTTGAACACTTCTATGACATCACAGAAGTGGCGCTACGGCTATTGGGCCAACTCCACCGATCAGGAGGAGACAGCCACGGACATTGCCGTTCGAAAGCGCTGGAGACGATGTAGTACATATGCCGGGCCTGTAGATGGTGCTGTTCTCAAAGAATCAGCCCATGTAAAGACAGTGTTAAATTGAGCGAAATGAGGAATGGCTAAAATGTATGATCTGTTTGGTATTTTGAAAAATAAAAAGTATAAATACTACACTATATTATTCAAATATAGCATGATAGGTCCACTTTAAATGATCGTGAGGATGATGATTAAAAATTGTTTGTTTGAGCCGGGCTGCATTTCCTGATGAAAAAACAAACCGATGGTAGTTGAAGTACGCCAACGTGGATTAAACAACATAATTTTGTTAACTAAAAACATGGTGATGTTTTGTAAATGATTACATGTCTCTTATTTAGCACCGGATCCGTGACATATGGATCTTAACAAGGATCCGCTATACCTGTAGATCTATCAGTTGTTTATTTCACATGAGTTCCACTGTGGCAGCTTTTTAATCACTGCTCCCCCTGGTGGATCCATGATCCATTGCAGCTGATTTCATTATAATTACATTTATTTATCAAGGGGGCATATCAAGTCATGTGGGGGGTTTTCCTTTCAGTGAGGGCCAACCCCGTGCCGATCACGGCCCCACTACGGTAGGGGCATCCGAATATCTGTACTTGTACTTGTAGTCCGGAAAATACGTTAGTAGCTTTTACCAACATAAACACATTATAAACTAATGGATATACTTTTATTCTGTTGATTCTCAAACCCAAATACATACACAAACACACTTTCTTGTGCCACTAAACTATAATCTTGTATATGTTGTCCTTGTGAATTTTTCTATTGTGATTACAGATATCATGGAGCTTTCTCAGTGGGTTTACAGCGAATCACAGAGACTCCACCACAGCAATTACTGTTAGACAGTGGTGGGCCGTCAGGGCCAGCAAGGCCTTCTCTGCTGGCCTAAACATCATCAGAATATAAATTAAATGTTGATATATTTTTTCCACAAATATGTATTAAATTATTCCCTGTAGTCTATTCTCTTCATTTCATAGCTTTCCTCTTGGTTGCGCTGCTTCCAGCCTCAGAACGAGATTTGGAGGGTTGGCCTTTATGTTAGAGCTTTTATCCAATCATATTTCAGCCATAATGTGTTGCCAGGGTCCAAGAAATCTGCCCTTCGGCCTTCAGAATCAACAGTGCGGGCGCCTGTAGATTAAAGTGAACGGAAACAAAACTGTGGCGTTAACCAATCAGATTTTGAGTTGGCGACAACGGGCCAGCTAGCAGGCGTACGATGACGTTAGCACGTGCACGTCTTTTGATTGGATACGCACTATTGAGAGGCAGAGCTATGTAGAGCTAGCAAACTGAACTTGAATTTGAACGAGCTAATTTGTGTAGATTTCTACAAGCTGTTTTTTTTCAACCCACAATGGCTGAAGGAGGAGAAGAGATCGATTTGGTCGCAGATATAATTACAACGCCATTTTCAAGACGAACTTTTCAAGAAAAGCTAGACATCGTGAGAAGAGAACGGCCAACCCCGACGCTAGCGAGCCTATCACAGCGGGGGAAAGGGTTTGTCCGCCACTTTCAAATCACTAACTACGAGCGGTACCCCTGGCTCACAGCCTCCGAGAGGCACTGCAAATTGTACTGCTGGGAATGCCTGCTATTTGCAACTGATCGATTTGGTGTTTGGAGCCACACTGGATTTGCAAACTTGAGTTGTCTAATCAAGGCAGCAACGAGACACCAAAGCACGGCTGGGCACTTACAAGCAATGGTGCTTTTGAAAACCTTTGGGGACACCCGAGTGGATCTACAGCTCAACGAACAAGTGCGCCGGGAAACGGAGTTCCACAACGAAAGGGTGAACAAAAATAGGGAAATATTGAAAAGACTGATTGATTGTGTCCTGTTTTTGGGTAAACAGGAACTTTCATTTAGGGGACACGATGAAAGCGCCGAGTCCAGAAACAGAGGAAACTACGTGGAGCTTCTTTCTTTGCTTGCTGAGAACAACACAGACTTGCATTACCACCTGTCCACAAACAAAGTGTTTACTGGGACGTCAGGCAAAATACAAAACGACCTGATTTATGCTATTGCTGAAGTGATGGGAGAAGAGATCAAAATGGAGATTAAAAAAGCACCCTTTGTCGCTGTTATGGTGGACGAAACGACAGACGTGGGTAATGTAGCACAACTGGCACTTGTCCTGCGTTATGTGACGGACACAGGTGTCAAGGAGCGGTTTGTCAGATTTGAAGATGTTACAAGCGGCAAGCGAGCTGATGACATTGCCGCTCTTATTTTCCGTTTCATGGAGGAATATGAATGTAGTCTGGATAAAGTTGTGGCACAGTGTTATGATGGCGCAGCGGTCATGGCATCTGGACTAAACGGGGTGCAGGCTAAAGTTAAGGAGAGGGCACCTATGGCCTTATTCATTCACTGCTATGCACATCGACTAAATTTAGTACTGACTCAAGGGGCCTCAAAGCTTAAAGAATGCAAGGTCTTTTTTGCCAGCCTCAATGGCCTTGCAGCATTTTTCTCCAGATCCCCTAAGCGCACGCAACTGCTGGATGACATTTGCAAGCGTCGTCTTCCTAAAGTTGCACCAACGCGGTGGCAATATACATCGAGATTGGTCAATGCAGTCTTTGAGAAGAGAGTTTCCCTAAAGGAGGTGTTTGACCACATACTGGAACATCATGAGGAGTATGATGGGGATACTATGCTTAGCGCTGATGGATTTAATGCACGTCTGGATGATTTTGAGTTTTGTTTTTTGCTTGAAACATTCAATGGGATTTTTAAGCATTCAGATGTGCTCTTTGGAATACTACAGAAACAAACATTGGATGTAAAATTCTGTCTGACAAGGGTGAACGAGTTTTGTGACACAATTGAGCGAGAGAGGTGCCAGTTTCGTCAGATCTAGGAGGACACAGCGCGCATCTCAAGTGGTCCGAGCGCACGCAGAGGCCCACGTACAGCACAAGGAGACCTTCGCGCATACTACCAACAACTCCACAGCAATATTCTGGACAACATTCTTTGCCAGATACGGAGTAGGTTTCAAGACCACGAAAAATTAATGTTTCTCTCCCTCCTGGACCCCCAGCACTTTCAGACCTCTCGGAAAAAATTCCCGCATACAGCCTTAGCCAAATTAACACAGAGTCACGGAACACTGTTCGATCTGTCCCGGCTAAAAACAGAACTGACTGTAATGTATGCCATGACTGATTTTGAAGGGAAAAGTCCCATTGATCTCCTTGATTTCCTTAAGCAGAAAAATCTGAGTGAGAGCATGGGGCAGCTTTACACATTGGCATGTGTGGCAGTGACTATCCCTGTGTCCACTGCTTCTGTCGAGCGGTCATTCTCGGCCTTAAAGCGAATTAAAACTTATGCCAGAAATTCTACTGGACAGACTAGGCTTTCATCATTAGCCTTCATGTCTATAGAAAATGACTTATTGGTGGAACTGAAACGCACAGATAAACTGTACAACAGAGTCATTGAAGTCTTCTTGAGGAAAGAAAGGAGGATGGATTTTGTATTCAAATAATCAGTTGTTTTGGTGAGTACAAAGCATTTTATTTTTTATTTTATTTTAATATATTTTTGTCATTTTATGTCGTTAATATTAAATCAATATTAACGAATTAATATATATGTAATTAAAATGACAAATATATAAAAAATAAATGTTTGATGCTTCTGCAAGAGATATAGAGATGTGTGTGGCGCACTGGCTCAGCTGTGCAGTAAAAGTACTCAAGGAGACTTGTTGAATTGTTTTGGTTTAACCTTTATCAAAGTGGACATTCAGTGCTAGGAATACACTTTCACCACTGTCGCAAATATATCCTCATGAACAAATGCAGAGGCGCGGGAAGGTATTTTGAGTGGGGGTGCTGAGGTGCTGGACTCCAGTGAACACTATTACGGGCACTATAGAGCACGCACAAAAAAACTCCCCAGACGCAAACACACAGTAAACCCGCGACTGTTACAATGAAGGCTCGATAATCAGCTCACGGCATATAGGCAGGGATAAAGTGCTATTTTTTACGAGTGGGGAGCGGACCTCACCTCCTCTAGGGGGGTCCGGGGGGATGCTCCCCCGGGAAGATTTTTTTAAAATATTGAAGTTAAAAGCATCAATCTGGTGCACTTTGAGAGCAACATTAAGAGATCTATGGATACATCTCTCAACACCCAGCTTAAACACAACTGTAAGCAGATGTTCTTTTTCTTTATGGATATTTTACAAATCACTCCCCTTTCAAACTGTATTCTTGTTTTACTGCCATATAGTATTTCATAACAGTTTTTCCTTTATTCTCTTTTTTTTATAACTATAATGATCATATGAAGGTGTGCCGCGGAAATAATCTTTTGAATAATTTTTGACCAAACCGTTTGAGACCCACTGAGATAACTTAGACTAAAGTTAACTATCTAAACACTCAGAGAGTCCTTTAGCTCACCTGAGCCTCTCAGTCTGAGAGGAGAGCTCTCCTCCAGCTTGTTGTGGAACAAACAGCTCCGTATGTCCGTTAGTGCAGCTAGCTAACCAGATGCTAACAACACGGTCCCTGCTGCTGGCACCGGTCCCTCTCTCTCTCCCCCTCTCTCACACACACTAAATGCGCTATTTCCGCACACACACAGAGCCGCGAGCTTGAATGACACAAGCACACTTTTATTTCCATGCAACTCTCTGATTGGTCTGGTGTCTTGCCTCTGTTGCATTCACTGAACACGGGAAATTACAGTCCTGCCGTCCTTTCTAGTGTCTTGATGAGGTTCAGGTAAAGCACGGTTAATGTATTATATTATTGAGGTAGAATTGTCCGGGGCTCCAGAAAAAACATTCGGGGCAGGCCAAAATATTATTTTACCAACAATGTGGAATTTATTGGCTACATATTACACATATTATGCACAGCGGGAGCAGCAATAACCATCAAATAATAATTCAGACAGGGGAGCTCCGCACCCCCTGCCTGCCGCTAGGGGGTGCTGCAGCGCCCTCAGCACCCCCCTTCCCGCGCCCATGAACAAATGCTAATTATTTGTTTGTTTTCTTTTATTTTCAGTGAATAGTTTGTGTCTTTATCGTCACGTTTCTTAAATGAAACTGCTTTGGGTGCGACAATGCGCTGTTTAGTGAACAAACTTGGTTTGGTGGACTTTATAAAACTTTGTAGACTAATGCCTTAAAAGCCCCTTTTATTTTTAAGTTTTGACCGTATCCAAGCGATCTTAAAGCTGGTAGTTTAACACTCTTAATTGTAAATGCGGATATTTTGATTATAAATGCTTCGGAAATATTAATATAACTCTGTTGTACTTGACTATGTTAAGGTGATGCAACGCCCGGTTATACTGCGTTTCTGTCTAAATGTATAGTTTCTAGAGCCATGGCGTCATAATGATGGTATTAAGAGGTGAAATAATTCAGGTAGGACTGTGTAGGACATCACTGAAGGCCTAGGTGTGAAATGCACGGCCCGCCACTGCTGTTAGAGTATAAACAAAACAGTATATGGGTAAATGTGAGGATTGTTTCAAAGACAGGATACGAAACACAAGTTATATACAATTTATAGTCATAAATATATATATTTATGTATAGTGGAGGAAATAAGTGTTTGATCCCATGCAGATTTTGTAAGTTTACCCACTTACAAAGAAATTACTTGTCTGGAATTTTAACGTTAGGTTTATATAAACAGTGAGAGTAAGAATATCGAAACGAAAATCCAGTATGTTCCAGGGTCCTTGTCCTGCTGGAAGACCCATCCATGACCCATGTCCTGGCTGAGGGAAGGAGGCTATCGGCCAATATTTTACGGTACATGTCCCCGTACATCTTGTTTCCTTAGCAGAGAAACACCCCCAAAGCATAATGTTTCCAGCTCCATGCTTGACGGTGGGGATGGTGTTCTCGGGGTTATAGTCAGCATTTCTCTTCCTCCAAGAGGCAGTGGCTCAGTCAGTAGGGGCTTGGACTGGGAGCTGTAGGGTCACCGGTTCAAGTCCCCGACCAGACCTAAAAAATATGGAGTGTGGACTGCTACTTGGAGAGGTCCCAGTTCACCTCCTGCCCTGCCGTGGTGCCCTTGAGCAGGGCACTGGACAGCCTCACTCCCATTGCTCCCTGGGTGCTGTACACTAGCTGCCCACTGCTCCTAGTATTAGACTCCTGGTACTAGGATGGGTTAAATGCAGAGGCCACATTTCACTGTTTGTGCTGTGTGCTCTGCATGTGTGACCATTAAAAGAGGGTTTCATCCCTCCCAATTAAATTAAATTCAAACACGGCGTGTCGAGTTGATGCCAAAAATCTCGATTTTGGTCTCATCTGACCACATCATCTTCTCCCAAGCCTTTTCTGAATCATTCAGATGTTCATTGTCAAACTTCAGACGGGCCTTTCATGTTCTTCTTTAGGCGCTGCAGGATTTGATCCATTATGGTGTAGTGCAGTGGTTCCCAACCATTTTCAGTCAGGCCCCCCCTTTGGTAATTGGAAATATTTCCGAGCCCCCTCTAACCCGGTTCCCAACAAGATTGGTATAATTAATTGTATATAGTTGTACAAACATTACCTTTTCCCTGCTAATAATAACAAGACAACAAAATTATATTTTATTATGGATTGAAAATGAACAAAAGTGCTTGTATTGGCAGATGATCCTGTGTCACTGGGAAATAATGAGGCCTAATTGAAACAATTACAAATACTGCTTATTGATCCGGTACTTTAACAGTATTTGTATAGGTTATTTTTGTAATTTTTTAAGGGAAAAACTAAACAAATTGGAAAAATAATTAACATTGATTTATTTTATGTATAGTGTGGATTATGGGCTGCTAGCACAAATAACATAGCCTACCTGCAGTGGTGGTTGTAACTCAGCAGATTTACTCAAGTACTGTACTTATTTTGAGGTACTTAAGTATTTCCACTTTTGCTTCTTTGTAATTCTGCTCTAGTACAGTCCAGAGGTAAATGGTGTACTTTACTCCACTACATGTATTTAATACCTTTAGTTACTTTACAAATGTGGATTAATGATGTGAAATATAATCAAGTCTTAAATCAGACTTTAGTTCCACCTTGAGTAAATTCACAAGCTACCCTGCAGTATACTACTTTTACGTAAGTACTTGATCTGAGTATTTCTCCCACCTTACACGTAATTGGAGCAACAGAACTCAGAGTTAAGGAAGTTGAAATTGGTGCATTTCTCCGTATGAATATGATGCCTTTTGGCTAGCTGATGGACAGATTGCTCGTGTTTCCTCAAAATTATGGGCTCAGAACAGTCTCATAATACACACATGCACACAGAAGGATTCACACTTGTCTTTTTCAATGCACACACAAGTGTGTTCCGTTTCATATACATGTAAATAAAATCCAAATACAGAAAAAAAATTTAAATATGTATTTTTGATCCACACATATTTGTTTTCCGTTTAAAACCTCTGAACTTGCAAACACAAACCGCTTTCTGTGCATGGATCGCTGTGCATTGGTGTGTGTGTTTTTTGAGACTCCCCTGACGCTCACCCGATTCGTACTTGTAATTTTTTCTATCTATAGCCAATCAGATGTCTCCTCAATTCTAAGCCAATCACATGAGCGCGCCCCCACGAGGGTAGATTTCTTGCGTTCATGACGTAGCGCTTCATGTACTCATTTTGCGCAGTCCGGAGCTGACAGGTCCATGGAGCTAATCTCAAGACACCTCCACTCTCAGTACATTGCCACTTTCCAAACAGGAAATGCACGCAAATACAAGCCTTTATATTATTAAGGTTCAGCGCCACTTTCCGAACCATTGATGAATGCTTGTGTGTACACAAAAACGGCAGTCAAAACCGTTTTAAATGTGAAGAGAAAGAGAGAGAGAAAGAGAGAGATCTCCCCATAGATGTCAAGGGAGATGTATGCCTCATCAGACTTTGTTGATTTGGGCATTATAGCTGAAAGGCTTGTCGTGGGCTCATCCACTTTTCTTTTAACTGCCGGTTGAGTTAAACATGTGTCCATTTGGTTGATTTTACCAGCAAAACATGTTTGTTTACCACTTCTTCCCAAGCTTCACGCGACCCCCCCTGCAATAGCACTGCGCCCCCCCCCAGGGGGTGCGCCCCCCAGGTTGGGAAACACTGTGTATGAAGTGTATGCCACTGCCTGCTGACCAATCAGAGCTCCGTGTGCGGAGTTTAAAGCTATCAAGTCATATTACAGGATAGAGGAAATACACAAAAACTGCCGTTGCAGGAAAAATGGCCGGCAAAAATCAACTGACTGTGTGAACGTGAACATTAATAGAATATCCCCTCCCATCTTCAGAGCAATCTGACTATTATAACATTAGCGTTAAGAAAGCTTACTTAAATATCTGCCACAACATAAGTAACCAGATCAGAGTAACATTAAGTACAGTCCGCGGCACTGAGAGTGCAGACGTCGATGTGTCCCATTATCATTCACATCATAATATATCATATATGTCCTTATTTGAGTCAGCTTCTTGAGCCGTATCTGGCCGTGCAACACTTAAAGTGTCACATACTGTATGCAGAAGTATTATTTTAAGCAACACATTAAGTTGACGAAACACTTGAGTCAAATGTAATTAAAGTCAGATCCACTCCTGTCTTGGACGGGGCAGTGATATCATAAACCTGTTAATGTACGCACAGGGTTGGGAGGGTTACTTTGTAAATGTAATCAGTTACTGATTACTGATTCCATGGCTCTGAAAGTAATCCGAATACAGTTACAGTTACGTGTCTTAAAAAAGTAATCAGATTACTTTTAGATTACTTTTGGATTACTTTCTTTTTCCATCACAGAAGGTATGTTTTGGTGTACAGGAGACACAAAAAGCAAAAGGAAACTGAACGTGTTTTTACTGTTTTAATGGCTTATCAAGAGCACAACTGAAACATAACATCTGAAACGATGTAACAACATAATACACTTTTTGGGGATGCAGCTTGGAATGTGAGGAGTGAGGGACACGGCTTAGAACGGGCGTGTCGCCTTCTGTCCTGCCAGTGTTGGCAGAACATTAATTAAAATGTCAAACTCTGACTTCATTTTAAGCATATTTCGGCCAGGGGTGTAGAGCTATATTTGTTTAAGCACCGGATCAGCAAAACAGGAGAGGAGAGTGTGTGCACCAGTCTGCCTTGATCTATGTATTCATGCCCGTGAGACTCACAGTATCTGCTGCCCACAGCTGTTTTATAGAAGGAAAACCTCCTTCACTTCATGAAATCTCTGCGGCAACAGGAGGCAGCGGGAGGGTTAACTCAGCCAAAAGAGGAGCGTGCCGCGCAGTGCCTTTCACGCTCCGCCTTCACGTGTATACCTTCAGAAATAATCATTAGTAAGGCTAAAGAGCAACCGCAGGCTGATGTGTTTTAACCACACACACCTATATACACACACACACACACGATTTAAACGCAGACTTTTGTTCCTCCATGTTTTGTTGTTATTGTTTCACTGAGCGAGCGGACCCGTAATTTTTTTTCAAACGCTTTTTTGGTCCATCTGCGGCGGTAATAGGTTTTGTGGGCTGTGATGATTCGGCTGTACCTTTAGTAATGAATATTAAATGTTGTGAGGAAATCTTTCCACCACTAATTCCAATAAGTAATCCAAAATGTATTCACTTCAGGTTTACGAAAGTAACTGTAGTCAGATTACTCGTTTTTCAAATGTAATGCGAGCTGAATACAGTTACTTGATATTCGTATTCTGATTACGTAACGCCGTTACAACCCAACCCTGTGTACGCATTCAAACGCTTTTTCTTTTACCAGCTGTATTCACCTTGCAGGTGCTGCTATGTGGCTTTTATCCTGGATAACGTGTTTAAGTCATGGATGTTTAAAGTTTAACTTCTTCATATTTGACTAATATTAAAGTTCACTTTTCATTCAGGAAGTATGACACTGCGCTGTCAGTACGCTTGTCCATGTTTGTGATTGGTCGAATGATCCAAATAACACCCCTTTCATGTGAATGCGCACCTAACTAGATAGGACACGGCTGGCTTGAGCGATCCACTTGATAACCAGCGTCGTAGGACCGCTTAGCGAGAGCGCGTATGTTTTGGGACTCAAACATCCAGGTTATGTTGAACCGGCTTCGTAGTACAGGCCTCGGCACATGGACTAGTTTTGTAGTCTAACAGGAACTTAATTTTTGTGTTGTTTTGTGTTTTACGTTGCACCTCAGAGGCAGTGTGATTATTGTCAGGCCTATAAAGTTTGGCAAAAAAAAAAAGTCAGCTGATCAAATGCATTTGCCTCACTTTATGAGCTTCACAATACTTGTGCCTTGTACCGCAGAGTTTGCAACGTCACAAATAAATGGTGCCAATCTTCAGTCAGATGTGAATGTGTAATTTAACATTTTCAGTAAGAATAACGGACAAAAGAGTGCAAATGTGAACTAAAAGTTATCAAGCATGAACCATCACCATTTTTTTTAAATAAAAACGAAATAATATACATAAGTTAGAGTAAATGTTAATATGTTAATTGACAGGCTAGGCCTGTGCAGGTGGTAACAGCTATGCCCAGCATGGGCTAAGTTCTGTAGGTGCAGCTGGTGTAGGTCCTCCTCCATCAGGCCTGGTCCTCCTCCATCAGGCCTGGTCCTCCTTGCAGGGAAAGACCCTCAGTCCTCTCTGGCCAAACCAACAGACAGGACGTTCATAAAGCTGAGGTTTCCCCCAAAGTCTCTAATCATCCATCCTTTGAATATGAGAGGGGAAAAAATAGTGTAATATATGCTTTGGACAATAAGAAATATAAAGTTAACTGTTGAGTTGCTCAGTTTTTTAGATTGACAGGGTTTAATAATACAAGCAAAAGGAGAGGCACCGTAAAATAAAGATTGGTCTTTCAATAAATTGTGTTGATTTTGTCTTTTGAATTGTTTGTCTAAAGTCAAGTAGCTAGAACTGTTACTTATAGTTTGAATGATACAGTCTGGTTATAATGTTTGGAGGAGGCATCACAGGTAAGAGCACCATTTGTTGTGTTCCATCCACAACAAATGCACACAGATTGATATGTGTGTATTTATTTATCTACTATTTCTTGAATCATTACTGTCAGTCCAAAACAAGAGATTTTGTTTTAGTAACATATTTTTAAAACATTATCTCTTTTCCACTACACTATCTTGAATATTTTAGTTTTTACATCACTACATTTATCTAACAGCTCTAACATTGTAAAGGTGTCACTTCGGACTCTGGGTAATTATGACAGCATGTCCTACTATTTTAAGAGTTTGAACAAACCAGATCTTCATCTATTAATGTAGAAAATAGTCAGCACATTAAAGGCCCAGTGAAGTGCATGTTTTTGCACCAAAATGAAATGGCAGTTTCATTCCTTACATATCATTGTGCCTGTTCATGGCTAAAATAATTTTTAATAATTCATAATTAATGAATGAATGAATTATTAATTTTGCCGTCTGAGCCTAACGGAAGTTGCAGACGATAGTGGCTGTGACGTCACAAGATGTACCCAGTTGCGATTGTAAACATGGCGGAGACTCTGGAAAGTGATACTAGTGTGAGAGAAATGATTGATTTGGACAGCTTTTCGGACAGGATAGATGAGGAAAGTGATCAATCTGGTGCACTTTGAGGGCAACATTAAGAGATTTATGGATACAGCTCTCAACACTCATATGAAACATGTATTTCAATAATCAAAAAACATTGGAAGGATTTCTTAACCTATTTTATACAACTAATATTACATAGATGGAAATATTTGTTTACATAGATGACCAAACCCACTGAGATAACTTAGGCTACAGTTTACCTCCCTGAGCTGACGTTATCTCTCTCAGTCCCACAGGAGAGCACTCTCCCTCTCCTTATTGTTGAAACAGCTAATCTCCGTTAGCTCCGAGCTAGCACCAGATGCTAACAACAACCCTGTAACTCTGTCAGTCTCTCTTTCTCTCTCTCTCGAATCGACCACTGGCCTTTATTTATCATGATCAATCAAATAATCTACGAAACAATGACACCAGCCAGGCTCACCTTCATCTTTTGGGAACAGAAACATCGCCACTTCGGCAGACTTGACATTACTACAGCCAGCGGCAATGCATCGTTTCCCCTGTGTTTTTCATCCCTCTTTCTTCACTGTCGCCTCCATTGTCAGGTTTTCTCGATTGGCAATCACTTCCAGTCGACTCCGACACACTTTCCAGGAAAATACTAGCTCAAAAACGTTGAGAAATTCGACTTTGAAAAAGAGAAAAAATGAACGGTGGTGAATGTAAACAGTGCAGCGGCGTCCATCTCGTGACGTCACGCAGTAGATCGCAAGCCACGCCCACGAAGGCGAAGGTCGACTGCAGATTTCCCCGGAAAATTCAAAACTCTTCAAATTCGTTGCTATTCCAACATCTTTTGATATGGGTTCCAATGGACAATTTTGGTCATTACTATACGTATTAGCATAACAGATCATGCACAGGTGCACACTTCACTGGGCCTTTAAACCATTATGAAAATAATCATTAGTTAGCTCATTGTTCAAATGAGCTCCAACTACAACAGTTAAGTCAACTCTTGCATCGGTAATAACAATAAAACAAATGATATAATATAATAGTATAACTTGTGTCTACTTTAAATACTTTAACAACACTTTCCTAATTATACTAGCATACTTTTACTAAAGTAGCATTAACATGTTTAAATGCAAGAGTATTTGTATGGTCTTGTATGGTTTGCATGGTCTACCAGTGGCGTTTTCTCCTGGAGGCCAAGGGAAGCCAGGCTTCCCCTGTTTTTTCGGATTGTAGTTATAATTTTTATAAATAAATAAAAACACTTTGTTTAGTTTCGGAAATTCTTTGTTGTGTGTTGCTGCTGGCCCGTCTCTCCCCCATTCTCATTGAGTATTTTACAAAGAGTGAAAAAGCGCCCCTCTAGATGTTATGGTGAAACAGTAGATTGCACTCTCTGTTGCGAGAGGAGGCCAGCCGAAATTTGCTTCCCTTGGTCAAAAAAAATAGAGGGATTGACCAATCAGATGAGGCTCACGTCATGCCCCTGCCAACCTGTGATTGGTCAAGGCCATGCCAAGGGAAGCCAGAGGCGGCTGGCTTCCCTTGCCTCACAATCCAATCAAATCGCATCAACTTAGTGGTGCAGTGACGCGTCCCAAAAAGCGGAAGTAAGCTGCGCTTGGTTTCCCTCGACAAAAATAGCAATGGGATTTCTCCATAGGATTTTGGAAAATAGCTCTAAAAAAGGTCAGTGGAAAACGAACCTGTTAGGTAAATGCACATTTTGGTCAGTCGGATAATATCCACATCTACCCTACTTTTATAATTTTCGAATCATAAGTCTAATCGATAGAAGATAGATAGCGTCACTGCACCACTCTCACCGCCGTTAGAAAGTAGCAAGCAACTGAAGCAAGTGCAATTATGGAGGGTGGAGATTTGGAGTATGTAATCAAAAATAATTGTACTAAACTTCCGCTGCAGCAGCAACAACAAATAAAATCTGATGACAGGCCAATGCCCAAACTGGAGCTGTGTACAGCGAGGAACAAAGGAGCGAATCGGACGTAAAACGTTAAAGGTCTCCTGATTTAGTTTGTGAATGAATGCTTATTAACATTATCGGCTGGAGAGTGCGTGCGGACCTGTCGGTTAGATAACAGGCATGTGTAAGTCCTGCATCTGTATGATACAAATGTGTGTAAAATGATACCGGGCGCTGTAATCACTCATCTGGTTACGTTATTACATTATTAAATTTGGTGTCTCATAAAATTCAAATACTTCTGTCTCTTGTTTGCTTCCATAAGACGGTGATCGCGGAAGCTTTCCTCCTGCCTTCACAAACTTTACACAAGTATCTATCAACTGAAAATAGCAAGAGGACATTCATACTCTGCAATCCAAGACTTGATTAAATCCACCAAAAACCTGACATGACGATAACGAGTGTTTTTCAAAAAACACAAATCCCTCCCTGTGTGTCTCTGAGCCGCAGCGACAGAGCGGCAGAGCGGGTCCTTCTGCTGTTGGTTCTGGACTGGTGTTGGTGGAGAAAGCAGACTGCTCCGTGTGTGGTGTCGCTGTGCCGCTGTCACATCTGTTCTCTGATCTCTGCGTGACCGACCAACTTGATATTCGTTTAACAGAAACAATTATAAAATAAAAAAACGTTATTGTCCAGCCGCGGCCGAAAAATCAAGAAGCACCCTTACTACGCTATAATCGATAATCGAGCTACCGGTAGCTCGCGATCGACGGGTTGGAGCCCTGCTATAGAGCCTCATGCGTTATATTTGGATGGCACCATTGAATAAAACACCAGATTTTGAAAACATGCAATACAAATGATTTATTTAAGCTTGGTTGGACTGACTTATAAAATAAATGTATTTAGTTACTTAATAAAGTGGCTTGTCAGTGTGCAGTGGCCTACGTGTTATTAAATGTTTTTTTCTTATAGAGTTTAACTCAACATAGCTGTCTTAAATCTTCATCTGTACGGGTGCATACTCACCTCTGCTGGGAAGTTTGTGAGCGTTCAAAGCAGTGTGTATGCCTGTGTGACTTTGTCTTAGTGTGATTATGCAAATGCAATTAGTCTTTTTATCTATTCAAGGGAATCAAGATGAAAGCGAGGCGTACTTGACCTGCTACACATCCCATCTTCTGTCCTGTGTTCAGCACAAGCATATCAATGTTCCTGCATTAACCCAAAGAGACAACAACAGAGCAGGCATGGGCAATTTAGCGCCGTGAAAATCTAAAGGCAAGAAAGAAAGTGTGCACAGATGAAAAAAGGCTGCACATTTCTTGAATCAAATCAATATCTGGGAGCAGAGGTACAGGGAATGTTAATGAGAGAGAGATGGAGGCGGGCTCTGCACGTGGGTGTACATCACACATACATCAGAGAGCAAGCTCTACATACTGATGAACCGAACTTAACCTCACTTCTGCTCTCTGATTTCAATGTGCTTTAGCTTCTCCAATAAACATCTTATGGCGGAAAGAAGTTCATTAAAAAAACATGATGTGAGCAACCGCTGAAACCACAATTTCAATTATGCCAACTTGTCTGCTTCTCTTCACAAATAATAGAAGTCTATGATTGGTCCGACAAACATGTATTCAACTGTTTCTAACAACGACTACAACATCTTCTACTGAACATTACATTACGTTTAGCTGATGCTTTTATCCAAAGCGATTCCCAATTAGTGCAATAAAGCATGAGGATTCAAACTCAGTGTCACTATGACTTCGGGGGTGTTAGAAGAAGGAGAGAAAATTATATTGAGCAACCTCCTTGTGTTAAAGAAAGAGTGTCTCCCCACCATAAAGCCTGTTTGGTCCAGCAAAATTATATCTGGCAGTTCACGTTGGAGGCGGATAGCCAGTATTTTGGCCAGTATCTTACAGTCCACATTTAACAGTGAGATTGGTCTGTAACTGCCACATGAAGTACGATCTTCGTCTTTCTTGAGAAGCAAGGAGATAGACGCAATGGACAACGTTTCTGGCAATCGGCCTGTCTGGAGAGAGTCATTGTACATCCTAGCCAAAATCGGTATAAAATTCAGAGAAAGACCTGTTAATATCAGCTGAGTTAGAAGTAGGGATGGGAATTTGAAAGCTAATGTATATTCGAATATTCGACACCCAAAAAAACGGTTAACCGGTTAACCGAAATGTATATATCCTATACAAAAAAAAAAAAGTGAGTACACATTTTTTTCTAAATATTTTTTCACAATTTTTTTAATACTTTTTATAAATAAATAAATACATGTTCAAATAAGTAGAAACCAAGTCAAATTTGTCAAATGTATTGAACTGGTGATATAGGCCTACAGCTTTCATGCTTTAAACATTAAAACATCAAAACATTAAAAACCTACAACAGGGCCTATGTACAGAATGCAGCTATTCAATAGGCTACTCATTCTTGTTTAAGAATATGAGCATGTCTACATGCTCAGGGGAGAGGCGGGTGCGGAGGCAATTCACGATCAGGCCAGCTGTAGAGAAGACCCTCTCAGCTGGAACGGAGGTTGCGGGTATAGCAAGGTATTCCTTCGCCAGGACACTGAGTTTTCAGTACCATCCTTCATTTTTCCTCCACCACTGTAGTGGGTTTTCCTGTGCTGGGATGCCCGGCTCATTGAAATAGAGCTCCACTTCATTATGGTCTGGGTCTTGAGTGAAGTAGTCCTCCCCAAACAGGGTGTTTAACGACACGGCCCGTGTGTCGGAGCCGGTCGCTGCTGCAGCTCGGGCCGGCTGGTTCTCGCTGTCTGACTCTGTTGCTGTGCTGGTGTCCTCAGCCTCATGGCCACTAATTCTGGTATCATTGGTGGTAGCACTGGTCCTCCTGTCGGGCACTCGCCTATACATTTCAGACAGGTTTTTCACGATCTCAGAGCGGAGAGTCTGCGCTACAAAACGCAGGTCTTTGTGTCGGGGATCCAGCGCACTTGCTATATACACAGGCTTCTTGCCTATCAGGGAAATAGAAATATCAAATATATAGGCATATTTATTATTTATGCCTAATATTGTTGATTCAATTAAATATTCTTTCTTACTAATTATTACAACAATTACCTGCATTAGCTGCTGAGGTGTCGTCTGATTCTGGGATTATGCGCTTTCTCAGTGAGGTTGCAACGGCCTCCTTGAACTTGCCAACCACTCGCGACTCTCCAGGGATGGACATTAGGTGCCTTGTCAACAGGCTGTTTGTTCCAGGCTGTTCCAAGCTGATGCATACATGGGTCTCGCTGCAAAGTGTTGTGGTTGCGCACTTGAGAGACTGGAGTGCGGGCAGAATGTCTTCGAATGTCTTGCGTCGTTCAGTTTTGTAATGGTCCTGTCTGAAAGGGTGGCAGACACTGCCCATCTCTGCTCATTTAGCCTTTCAAATATATCACAAATCGAGTTCCATCTCGTACGAGAGTACTGAATGAGTTTATGTTTGGGGAGATTTTGCGCGTCTTGTTTTTTCTTCAGGCTAGCGGTGGCTACAGTGCTGTGATGAAAATGTGATACCAGTCTCCCACAAGCTGCCACAACCCGATGCACACTGCCCACTGCCCACTTTAAATCCATCGTTGATGGCTAGCTGAAGCGTATGAGCGTAGCAGGGTACCGACTCCCAGTCTGCAATTGTGCGATTAGCAAGCACCATCTTACTGGCATTATCATGGACACATGCGGTGATTTTATCCGTTAAACCCCACTTTTCAGCAGCAGCTTGTAGCTGAGCTGCTATGTTCTGTGCTGTGTGTCGTTCGTCTGAACTGCGTGTCTGTAACACAGCACTTTTCATCTCCCAGTCATCAGGGATGTAGTGGCAGGTGATGGTCGTGTATGATTCTGTTGTGAGAGCGGTCCATGAATCGGTGCTGATGGCTACTTTTTCTGATTGACTAATATCCATTTTCAGCTTTTTCACACCCTCTTCGTATTTAAGTTCAACCCTGGAAACGATAGTCTTACCGGTGGGCACCCTATAGATGTAGCGATTCATTTCAGACAGTTTGAAACACAAGGGCCGTGATTGGTATGTGATCTGCCCTCGCTCAAGGGAAAACCTCCAGCTTGACTTGAGACCGCCCCCGTGATAGATAAATGTAATTATAATGAAGCCAGCTGCAATGGATCATTGATCCACCAGGGGGGTGCAGTGGGGTTCCACACTGGAGCTCATGTGAAATAAAGTCAGATACAGTATGCTGGATGTACAGCGGAACTTTGTTAAGATCCATATGTCACGGATATCATACTCTGTGCTAAATAAGAGACATGTAATCATTTACAAAACATCACCATGTTGTTATTTAACAAAATAATGTTGTTTGTCGGAAAAAACAAACGGGAGGAAATGCAGCCCAGCTCTCGATTTTTAATCCTAATTTAATCATCATCTTCACCACGATCATTTATGTTTATGTTCGCCGAATTGACATGAAATCACTGACACATATGAATATACTGTATTCAACTTCATTAAAACGTTATTAACGTGCCTAAACTCAGTAATTCACTAAAAACATTTATATTTTAATGGAGCCTCGTCGGCAGATCAGGATCCCAAAGTGTAGCGGAGGGATCCTGATCTGGATGACGGGTGTTATTTTCCCCATAAGGAACAAGTCGCTGCAAATTATCCCGCTTATTACATGGCCACATTCTCAACAAAGTAACGACATGACTCCCAATATTAATTTAAATGCTTTTATGGATTTATAAAATGTTTTTATTGATATAAAAAATAGTTGTATTGATTTAAATTGACATGCATCCGCTAAGAAAAATAGTCCGTTGTTACCGTTTTTTAAACAGTGTGAATGAAACGGCAGCTCTCTCCCCCCTCCCCCCCTGATCTTTCTTCTCCAGCAGCTAAATTAACTGTAGGTTACTCTGAGTGACCATAGACTGTATGCAACAAGTTTACTGTTAGTGACGTAACAACACCATAAAAGCTGGTGGGTTGAAAGCAATACGGGAGGTAAAAATATCTACAATAATTTATTTATTATGGCTTTTATGTTTTTAGGTATAAAATGTTATTTAATTCAGGCTTATAGTTCATCCTTCTCTAAAAGCCTTCAACAATGACAATATTCATTGTAATTTAATAAATCCTTCCAACACACATTGTAAAAAATAGCCTACTGTAAGTTAAGAAATCATTCCAATATGTACATCTTCTGATGTAACAACAATAACATTATAAATAGTAACATAGCTGAACATGGTATTGCACATTTAGCTTTGAGTGTTACTGACCTGAGATGTTTTTATTACATGAATTAAGGTGACTGAGGCTTTGGGATGCAAACTCATCTGTATGAAAAAGGTGACAAGGATCCGAGCCCCCGGCTCCCCCACCCCACGGAATATCGGCTTTAAAATGAGGAATAACAGAGGATTTTAGCAGTCAGAACTGAAGCAGCAGTGTTAGTAATAACAGAAACGCAAAAGAGTCACATCTAATAGAAATATATAAAAGCATTTATTTTAAATTGTGTAGCAGTCAGTTTATAATTTTGGCAGCACTGTTGAGCATTTTGAAAATGTATTTTCATGCCTCTGTGCAAGGCTTATTCTTTCTATCTTTATAGCCACATGGTGTAAAGTAACTAAGTTAATAAACTCAACAAGTACTATACTCACGTCCTGGACCAAATTCCAGTCGCCAACCATAATAATACGATGGTTGTCGGCGTTGGGAATTTGAGCGAAGAGGTTCACAAAAAAATTACCATCATCCCAATTGGGAGCGTAGATAGAAGCTAGTATCACTGGTGTGTTCTGTAGCATGCCCGAAACCATGACATAACGACCATTAGGATCCGATATCGAATTTGTCAATTCAAATCTGACATTCTTGTGAATAATAATTGCTGCCACTCTGGCTTTGTGGGAGAATTTTGAGTGGAACAAGTGACTCATCCATGCCCTTTTAATACGAAGGGTATCAGAAGATTTAAGATGAGTTTCATGCAGGAATATGATATCTCCATTCAGATGTTGCAGCCGTGTCATTACCTTACCAATTTTAGTAGCGTTGTTCATGCCCTTAGTATTCCAGGAAATCAGGCGCACTCCTCTACCTGTCGTTGTCATGGCAGACACCATCTAGGAAGTTCCTCGAAGACAAGTTGACCTGGACAAACACTGTCTTGCATACACAGGAGAAAGAGAAGAGAGGACGACGAAAAATAATAATAGTAATGATAATAACAAAAAATAAAATAAAAACCCATGTGGCCATAGCTATAGCTAAACCCAAAATACACAGCATAATCAAGCACTCTGGCTCAGATCTATGTAATTAAACTAACGCCTTTAATTACACTAACCTTCTGGGGACCTAAACAGTCAATGTGGAGTCTATTTTTATATAACATTACAAGACTGATTCTTATTATTACATTATATGCTTATTGTGCTCATGAGATTGCTATGACTATAGAATAAATAGACACAATCACTAATCCCAGGTTCTGATGGGTTAGATACCAACGAGGGGAATAGTCAGAAGAAAGTTTAGCTTGCAATATTGAAAGAAGCACGGTCGAGTGCAGAGACTGAGAGAACACAAAGAGGTAGTCAGAACAGCACATCGCACCGGCCTTCACTTTGTATGGGAGCCGCGCTCCCCCGCAAAGCTAGGAAGCAACATTATGGTTTCCCACTATATCTGAAGAAACGTTAGAGAAAATAAATTACGTATGATGTATCCAGAGTAGGGAGGGACTTCCACAGGCCGGCCAAATGCTGATTGGAGGATCGTGTTGCCAAGAGACTCTATCTGAGTCTGTGCACCAACCAAAAAGAACCAAGTCTAAACCATGGTATCTCTTCAGCTAGTCTTGACTAATCATAAATGTACGGGCAACGCCCTGTGTAATAAAATGTATTGTCACACGAGGTTCGAGGCTCTTGATGGATTAGGTGGTTACAGATTACAGCTTTGCTGCCTTTGATTCCCAAAGACGTGATGAGTCCTTGGCCAAGTAAAATATATATTTTGCTCTCTTTACAATAAATAGTTAAACTTAGAAGTTGTCTGTCTTTAAAGGAATTCTGAACCCAACATCAACCATCCCCATATTATCCCGCACAGAACAAGTGGATGGGTAAGTGAACAGGAAATTGTCAAATATTATGCAAAGATAAATCTATGCCAATACCAAACCACAGAGAACAGAGAAGAGAACACACATACAATATAGTGCAGTAAAAATCAGCATGAAAAATTGTCCAACAAGTAAATACATTGTATTTTATCCATTCAGATTCTTAAATGAGAAATAATAGGAAATAAAATAAAGTGCAAAAGAAATCTCTGAATGGTAAAGGCACAGGTGGACAAGAAAATAAGCTAGTGCAACAGCTCCACATCAATGGAGCTGTTGCTCCCTCTAGAGGCAAATGCGATACTCTGCGGATAACGTCGTGTGACCTATCAATAGGCATTCATAACGGCAACTTAGCTTGTAGCTTGGTATTATTCTAAGCTAGTTTAGCACACATCGATTCCAAACTTTGTATGCATCCGTCTTGTTCGTTAGCGTTGGGTTCAAGCAAATTAATTGAGTGGGTATGATCGGAGAATGTGGATTGAATGCAGTCTAGTTTGGCTTCGAGCGTAGATATAGTAGCCCATACCTGCCAACCCTACCGATTTGGGCGGTAGTCTACCGCTTTTGACATGTTTCTACCGCCTACCGACTTAGCTGGCTTGCCCTACCGATTTTCAATCTTCCCAAACTATAACAAATAAAAATGACTCTACATAGACACTGGACTCGACTTTTGGCGGACACCGTTTGCAGCGTGTCTGTGATCGCATCATACAAACAGTCCTGTGTTTCGGAAAGAGAAACAACGTGCAGACCGGGGGTAACGCTGCCTTTCTTCTGCACCCCCGGGGCTGATGGGTAATCACTCCCAAATGAGTTTAAGGGAACAGAGACGAGGCATTTGAGTACTGCAGGATTTCCCCGTTAGTATCAATGTCTCGAAAACACATGTTGGCGACTGAAAGACATCCAGTGTTTGGTCTTTTCCTGAAGCAATCCTTCACCTACAGTGTCTCAACTGAAAGAGGACCACAAACACACACAAAATATAATACAATTTTGAGATTTGGGGATATTTTTTTTGACATTTTCAACACCAAACATATCGTTAATGTCTCTGTTTAGTTAACTACAGCAATCTGAAAGCCTGTACATTTATATCACACTTTATCAAAAATGCAGGAAATGACTTCTTTAATGCAGTATTTTCTGATTTATGGCACAACTCAAAGATATTTCGCTCTGTGCAAACCTTTGACTCTAATATGTCAACAACATGAAACAAGAATATGAACCTGGCTTGTTTATCCAATGTTCACACTAGAGTTCCACATCCTGACACATCCTTCATCTACGCTGTCTCAACTGAAAGAGGACCAGAAACACATTAAAAATGTAATAAAATGTGGAGACTTTGGGATATTTATCTCCCATTCTTTTAATTTTCGGGCATTTTACAGACCAGACATGTCGTTGATGTCACTGTTTACCAAACTACCACTTTTTCTGAAAAATGCATAAAATGTTGCAATATATGTTAAATACATGGTTTATACATGTGATTACTGGGGTTCCATTTCTTCTGATTACCTAATTTGGGCGTGCACATTTGCCGTGCGCAAACCTACCTCTTTTGGATTTTTGTATGGTAGCCTTGAAATCTGCACAGATAGCATTCCGGTACAACCCTGTCTCCTAAAAATTACGTTCCCAAAGAACTAAACTGCATTCTCAATTACGTTTAGCAAGAAATGTATTTTCTCCCACGTTACGTTTGTTATGAACGTATCTCAAATACGTTTATTTTCTACATATCTTCTAGAAACATATTTTCTCCCACGTTACGTTAGTTATGAACGTATCTTAAAGACGTTTATTTTCTACATATCTTTGTCATTTATTGTCTTGCTTATAATAATGATAATCGTCATTTATAAATATCATCTTAGAGCACACCTTTGAAATCGACAATCGGGCTCGATATACAGGACTGTCTCAGAAAATTAGAATATTGTGATAAAGTTCTTTATTTTCTGTAATGCAATTAAAAAAACAAAAATGTCATACATTCTGGATTCATTACAAATCAACTGAAATATTGCAGGCCTTTTATTATTTTAATATTGCTGATTATGGCATACAGCTTAAGAAAACTCAAATATCCTATCTCTAAATATTAGAATATCATGAAAAAGTATACTAGTAGGGTGTTCAACGAATCACTTGAATCGTCTAATTAACTCGAAACACCTGCAAGGGTTTCCTGAGCCTTGAAAAACACTCAGCTTGGTTCAGTAAACTAAATCACAAGTATGGGGAAGACTGCTGATCTGACTGCTGTCCAGAGGACCGTCATTGACACCCTCCATCAGGAGGGTAAGACACAAAAAGAAATTTCTCAAAGAGCAAGCTGTTCACAGAGTGCAGTTTCAAAGCACATCCACAAAAAGTCTGTTGGAAGGGGGAAATGTGGCAGGAAACGCTGCACAACCAAGAGAGATGACCGCAGCCTTAACAGCATTGTGAAGAAGAGTCGCTTCCAGAATTTGGGGGAGCTTCAAAGACAGTGGACTGAAGCTGGAGTCCAGGTATCAAAAGTCACTGTTCACAGACGTGTCCGGGAAATGGGCTACAATAGCCGTATTCCCATGGTCAAGCCACTTCTGAACTCAAGACAACGGAAGAGGCGTCTGACTTGGGCTAAGGAAAAGAAGCACTGGACAGTTGCACAGTGGTCCAAAGTCCTCTTTTCAGACGAAAGCAAGTTTTGTATTTCATTTGGAAGTCAAGGCGCCAGAGTCTGGAGAAAGGCTGGAGAGGAGCAAAATCCAAGTTGCTTGAAATCCAGTGTGAAGTTCCCACAGTCAGCGATGGTTTGGGGAGCCATGTCAGCTGCTGGTGTTGGTCCACTGTGTTTCATCAAGCCCAGAGTAAATGCAGCTGTGTACCAAGAGATTTTAGAGCACTACATGCTTCCGTCTGCTGAAAAGCTCTATGGAGATGAGGAATTCATTTTCCAGCATGATCTGGCACCTGCCCACAGTGCCAAAACCACCAGTAACTGGTGTACTGACCATGGCATTACTGTCCTCGATTGGCCTGCAAATTCCCCTGACCTGAACCCCATAGAGAATATGTGGGGTATTGTGAAGAAGAAGCTGAAAGACACCAGACCCAACAATGCTAATGAGCTAAAGGCCGCTATTGAAGCATCCTGGGCATCCATAACACCTCAGCAATGCCACAGGCTGATTGCCTCCATGCCACGCCGCATTGATGCAGTAATCCGTGCAAAAGGATTCCCAACCAAGTACTGAGTGCATTAATGGACATTTTCAAATGTTTGATTGTGTTTTGCTGTTATAAATCTTTTTTTTTTACTTGGTCTGAGGAACTATTCTAATTTTTTGAGATAGGATTTTGTGTCAATGACGGTCCTCTGGACAGCAGTCAGATCAGCAGTCTTCCCCATACTTGTGATTTAGTTTACTGAACCAAGCTGAGTGTTTTTCAAGGCTCAGGAAACCCTTGCAGGTGTTTCGAGTTAATTAGACGATTCAAGTGATTCGTTGAACACCCTACTAGTATACTTTTTCATGATATTCTAATATTTAGAGATAGGATATTTGAGTTTTCTTAGGCTGTATGCCATAATCAGCAATATTAAAATAATAAAAGGCTTGCAATATTTCAGTTGATTTGTAATGAATCCAGAATGTATGACATTTTTGTTTTTTTAATTGCATTACAGAAAATAAAGAACTTTATCACAATATTCTAATTTTCTGAGACAGTCCTGTATGGTTAAATTAAAATCAGTAGGCGAGGCTATAATTTCGCCAGCTGTTACTCTCGTGAGCGAGGCAGAAAATAATAGTTTTAACATGCCAAAAAGCTGCTGTGTCGTTTATTGCACCTCAAACATTAAAACAAATCCAGAGTTACGTGTTTCTGTACTTCCTCTAAGAAGAAAGGACAGTAACAGAAGATCTCTGTGGCTTCAGGCTTGATCGCCGTTCAAATGACAGTGTTGGTTTCCCCAAAAGTGGGCAGGGTATGCTTTTTAGCCGTAAATAAAGTCAACGGAAACAGACAGGACATTTCGAGATTTAGGATGGCCGAAGACACCACACTACTGTTAAATCTGTTCTTTATTCTCGCGTCCAGGAGAGAAGCTTTAAAATTAGACTAAATGGAGTCTCTGAAAAGATTCAAATGGGATACTTTAATTAAAAAAGGCGCGGTAGTGTTACAGACAGAATATTGTTCCGGCAGAAAACAGCTGTGATCTGGCTCTCCTGAGCAAGAAGAGAAGAGACCGGATCTCTCCTCCGGCGCTCTTATATATCCTCTGCTGGCTCCTCCCCGCCAGCCGGCTCACCTCGTCTCCAATGTCCGTTATTGCATTTCAACAGAGGATTGGTTCTTTTCACATTCAATATATGCTTAACACGCAGTTTCTCCTCATATTCTCTTTCATCACTTTTCATTTAACACATTCTAAACGCTGTAATCAATACTCTAAACAATACTTCTCGGCTCGTTTGGTTTCCGGTCATTCCGGATGTTGTCACATGCTACTCTCGTCTGTAAACAATAGTGTATTCAAATAAACTGTACTTTCATTTAATATTCAACATGGTAGTATCTCGACATCTATCGTTGTAGTGTTAAATCCGTAGGTTTCGATTTGCACCACTCCATATCATTTCGCGACTCAATTCACCTCTTTAGGAAATCGTATATTAGCCACATGCTAAATGCTAACCGTAGATGAAGGATTTTCAGAATAAAAGCTTAACTGCTTGTGCACAATAATTTCTGGTTTTTCAGTATAAAAGAGCGTTTAAACTGACGGTATGTTTAAACTACATTATACCATCAAAACATTGATTTTAATTTCTAACAGTCCCTCCTTACACACCTAAAAGGTGTGTATAATACTGAAATCAATGAGTTCTTCATCTGAACTTCGCATAGTACATATCTCATATTACAAACATACAATCTAAATGGAATGGTTCAATAGGCTTAACTTTACAAAAATACAAAATAAATTATTTGCCTGGTTCAAACCTAAAAGTTGTCCCTTGTGTATAACTTCTAGTGTTTGCATTCAATATCATTCTTCAAAATAGCAGCAATGGCTTGGTATCAGAACATTTCTTCCTCCCTCCTTTCACAGAAACCGTTCTCATACCACGCTCAGTGTTAAGGCACTTGTTTTTACAAAGTGAAAAGAAACAAACCATTTTAGAATAGCAATGATTTATACAACATGAAATCTACCATATTAGAATAGTATAAAATAATAAAGTCAAATAAAATGGACTATCTTAGAATAGTGTAAAATTAATTGGAATAATAAAAATATTAAAAATATACTATCTTGGAATAGTATGAAGTAAATTGAAATGGATTCACTCCATTTTAATTTTGCTCACTTCTTCACATGATTTCATCATTTAAAGAATCACATCGGCTGGACATTCATTGATCAATCTCATCTCCGAACATCCATATCATTTAAACTAACTCATCATTGTCATCAACATCTGTATACGGGGTGGGTCGTCTTGTTCTGCTAGCATTTGTAACTGTCTCCTCATGAGAAATGTACCCTCCCTCCTTTCATACCATTTAAGGTATGAAAGTAATATGTTCTCTAGAAGGGGCCGTCGTGATCAATCGGTACGTTCTACTCTGGGTTACGGCATTCTAGACAGTCATTTCTGGGAGAAGATTTTGGTCAGTTACAACAGTTGTAGACTTTCATCACTTAAAAGTTCCTTCTCATTACCTTTGGGTGGTCTGTTCTAATGCAGTGATAAAGTCCCTGAAATGGTGTGAAAACTTGTGGAATATCAATAACTCATTATACTAATTTATTTTCAATTCTTGTCTACTTAAATAGCTATGCTAACCCCTTTAACAGTGTGTGGAACCTTGGGTGCCCGAGCATGTGATAATTACTCCCTCCTTTAACAAGGATTTTAAAAACAGAAGTCATTTCATTAATGGTTTGTAGTTTAATTCAGGAATTTACATTAATGGCAGATATGTTTCTCCTTTAAATAACATCTCTAAACGTCAGGTCATCTGGTGAATGGATGACCTTTAGGAGCTGGTGGCGCTTGTCTTTTAAAACTCATACTCTGGTGCCGTGCGCTCCCTCTGAAGCTGCAAGTAAGATTTAAAACATCTGCAGGGTGGGTTGAGCGACCCCTTCTCCCTAAACGATGTTTGTTGTAACAAATATGCACCATCACAATGAGTGATCCAAGGCCCCGCATGTATTACTCCCAACTACATTAGTTTTTAAAAAAAATTAAACTTTGCTTTCGCTCTTTGCCCAGTGTCATTTTAAAACTCTACATCTTGGACGAAAAACAAATGTTATTTCCACCTTAATCTTCCCTCCTGAGGTAATAACCATGCTACAATGGAGATATCAATACTCTAGATTGGAATACTATCTTTGGCTTGGTACTAGCTCTACCTTTAACATTTTCCATACAAATAAAGATTTGTCTGCTTTTATAGAGTGGTTACTAAAACCATTCCTTTAAACTGTAGGTCTATACTGTAACAAATTAAATCTTACCCAAATTCACACATGAATAAAAAACTCTTAAAGAATAATTTGTTCATATGATGAAAAGATTGAATAATATGTTCTACCCTCAGTGTGTTTTTAGGGTTATTTAATAGTTTCCTCTTTATAAATTCACCAATTGATTAATTCATGGCTAATAAATCTTTTTCTTTACGTATTTCTCGTTGGTGAATAAGTGTGTTTATGTGTAAACTCACAAACTCCCGTTTTCCTTCTCTCCCCCTCTGGTTGTCAAGCCACGACCCCCTCACATTCTGCCGGACCATGCCAACTCCTCCGTTCTTTCCTCTCCTCCGTCCACCTTCTCCTCAGTCCATCTGCTCTTGGATCCTTCCGCTGTAACTCTTTTCAGTGTCCCATCTGCTTTGCTTTTCATCTCCTCCTTTACAGTCTCTACTTTGTTGCATGGAGGGCGTATTCCGCTCTCATGTCCCACCCTCTGCTCTTGTGTCCAAATCTTGTGGCTCAGCTTGGAACTTCATGTCCTGTGGGGGACCGATGAGAGTGTGCCTTTTTATGTCACCTGGTTTTGGTTCTGGATGCCTCAGGTGGAGATAGTTCTGGATGCAGCGTTGGAGTTGTTGGTTCAGCTCTGGTTCTCTGTCTGTTCTATGGAGGAGGAGGAGTCTTCCGTGGTGAGGTCTTTTGTCTGCTTGGACGATGGGGTCGTAGCGTTCTGACAGGCGGATAGATAGAGAGAGAGAGAGAGATCTCGGGACGCATTATCTATAGTTAATTCTAACACACTGAGGTAAAATAAATCCAACCTTTTCCACTCTATTTTCCTAATCATACTATCCATCTTAGTTGTTAAATGTCAATCTAAACACAATTCATGTCTACTAATAATTTTACCATATCCCTAAACATTGCCTTCACCCACTGTAACATGTTTATTCCAATTAACTCTTTCAGGAAACCATTTTCTTCTATAAATTTAAATACCTACATGTTTCAAGCACCACATATTTCACACACTATAAAAGAACGTCTCCATATTTTCTCCATCACTTTAAATCTCACTGTTATTTAGAACCGTAGTAACTTTTGTGACTGGACATATCTGCAATGTCGCCACTATCTGCTGGGGAATCTTGTTCATAGAGTTTGTACGTACAAAGCTGTACTTGTGGGTTAGTAGCCTGTGTCTAACAATCATTTTCAATAATTGTGCTCAGGTCACCGATCGGTTGTTCATAGCTTAACAGGGGGTGTTTCTGGTACAGACTAAAACATGGATCCAGTGTATTTAGAGATTCCCCTAATCTGTAAATCCCCATCACTTACATATCCCAATCACTTAAACCCATCTCATCATTTGATACAAGAACTGCATATAAGGGGGGGTGAATCATCTCGATTATAACCGCCTCTTGTTTGGGACCGAGTATTTCTAACTCCTCCTCTTGTTGCTCAGCTGATCTTTTGGCTCTGGGGATAAGTGAAAGTCTCTGAAACCCAGCTGGAGTCTTGTTAGTGATGTGGGCATTCTCTATGAGTGAACTAATGGTTCCATGTTTTACTTGATATTGTACTCCCCATCCAACCAGAAAGGTGCCAAGTGTAATGAGCACAATCAACAATGCTATTCTGACTCTTATCCCTAGGGGACCCCACAATTGGTTTGGCTTTGTTCTCGTCATCATCTCTATTTTATCCCTGGTTGTGTCCTTTACAGAATTTAAATAATGAGTACAAAAATAACATAACAAATTGGACTCTTTTTACAGATGTAAAACAAAAAATAGGTTTTCACATTAATGTACAATCTATAAAAATCTATAGACAATTCGTCTTTTGACCTTTTTCTATCTTTATCTTATTTCTATTTATTGTTTTGTTCCAGCTCTGCCAAATCAGTCCTAACTCCCAATAATTATCTGGAAGTCGCCAGTGAAGGGTGACAATGTGTGAGGTGGTGTCAATTTGCTCCTTTTTCTTTACCTTTAAACCGGAGCGTGTGTGAAGTTTGTTACAACCTTTCATGCTTCCGTCCACCGGGGATCAGCCCACTGTCTTTTGTGAACTTTCACCCTCACCCAATCACCTGGCCGAACAGGAGTCTCTTCTGGTGTCTCGTCTGGTATCTCTGTAGTTTTCCTAGCCTGCTGTGTAGACAAAACTTGCATAATATTACTCAGAGTTCTGACATATTCATCCACTTCTATTTGTCTAATATCTAAAACTGGACCACTCCCTCCTTGGAGAAGGCCCGAGCTTCGGCATACCTCTTGTTGACTACATGTTATTATTTATTAACTACAACGTCACTGAAATCAACATATCTGTATAATCATGACACTCCCTCCTTTGAGCATAAAATGCTCAATTAATATTGCAATGATTACCCTATTCTGAACAGGACATGTAAAACCCATAACGTTGCATTAAAGAAATATAACTTCTCCGTGTACCCACAAGGGGTACAAAAATATCGTATGATTTATGGTTTTCTGACGGTATAAATGCATATTCACTATAAAAAAAATCAGCAATTAGCACTTCTAATAGTTTACTTGTTTCAATAATGGCTTTTGTAATGGTATTATGCATCATCGTTGCTGCGAAAAACAATACCCCTGGTGTCGCTAATGCGTCTCAATAATTCTAGGATTAGAGGATTGGTTGACACTGCTGAACTAACATATGATAAAATAATATTTCTCCAAACTGGAGGGAAAATATGAACTATTCTCACAGAGAGTGACCTGCATGAAGGGCTGGTGCCCCTCACTCAAATGAGATATTGCCTTACGCACTACACTATAAATCAGTAAAGTTACTCAAGAATAAATAAATAAAGACTGATTCTTGAAACTGTTGTAAAAACCCTACAACTTCTTCATCCAAGCTCTTAATCAGTGTTATGTTATTTAATCTGCGGCTCATGCCTTAAAACAGATACTTCAGACCGATTATAAAATTGTGTTTATGAGAAAAATGTAATCTGACTCCATAAATCAAATAATTGTTTGATTAAAAACTGCACTTCTGGCTAACAATAAATGAAGTTCCCCTTTAAACACAGCCCCGGTCTTCTGACGGGGTCCATCTACGTACTGGCTGGAAAATGTTGGGCCAGTCTCCGTCGCTCCGTCACAGTTCTCCCGTTAACAGTCACTCTCTAGTTCAGCTGGGTTCTTGTTGACTTCTTCACTGGTTTGAGACAAGCGACCCTATCGGACACCTCCCTTTGTAGCCAGACTTCACCACAACAGAATCGAGTTTCTGTTTTCAGGTCTGGACAGCTTCACGTCAGGTGTATCGCCGCCCCTTGCATATTTTGGGTGGAAGCCCGTCTTCTTGACCTCACTAGTTGTGTGGACACAATAGTTTTCTGTGTGGGGGAACAACATCACTCGTAATGTATTTTCCTTCTCATAATTACAAAAATAGTCTGCTAAATGTTCTACTCTGCTACTTCTAATCTGTGGATGCTCTGTGTAAATGCAATATTCTACTCACTATCTTTTAAATAACATTCAACCTCTCCCTCCTGTGGTGACATATGTGGCTCTATGTAGCTGGATTTCCAAATACTCTAGTGCTGAAGATGCATCACCTGATGGTCTGGTCCTCTAAGCTTCCTCATTGTTGTGGTTGATACCAGGCTGTCTGCGGCATTTGGTTCATGTTTGGAAATTCTGTACGTCTTTGACATCTCTGGGTTGCTTGGTATTTCATATCATTGTAAATGAGATGTTGTCTCCATTCTTCAATGGGTATAGCGTCTAATGCCACCACATCTCCCAGGCTTGCCTGCACGGATTGGGGAAGGGCGTTAATGACCGCGTTCTTCCACAGCATTACGACAGACGGTGAAACGTCATGTCGTTCTGCAGTGGAGTCCTCCCACACTCCTTCACATCTCTTCAGGAAGGCATACATGTCTTCCCCCGGTTCTTTTCTCAGGCTGTTGAGGGCATGAAAACTCCGTGTTGTTGGGTAGATGTGACGAATAGCAGCCCAATAATTCGACCTGATGTAGTTGAATGGAGTGTCATCTGGGTCATTTGTGCAATTGGCCTCGGAATCTATTGCTCTCACTTCAAGTCGTCTTTCAATCCGTCCGAGCAGGGCCCTCATGTATCCCAAGCACAGGTGGTCCTGGGCTGTGTATCTCTTCAGATCATTCACCCACTTCTGACCTCCTTTCATGAGTGGAGGTAGCTTTGACACTAATGCTTCCATGTCCCTGTGAGTCCATGATTTGTATTGAAATCCTCCTCTTCCAGCCGCTATCAATGGCATGGAGGTATATGCACCGGTTCTTCGTTCTTCTTGTTCTCTCCGTTGTCTATCTGCAACAATGTCATTATGGGCTTCAACTGACTTTCGTCTCTCTTCAATAATGTCATTATGGGCTTCAACTGCCTTTCGTCTCTCTTCCATTCCTCTGTTGAGTTCCTTTTTCATTATTCTGCCGAGTTCTTCCACATGTAAGCTGTTTGTCAATCCTTGGCTGGCATCTTCCAGATGGAATACCAGACTTGCAACCATAGCTTTTCTTTTTTCAGCTCTGTTCATAGCAATGTTTACAGGTCCATACCAAGAGGGTTGTCCGGCTTTGATCCATGTCCTCTGTCTTTTACTTGAAACTGTTAAAGCATCGGATCTGATTTTTACCCTTTCCTTGATATCTGCAGTTGAGCCTGGCCCTGCGTCTAGTCTCAACTTAGTTTGTTTTGGTGACATGTTCTCTAATTATTTATGAACTTATCAAAGATGAAGCACTAATCTTCTGACTAGCACCTTCGTTGCTGTTCGTCCGAACTTTAACTTTTTTTTTTTTTTTTTTCTTGCTCAAGGTTTTATTATTTTTATAGATTTTTTTTTTTTTAAGTTTAAGGTAAAATATTAATAAAGTTAAATATATAAAAAATATGCAAAATTAAAATATGAAATGTTAAAATAAAGTTGTACCGTGTATGGTTTTGACTTTGAAATATGAATTTGGTTCAAATTCACAATGTTATGGTGTTTCCGCTATTTGGGTAATAATTCTGTACTACCACCAGAGTGCGCTATTTTAAATTCCAGCTTAATCCACTAGGGAATAGCTGTTTCAAAACTGACTCGTTTTTAACAAGGAGAAACTTAGTTTCCTCAAAAATATCTTTAAAATAGGAATTTACACTATGGTTAAACAACACAGCACATAACCGCCAAAACACATTTGCAAAGAAGAATATTCACAAAACCGCCAATACACATTTACCAGCAGAAGTACTTCCAATAGTTCTAACTCTAACAAGAAGTATGATGTTCTTTAGAAGATGGAATGCCTAGCCTCAGTGTGTTAAAGCAAACAGAGTACTTCAATTAGCATTTCATGAAATGTTGACTGCCGTGTGGCTCACCGTGAACATGAGGTCAAGACAAGATGGCAACTGGTTTTCCAACCTTTGACCTGAAGAACAAAGGGATTTGAGAAAACACCTGGAGTTGAAATTGGTGAGGTGATATTTTGTCTAGTAAATTCAACACACTACACTGTAGTTTAAAATAACATTTCTATTTAGTTTACAATGATAAATGGGCCTCATACCCTTACGTCATAGCCCTCTACCCATGTACGTAAATGTTTTGACTTTAAGAGCCAGTATGGTCATCTCTTCTGTTTAAATGGGCCTCATACCCTTACGTCATAGCCCTCTACCCATGTACGTAAATGTTTTGACTTTAAGAGCCAGTATGGTCATCTCTTCTGTTTAAACACGCTATTTATGGGACAAATAGGACGCTAAGCAAACACAATCAGAAGAATATCGTCTATCTAACGCACGAATGTCGCACTTCCTGCCGTAATCCACAACGCAATGTCTTGAAAAACAGAAATAGAGTAACCACTGAAAGCTTCAAACTCCTCAGGCCTTTTCCTTGAAAAAGGACTTTTTTAAAACAGCCTCACGCTGTTGTTACACAAAACACTCACTCCAATAACCTTAGCTTCAAACTTTGGCTGTGTCTTTGCCTCAAGCAGTCCCGACTGCTTAATGGCCTAAAACCATTCACGTAAAACGTAAAACGCAACAAAAGACACATATAGTGATTGGCCTCTAGCCGACATGTAATAACAGACAAACGAATAGCATGCAGGGTTAAATAGAAAAAAAGAAATTGAACTCACCCTGCCTGTAACAAAGCAACGCCACGTGGTAAGATACCAATGATTATCAATTTAGGCTTGTTTTAACTTAAATTGCACAGCTATTTTCAGGATCCGCTGGCCACCGTCAAACACACAGAACTAACATTGTCCTACATTAACTATTGAAGAATTCGATATAACAGGTTTCTCCTTACCTAGTTGATTTGAGCTCTCTGTGTGTTGAACGGATGCCAGCGGGTCCAGCAAGCAGCCTGCTGTAGTCTCTCCCGGTTTTGCGAGATCCCGGCTAGCTCGCCAATTGTTAAATCTGTTCTTTATTCTCGCGTCCAGGAGAGAAGCTTTAAAATGAGACTAAATGGAGTCTCTGAAAAGATTCAAATGGGATACTTTAATTAAAAAAGGCGCGGTAGTGTTACAGACAGAATATTGTTCCGGCAGAAAACAGCTGTGATCTGGCTCTCCTGAGCAAGAAGAGAAGAGACCGGATCTTTCCTCCGGCGCTCTTATATATCCTCTGCTGGCTCCTCCCCGCCAGCCGGCTCACCTCGTCTTCAATGTCCGTTATTGCATTTCAACAGAGGATTGGTTCTTTTCACATTCAATATATGCTTAACACGCAGTTTCTCCTCATATTCTCTTTCATCACTTTTCATTTAACACATTCTAAACGCTGTAATCAATACTCTAAACAATACTTCTCGGCTCGTTTGTTTTCCGGTCATTCCGGATGTTGTCACATGCTACTCTCGTCTGTAAACAATAATGTATTCAAATAAACTGTACTTTCATTTAATATTCAATATGGTAGTACCTCGACATCTATAGTTGTAGTGTTAAATCCGTAGGTTTCGATTTGCACCACTCCATATCATTTCGCTACTCAATTCACCTCTTTAGGAAATCGTATATTAGCCACATGCTAAATGCTAACCGTAGATGAAGGATTTTCAGAATAAAAGCTTAACTGCTTGTGCACAAGAATTTCTGGTTTTTCAGTATAAAAGAGCGTTTAAACTGACGGTATGTTTAAACTACATTATACCATCAAAACATTGATTTTAATTTCTAACACTACCCATAATCCCCAGCTATCGTTTGGGACTACAGTCCCGTTGACAAACCCCGTGATGTTGGAGTGGCAGTGCGCCAAGGTTATGCCGAGCGTCAAGCTCTTTGAAATGGAATGAAACCACGGCAGACTATTCAAAACTGGACTCGAACGCCCCCCGAGAACTACACATAATGGCTATTGTGTTTCGCCAACACATCCTCACACCCAGGTCGGCCTATGTTGACGTTATGTCAGTCCCCTGTGTCGGCTTTTTACAACGCAAGGGGCCGCCCTTAGCGTACATTTTCAACTTTCCGGGATTTGCCCTTAGCGTACATATTCAACTTTATGGGATGTCCATAGGCTTCTACATAGCTCCCTAAACGTATGTTGTAGACCAGGGGTTTTCAAAGTGTGGGTAGGTGAGCCTCCCCTCAGAGAACATAAGAACAGCCGCGCCCCCCTCCCAATTATTATTGCTGTTATTATTATTATTATTATTATTATTATTGTTGTTGTTGCTATAATGCAGGGGTATTCAATTGCATTTCAAAGAGGTCCAGTAAGGGAAAATGTAATTAAATGCTCTGTTTTCGCTGTCTACCTTCCGCCATTTGAAATTACTCCGACTGTTTCTCTCCTCTTGTCTCGTCTCTGTGTGTGTGTGTGTGTTTGAATCTATCGTGCTGACTGCACCGATTTGATTGGCTGAGTAGCGTCACATCCTTAAAAAATTAAACAATAACTTTTTTAAACCTTTTTATTTTTATGTTTTAAACATATTGTATAAAACTCCCCTACTACTTGGACTATTCCTTGCACCCCTGCAGAATAAGCCCGAATGGTCTCAACCATATTGCATCAGTAACGTGCACTTGTTATTTTAACAAGATCGCAAGGACACTGGTAGCGATCGATCGGAAAATTGAGTGTTGTTCAGTTTGTTTGTTGTGGAGGATGCGTTTCCGTGCATGAAAATATACCACACACCCAATTACAATTGCATGTTCAATTCACTACCCTGGAAGTTAATACAGTTGTTAAAGGTGGAACAGCCTGTGGACAGCCGTTCTTCCTTGCATGTCAGTCGCCGACACCTTCTTACAGAGGACAGGCACATCTAGCTGCAGCACGACCCGTATATTTCCGCATGCCGTGTTCTCAAGAAATATTTTTTTTAACATTTTCAACATGGTGGATAAATCCTTATATGCTCCCGGTAACACACTAAACGTCAACTTACCCCTACTTTAGTGGGAACAATGAGTCTGCGTCTTTGATGCACACAGGAATAAACGCAGATCATACTCTGGCTGAAGCCTTTACCGGTACTTGCTTTTGATCAAAGTCAATGCGGAAAACCTGCACTCACACAGGAGGTGAAGGGAATGAGCACTTTTACAGCCTTTTTGGCGAGGTGGGGGAACCCGGTCTCCACAGACAGCCACAAGTGGGCAAGTGTCACTTTACTGGTCTTTTTCTCGTTCTTTTGTGTCTCACGCTGCGCCTCCCCTGAAGCTCTCTAGCGCCCCCCAGGGGAGGCGCGCCTCACACATTGAAAACCGCTATTGTAGACGACTTGAGATCGCGAGCGAATGCTACCCACCGCGGGCCATTCTGCTGAAGCCTACGTTGTGAGACTACATTGCATTAAAAACATTATGCTCTCTATATATTGTCTTTATTATGCTTTATATAGTGTCTCGGGCTTTGGCTATAGGGCGGCTCAAAGTATTTTGTCTGGCCGTTGTGAAGACTGCTTTGTTTATTGTCCTTGTTTTTGTTTTAAATAAAGCATTTTCAATCGACGCATGCCAAACATGTGACGTCATATGATGCGTTGCATCTGCGCACAGGGAGCAGGGAGTCCCCGAGCTCCGTATTCCCCGTAATTTTTAAATAAAGAGACTTTAAATCACGGGCGCGCATCAAACGTGTGACGCAATGTGGTATTAAAAGTATTAAAAGAGGTGAAAATCACTACAAATCTGGGCATGTTGAGAGCTGTACATACACACAAGGGGAGTCAGTCGGTTCATAAGAGCCAGCATGCGGGAATCTGGGATTTGTAGTGTTTTGCGTATTTTTCATTGTCTTACATTTCAACAGTTTTACGACAAACTGTGACTTTTTTGACATGGAAATTATTATTTAAGATTGAGGAACATCATTATTTGTAATTCGTTGCACAATTCAAACGGGATCGAAAGATAATCTTTCTCTCTCCATTGATTTCAATGCATATTTTTTCAGAGTAAAGTGGAGGAACCCGGAAGGGGAGGGGCTTCGCCTCTCTTTAATAAGAACGCGTGGGTCGCCGCGTTGCACTTGTTAAAGCCCATGAATAAGGTAAGAGCTTCATTAATCATTTGTGCATAATCAGAGACGACGAAAACCATTAAATATACACCAAAACTGTTATTAAGTCCAGTCAGCAAGTATTGTAAGCACCTTAAGAAGAGCAAGGTAGTCGTTTTGTGAGTTTATGAATCCTTTTAAGACATTACAATACAACTTACTGGACTATGCTAGCTAAAGGCTACTAGCCATAGAGAACCCTCCTTCTGGTTCCTTCCTCAAAAACGCAATGCAATTTCTCCATAGGATTTTGGAAAATAGCTGGAAATAAGGTCTGTGGTTGAAACACATTTAAGAGACGGATCACGTTTTGTTCAGCCGGATAATATCCACATGTCTACACTACTTTTATAATTTTCGAATCATAAATCTAGTCGCCAGAAGCAAAATGCTAACGTTATGCTATCAACGAACTACAGCAGGGTCGCTGCTTCAACGTCACGCCAACTTAAGATCCATATTCAAACATACAGATTCTAAATGGTATAGGTTGAAGCGTTTGTTTGAAACGTTTGCAGGAGGCAGGTACTTGCTTTAAGCAAAACAGGGCAAACACACTTAGCGGGAGTGTTTACGTGTTCGGTGTAATGACGTAAAACGGCCTGGACAACTTCTGTAGTCCTATTCAGCCACATGTTAACAACCATCGTTTTTCAAACGCGTAAGCTCTTCAAAAATCACCAGCGGGGTTACAGCTGATGTATTTAATGTCGTAGAACAAAACGTGATCTGTCTCTTCAATTTGTGTCAAACACAGACCTTATTTGGAGCTATTTTTCAAAATCCTATGGAGAAATTGCATTGCTTTTTATCGAAGGAACCGGAAGTGGTAAAAATGCTAACTTACTTCCGGGTTCCGCGGTTCTCTATTAGCTATTATTCATTAGCTATTAGCTCGTAGAATTTTACATTTTATTAGGGTATGACTATGAGTGAATTGACTGAATGACACCCAATAAGAGCAGTCCAAATGATTATTCCTATATGTTTATGACAGATGTGTATCTTATGCACAGCCCTTCAAATATAGTGTTACTTTTATTTGTCAAATATAATCATACTTTACCTTTACTTATCCCACAGAGGGGACATTTACAGACATTTTACTTTAATTAAGAGGCATGCATACATTTAAGATAAAAAAAATAAATGACAATTTATGAAACTACACATCCAGGTTGAACACAAAAGATAGTGTAAAAGGTACCTTGGCTAATTTTCTAAATATTGTGTCTCTTCTTTCCACACAGGTCTTTTAAAGTTGATATACCCCTGTGACCCATTCAAATCACCCACCCAAAGGCACTTTTAAGAGCCACATTTGTTTTGCCAAACCGTCCTTTTCAGTTTGCCTTGTCCTTACCTTTGTTGCTGTCTGTGTATCTCTCTCCGTCCCTCACTCTCCCTCTCTCGCTTTTCCCTATCTGTGCTTACCCCTTTTTTGTCTTCTCTGTCTTTGTGAGTGTTTCTGTCTGTCTGTTTGTCTTTTTGGGCATCACCATGAGTGATTCAGAGCTCCAAGATGTCCTTAAGAGCCGAGATGATCTTGTTGAACAGGGAGAACAAGAAGAACTCAATAATGAGCTCCAATATGCCCTTAAAAGCCTAGATGATCTTGTTGAACAGGCAGAACAAGAAGAACTCAACAATGAGCTCCAAGATGCCCTTAAGAGCCTAGATGATCTTGTTGAACAGGCAGAACAAGAATAACTCAATAATGAGCTCCAGGATGTCCTTAAGAGCCGAGATGATCTTGTTGAACAGGAAGAATAAACTAAACCGGAAACAGCAGTATAACTTATTGTGTTAACACTGTAAACATGACAGTTTGTTAACCCTCACCACCAACTGGTTAGAGCACGTTATTGCACGTTTAGAGTAATTGCAATGCAGGTAGATTGTGTTGCTTTTTAAGGACTTTTTTTAAATGCCTTTTTCTTAATGTCTTTCATTTTTGTAAAGCACTTTGAATTGCCTTGTGTTGAAAGCTGCTATATAAATAAACTTGCCTTGCCTTGCCATGATAGAAATATAGTATAGAAAATATCAAGAATATACTGTAAATGATATCTAGAATAAAACAGTTTAGTGCCTGATGTACACAGATATTAATAGGAGGATGTGCAAAACAGACAAACTATTAAAACATTAAATAATACTTTAGGTAAGGCCTTCTTTTAAATACATGTAAGCAAAAAGCTTTGGGGGCATCTACAGATAAATATTAAGCCTGACAAAGTACTTAACGTTTAATATATGTCACAATCTTGGAAACACAAGGTATAGGACTCAAATGTACGACCCGGGAGACCGATGTAAAGTATGAGAAAAAATACTTTATTCCAAAATAGGTTTTAAAAATAAAGATCGACACTCTTGACGAGGTGAAAAAAGGCTAAAAAAAGGCAAAAATGAATTGAGGAACAAAACTTCAGGAGCATGAATCAGGCTTGAGACAAGATAAGTAATCGCTGGTACGCAGACTACTGGCACGGAGACAAGAAGAACTGACACAAGACAAGGGAAGGCTGGGGAATTTAAACAAAAGGTACTGCAGTCGCTTTACCGCACCGTTGTGACGAAAATGGAGCTGAGCCAGGAGGCAAACCTCTCTGTCTACCGCGCCATTTTCGTCCCTACCCTCACCTATGGTCATGAAGGATGGGTCATGACCGAAAGAACGAGATCGCGGGTACAAGCGGCCGAGGTGTTTTTTCTCCGCAGGGTGGCTGGTGTCTCCCTTAGGGATAAGGTGAGAAGTTCGGTCATCCGGGAGGGACTCGGAGTTGAACCGCTCCTCCTTCGCGTTGAAAGGAGCCAGTTGAGGGGGTTCTGGCACCTAGTTAGGATGCCACCTGGGCGCCTCCCTGGGGAGGTGTTCCAGGCACGTCCAGCTGGGAAGAGACCAAGGGGTAGACCTAGGACCAGGTGGAGGGATTATATCTCTTCGCTGGCCTTGGAGCGCCTTGGAATGGATGGATGGATGGGTAACTGGGCACAGGTGGAAACAATCAGGGGTGGGGCTGACGCTGATGAGAGCGGGAGACACACACAAGGATAACAGGCTCGTCTCAATACCCCTCCTCGACTCCTCTCTTCCCCTCCTCCGGGACTTGACCCGGAAATCGATCAAGACACGCCATGTTGAAGGATGTCCCAATAGCTGAAATGCACACAGAGTAGTCGAGTAGGTGGAAGGGGGGAGGTTGTAGGGGTGAGGGAGGAGTATGATGGTTGGTCCTGCTTTTGTGTTCCGTTTTAGTGTAAAATGTAGCCTACATTTAAATAAAAATATAATTATAGTAATGTGGAAGCTTTTCCTCTTAAAATGTGTGTCCTGTAGATCCACCACAAACCCACATTCGGGACTGTGAATCTTAAATAATTTAACTCCTGAATATCTTAACACAAAACAATACAAATAGTTGTTATTTATCAAGATCGTGACGTTCAAGATCATTAAAAATGACTTGAATTGTTAGTATAACCTTAAGAAATGAATTGTTGCGCTGTTTCCTCCGTACCCACATCTCTAAAAACGGAGCTGATCCAGATTTGCGTGTAATGTGAAGTAATATCGGAAATGTGGACCCACGGCACTATCAGAAAGTTGCTATCAGAAAAAATGCCCAACTGTTTAGGACGTAATATGGTCAGTGTTTACATTAGCATCGCTAACACTCAGAGCTAACCTGTACTGCACAGAGCATTTGTGTGAAGAAGCTGGATATAAAAAGGAACTCACCTTGTGGTATAACCGGCAAGAGAGAAAGCCTTTGAGCTCCATACTGTTTCAGAAATACTCCTTGATAATCCATGATATGGCATTTCATCACGGCAGTATTTAATAATAATAATAATAACTTTTATTTATATAGCGCTTTTCAATAACCCAAAGTCGCTTACAAAAAAAATTAAAAGTACAGAAAGGGGGTGAACAGGCAGAAGACAACATATTGGACAAGATTTAGATATTTAGTTTAGACCAGTGGTCACCAACCTTTTTAAGCCCAAGATCACCGACCTCCGCCTAGGTGAAAGGCGAGATCTACCTTTTGCAGAATTGAGTGAAAAAGACGGCCCAGACAATGCTTCCAATTTGAGGCCTTTTATATAGGCTAATTGCATCTGAATTACTGTTACAATGAAGGCTCCATAATCAGCTCACGGCATATAGGCAGGGGTAAAGTGCTATTGGGGGGCGGACCTCACCTCCTCTAAGGGGGTCCGGGGGTATGTTCCCCCGGGAAGATTTTTTTTAAGATATTGAAGTAGAAAGCATCAATCTGGTGCACTTTGAGAGCAACATGAAGACATCTCTCTCCCTCTCTCTATCACACTAAATGCGCTATTGCCACACACACACACAGAGCCGAGCATGAATGACACAAGCCCACGTGTATTTCCATGCAACTCTCTGATTGGTTTGGTGTCTTGCCTCTGTTGCGTTCACTGAACACGGGAAATTACAGTCCTGCCATTATCTCTTGTGTCATGATGAGGTTCACGTAAAGCACGGTTAATGTATTATATTATTGAGGTGTCTCAAATATACGTCAATCAAGTGGCACCTGCTAACGGGGTGGTGGATGATAGGTTTACATCCAAAAACTTATTTTTCAAACATTATTATTTAAATTTTATTTTTCTTTCTTTTGTTACTTTTTTATTTAACGGTCCGCAATCTACCCGCACCACACTCACGATCGACCACTGGTTTAGACAGTAGCTGCCGGGTCCCGCATGAGCTCAGCCCCCTCCTTCTTTTTTTTATTAATTTTATTTTTAAAGCTTTATACCCAAAATCAGCACTTTTGAAACAGGAAGTGAAATAGAGGGATATGAGGCATGGCTAGAATGGGTGATCTGTTTGGTATTTTGAGCTAAACACTTCATAGACATATTTTTTATGTATTTTTAAATATCTGAGACCTATGCTATTGCCTAAAAATAGCATGATATGTGCACTTTAACTTATGAGGCAATATACCTCACCTCTAGTGAGGGGCCCAGACCTTCGTATATTTTTCTGCATGTGGCCCTCTGTGAAAAAAATGTGGACACCCCTGCCTGTAACACTCAAAACTACAAAATCAAACAACACATAAAATGAAGCAATAACAAATCTTGTGTCCTTATCAGCCAGCTGCTAAACAACCAAAATAACTGAATATTTGTTAGTTTATCATGAACTATTTACACTGCCCAGTGGACCTTTTCACTTCCGAAACAAAAAAAAGCCTTCAAATGAAGAAACCCACATTTGTTATGACCAAAATGCAAAACAAAAACTTCACCATAAGAAAATATTGGCACAAAATACAGTTGGTTCTATAAAAGGTAAAAAGTACGGTTAGACATTGTTCAGATAATCGAAACCAGGATTAAAGAGCAACATTTGCAAACCCCTGCTGATATGAAATATCTCTTTGTGCCAGAAAAATATTACTGGTTGCTTCTCTGGTGTTCATGTGGATATTTTACTGCCTCAAATGAAATGAAACAATCAGATTTTTCCATATTCAACACGTGTGTTATGGTGTGTTCCTCTCTACAGAGCGGGTCAGCGGGGTCAGAGTTTAGAGTCCAGACTTGAAATCTATAGGCTTCCCAGGGCTGTAAATTCACTCTCACACACATCCAGTTATCTCAGAGGCCAACAGTTCAGAAGCTCAGATTTCGTAAATCATGCTCACTGGCTCCCCGACAAACCAGACACCAGGATTACATTTCCACATCTATCGCTCACACTAAAGCTACTGATTCCCCGTTACACAAAGCAGAGGCAACCCTCCGTCGCAAGTGCTCCAAAAAGTCAAGGGATGAAAAAAGTACTTTGGAAAGTATTTTGTAAGGGAGCCAACAGTCTGCAGTGACTTTGCAGAGCTTTGATGAATAGAAGCTGCTGCAGCTCGGCTCCATGCATCGTCCCAGAGATTCCTCCTCAAAGATGCTCCTGAATATCGCTGTGTTAATTACCAGCAATTAGCCCGGCCCCACACACCAAGCACTCTCTGCCAAACTCTCCATCACTACTTGAGAAGTTTAAGTGATGTACTTAAATGTGCTCTTTACCATTTCATTGCTTATCTGTGTGAATATTCATTTAGTTAAATATTGACTAATTTCTCAATGCCTATGTTTTCATATACATTTGTTGTGCCTAACTAAAGTGTTAATGTTTATTTATTTGGTTTCAGTTATCATTTGTCTCAATATTTCAATACTCACAACATAAATCTTTTACAACATTTGTAACACCTCTTTCATTGATCTGAAATGTTGTTAGATCCATGTGTGGGTAGTGTTTATTTACTAGTGATTTTGAGAATGTGTACAGGTAAAAAGAACAAAAACTCTCTGACACAGTTTATGGCTGAAACTCAAACACACACCTCCTACTTTGATGCGGCTCTGCTTGCTTCCTATAAGCTTGATGGAAGGGGTCTCACCCCAAAGAACATTTGAGTGGTTGCATGTAACTGCACCAAAGTTCAAGATAAGTCAGTAGCTAGGCTAGGGGTTGAGGGAACGTTGTACCTCTCCACATCAAACTAAAGTGGGTCACATATAACGATATGATCTCAAATTAATCTTGAATTTACTTTAATCTTGGCATCTTTTCTGTTGGCATAAAGCTAAAAGCATAAAGCATCATCTTATTAATAAAATATATTTTGTTGAACAAAAATGATTTTCACAACCTATACTACAATGAAAATGCTTGTGTACTTTTTGGATGATTGGTAATTATTATAATTCATGTTAACAGTTATTTATTATTATTTATTTATGTACTTATTGTATTTAAAAGTGTAGTTCGTTTTATGTATTTTTCATGTCAAATATCATCCATACTTGTTAATATAGTTAACATAGTTGTAACATAGTTGGTCATAGCATAACATAGTTGTTCATGCAAGAACGTCAACACATCTTTCCAATTCAATAATAAAAAGAAATCTCTGTTTCCGGCTTTATTTAATAAAAAACATGTGTTAATGTAGGATGTCACCTTTACCAACGGGTCAGAAAGAGGTTTGAAATGTATAAACATGTGGAGGTGTGGAGCCAGACACGCTGCCAGGGTTGGACAAGCAAAACGAATGTGTGGAATAAAGAAGAGGAAATCTCTCAGTCAGACAATGTTATAGGAGAGCAATTCTGAATCAGCAAACCATCCGAACAACATCTCACTACTCCTCTGCTCTCTACAAGCACATTTGTAACTTACATGGCCAGTAGCTAGAGCAGTGGTTCTCAAACTTTTTCTGTCAGGCCCCCCCTTTGGAGAAAAAAAAAAGTCGGGCCCCCCCAAAACGAATAATCAGGCTCAGTGGCGGCGCCAGAGATTTATTTTGGGGGTGCTGTGGGGTAGCTTGACGTTTCATAGAGGGTGCTCAAACATTTAGGGTTTCCCATTAATGTACCGGTCGCTACAGTGGAATTTTCTACTGCAACAATCCCCACACAAATACACAACGTACCCGCGACTGTTACAATGAAGGCTCAATATTCAGCTCACGGCATATAGGTGTAAGCAGGGATAAAGTGCTATTTTTATAGGTGATGTGTGGACGTCACATAGGGGGGCAAGCTTCCCCGGGAAGATTTGTTTTTAAATATTGAAGTTAAAAGCATCAATCTGGTGCACTTTGAGAGCGAAAGGAAGAGATCTATGGATACATCTCTCAACACCCATATGAAACAGAAATGTAAACAGATTTACTTTTTCTTGATGGATATTTTACAAATCACCCTTTTAAACTTTATTCTTGTTTTACTGTCATATAGTATTTCATACCTGTTTTTCATTTATTCTCTTATTTTTTTATAACTATAATGATCATATAAACGTGTGCCTCGGAAATAATTATTTACATTAATGGTGACCAAAACATTTGAGACCCACTGAGATAACACTGAGAGAGTCCTTTAGCTCTCAGTCTGAATGGAGAGGACTCTCCTCTACTTTGTTGTTGAAAAAACTCCTTATATCCGTTAGCGTAGCTCGCTAGCACCAGAAGCTAACAACAACGATCTCCAGTACCGGTGCGCTCTCTCTCTCTCTCACGCGCACACAAAATGGCTCGTTCCGCACACACACACAGAGCCGAGCTTTAATGAAACAGAGACCCAGACGTAATAGTACTGTACTGCATCATATTATTTTCGAATCAATAATTTTTCAAATTATGATTTTTATTATTTTTTTTTTTTTTATCTTTTTTTTTTTTTTTTTATAACCATTTTTCCTCCTGGTCTCTCGCGCCCCCCCTGGCATGCCTCTGCGCCCACCAGGGGGGGCGCGCCCCCCACTTTGAGAACCACTGAGCTAGAGGATGATGTTTTATAGAAATTTGACAAATGTTGATTGTATTTCCCTTGGGAGCCGTGGTACAATCTATATGTATACTTTTACTACCTCAAATGGCTATCGTTTAAATGATCTGAACTCATTTAAATAAGCTGATCTAATAATAGTATTTTTTGTTTTGTTTTCAGTGGTATTGATGCCTAGAAAGGTTATTTTGTCAAATATATTTATCCTTGTGTTGTAGCTGACGGTATTTATAGGCCTGATATTTATCAAAAGCCAACAGTGTTTTTGCCAAAAGGGTTATTTCCTTCATCAGTTTCCAACCATACTACCCTACCCATATAACACTTAAAATGTGCTTATAGGTCATTATAATTATAATTTTTACTCCACTATAGAGAGATCTAAGAAACCCTCTGAACGGACTCTCATACTGGGGGTTAAAATGTCATTCAGGCACATTAACAGTGAGAGTTCCCTCAGCCACTCTGCACCTGTAACAGTTAACCACACAACTAGGAGCCCAGCCTCCATAATGGATAGCCGCAGAAACAGATTTTTATTCAGCAGGAAGCAGAGGAGGTTGCTAGGAAACCGTTGTCGAATGGTGTGCAGCGTTAGTGCCGGCTGCCTTGCCTCTAGGTATGGCTGGGGTTGGAGATTTGGCGAGGTGCGGGCGGGGAGATAAGGCTGCAGAGAGCGGGGATCAGCTGAGGCAGAAAACAACGCTGAGCCTGATCCAATTCTGCCCGGACACATGGGAGCTTTTTCTTTCAGCTTCATATGAATGTCTGTGTTCGCTGTATCCCCAGGACAGATAGCCTTCCTTCAAGAAAGCTCAGGAAATAATTAGACTACCCCCAGGGGGTTTAGGGAAGTGTAAATAAGAAATAGTGGGTTTTGAAGTAAGATCGAAGAGGTGGATAATGTTTACGAGATGCGCACACACACACACACACACACACACACACACACACACACACACACACACACACACACACACACACACACACACACACACACACACACACACACACACACACACACACACACACACACACACACACACAGCCACACAGCCAATATGTGAGATAGAGCAATCCAAGGCTTCAAACGTGCCTCATTCGACCCCTCTCATGAGATCATAATCAGAATACCTTTATGAGTCCCACGGAGGGGAAATTTGCGTAATTACAGCAGGATAAAGAGCCATAAACAGCTTAATGTTACATATGTTAAATATGTGACATGCATTAAAAAAAGTACTAAGTTCTGATATAATAAAAAATATAATAAAAAGTTACATAATCTAAAAAAAATGCACATTCTGTAACAGGTCTTAGGACTTAGCAGCCAGGTATATATTACACAGTTATTAACGGCATCTATATATATTGCACATATAGCACACACTCTAAAAACGAAATCAGTGGCTTTGTAGATATCAAAATAATAAAAAGCTATTACCTTAATAAAATCTCAAAATATCACCAAAGTAATTGTTTGAGTTGGACATACCAAAATCAATGCTTAAAAATCCAACAGTTAATTTTGTCTTAAATTATTACTATTATTTAAGTTGATTACACAAAAATAAATGAGTATTTGACTTACAAATTATACTTTTAAGATAGCCTTAATATGTTTGTTAAATTTCAATCAAAATATTCGAGAATTGGCTAATCATACTGATCAGTTTCAGGAACAGCAATTATTGCAAATCAATATTCTTCCTCTTTAACAACAACTTAAGACATTGAGTAAATTACACTAAACGTCATGACGTGGACACCATTAACAATCATGGGAAATCTACTTTTCTATATGCGCCACATGCACATGCAAGCAAGGAAACACCAAGAAGAGAACCACCAGGAAAACTCCCTGAAAATCCTGGTAAGTAGCCAGCAAGCAAAAGTTCATGAAATATTGACCCTGTCTTTGTGCATATACAACTTTATAGCGTGTAATTATCTAAATACTGTCACACTTGCAGCCATGCTGTCGTAGGTCTAGCTAGTTCTCTGTCCGCTTCTACACACGCATGGTGGACACAGTCAACCAGGTGAAGTGAAGCAAACGTTACGGTTTTACGCGAGTAAAAAGTAGAAACATTAGCACCTGCTTTGTCTGCAGTTGTTGTTTTAACGTACCTAACCAACCAGCAGCTGTCTGTGTAGCATAGTTACTTGTTTCTTTTAAACCCCACTGTTATTTAGTGGGAATGCTGTTAACAGCATTCCAACTATCTGTTCTTCTACAAACACAATTCTTTATTATTCCGCCTGTTATTTTGGCCCTCTTCTTCTCCCGCATTGAACATCGCAGAGACTCCGTTCAAACATCAAAACGTTCAGCTCGGTCGGGAATCGATGGCTATTACTTTTCTCATTCATAACTTTCGTAATTCCAGAGATACATCCCATAATTCATCACATTTTTAACATGGAAGTCAATGGAGAAATTCTTCACACTTCAACAAATCTTCATGCGACTTCAAGTGCTAACTGTTCATTCATACTTTCACTCAGAAACCTCATTCCAGCTTTAAAATGTTACACATCTTTCTGACATTATTTATGTAACACAACTTTTTAAATCTGATTCTTATATTTAGAGATATTAAACATTGTTCAGACCTTGGTAAAGAGGCTTTCTTCAGATTTTAACATTAACTAGAGTGCGTGATGTCAAAGCTAGAGTGTAGGAAAAATGAACATCTCGTAGCTTGAAAAATGACAAATAATTAAGCAAAAATAATTAAACAAAGTGCCTCTTGAGGGCATGAAGTGACAAAAACTTTCAACATGCCTCCATTAAAGCCCATTGTAATTTCAGGCTGATATTTCCTCACGGTAGCAGCCGCACACCTTTAGTTAAACTGCCAAAAAGGACACATTATTAAGCCGAAACTACACACAAATTACACTTCAGATACTCAACTTCCTTGACATGCTTCACGTTTTGAAATTTCACAGATATCTGTTACGGTTCTTCCACAAAACGTTCACATGTAAGAGGTTTATCTCTCAGTCAGAACAATGGAAACCTTTGATCTCTGCACACATCGTTAGCTCAAATATAAACACCTGAGTCTTGGAACACGATGATGTCATAACTCCAACTGACATGCTCAGAGCAGCAGCCTTCTGATAAAGGTAATGGTCCTGCCCTCAAAAGCTCTACGTCAATTATGGGGTGTCATCATATGCCGTTTCCATGGAAACGCATCCCTTGCCATAAAAGACGATGTCGATTTACATTAACTCCTATGAAAATGTTCAAAAAGTGCTCAAACTTCACATGTGTGCGAACAGTCCAGCCGTGACGACATCTACGTGAGAGTTTTGAGATTTCTTCAAATGCTGTTGCAACACAAGGCTCACCATGAAACAAGGTTTTCTCATAACTTCATTTAAAATGCTCCTAATGGCCCAAAACTTCATAGGTTTGGTAACGATGCAGCCATCAACTCATCTAAGCATATTATGGGATGTCATTAAATGCCGTTGGCATGGCGACAGATCATTCACCATCAAGTTAGTTCAAAAGTTTGCAGTTCAAATATTCTGCTGCTTTTCCAAGCCTTTTTACTTTCTTTTCTTCTCTCATCACAAGTTCAAGCCCCCAGTGTTCATGTATAATTTCAAACTAAATTATTCACTTTCTTCTTTCACATTACATTTCAGCATAGCAATTCAGCGTCAGCTTTCCAGCATAAAGCATTCCCACTATAGCAATTTCTTCAGGAATTGCATTCTCTAGTTCAGAAATGCTGTGGTAAAGAAGATCCGCCATTACATCGACTTTTTAATACTTAACCCCAGTGTGTGATGTTAGATGACATGCCGGCCTGACGTGTAACACAACAGCACCGGCGAATATGTGTGTCTGCATGTCCCGCCATGCCGGAATAACGGCGCAACAGTCTCGCCTTGAACAGGCTGTGCCGCCACACCCGGTTACTAAGCAACACTTATTGTTTAGGTATCCCTGATAAGGGGGCAGTCATATAATTAACTAAAACTAGCTAGATCTGATCGATATGGACATAAACGCGAGTGAAGTATAATCGGGAGAGGTTCAGGTTCTGCTGATTGAGACACGCAGCTCTGCATGATCACCTGCAGCTCTGCCGCTGTGAGGGGACCAGTGAGCAGAGCACACGCTTCAAGTTAGACCTAACACATTAAGCAATCTTATCTACCTCTGGAAGTAACCAAACTAGTCATAAATATGTTTATTCTTTACTTTTGGGTCACTCATTACTGGATTAGTGAGCTGCATGTCACTAAGCTGACAGGCTGTCAGGAGAGTGAGAGAGGAAAAGAGAGCACCCTGTTTATTTCTCTCGTGTTATTATCCGAAGTTACTGTAAACTTTTGAATAATGTAGTTCATCTACTATTAGTTGTTTGTGTGAATGTATTACATATGTTGTTATTTTTGTAGAAGCGCCGATAAAAGCATGGATAAAAAAAATATAAATGCACCTTGTTTGTGAAAGGTTAGTTTATTTGGGTGATTACTGTATCATGCAAGTGATTTCAGATAACGTCTGCCTACTGTATCCGCGTTCCAGCAGCTGTTACTAGTCTTGCCTATATGCTTATGAAACTGTTTCATCTTTATTATAATAAGGCATTGCATTCTCTTAAGAGGAGCGGCCTACTTGCCCAACTTATGTTTTGTCATATGTATGAGGGAACACTTGATGATGGCTAGAGCAAGTAAAGTTGAATTTTGTGAAGCATGTTAAATATTTTCAATATCTGTTTCACAGCACCGACTGCGCTAACGGAGAGAAGTTGAACGAAGATTACAAAACAGAGGAGGTAAATGTCATTCTTTTATTAAACACTGAAACAACGGTGCCAACATATTAGTTTGCTTAATACAAGTTTAAGAAATCGGGAATAAGCAACATTTGTTGCACCTTGATTTTGACTATGTTTCATTGCAAAGGCCAGGAAGCATTTGATAGAAACATAAACAGTGACTATATACAAATATCTAGGACTTGATAATACAAACTGTTACTAATTAGATCCCTGAAACATTGGGCCATGGATATAAAGCATTTACTTCTGCATTGTCTACTGCAATTGAAGATCCTGGCTCTGAACACTGCAACTCCAATCCTTTTTATTGACTGTTTTCCAAATGTTTGTGCAATTACGGTAGATGTTCCATTAACTATAGTTTGGAGTAGATGTAATTATTGGCATCAATGAGTAAATACAATTGGGTGTCATTTTTAAAGCTCTGTATGATAAAACATATTAGTCCAAAAAGTATGTAGGTAAATGGAAGCAGCATTTAACCAGTCTGTTCGTTCCATGTGATAACACTATTTATCCTTACTTTTTTAGGTTGCAGCTTATGGGATGGCAATGTAAGCTCTGCACATTTGTGGCTTCAGCGAAAGGGTCACTTCTCAAGCACTATCGATTGAAGCACGGTACCTTTGGTCGTGGATATTGTTATGCTTTGTTCGTTATTCTCGCGTCCACGAGAGAAGCTTTAAAAAGGGAGACTGTAATGGAGTCTCTGAGAAGGTTGAGATGGGTACTTTAATTAAAAAAGGCGCGGTAATGTTACAAGCAGAATATTGTTCAGTGAGAAAAACAGCTGTCTTCTCGGGCTCTCGAGAGCGAATGAAAGGGCCGAGAAAACACACATCCACCGTCTAAATATCCTCCTATAGATCCTCCTTGTATGCCGGTTGGCGCTGTAGGGGGTCCTCCTTCCTCCGATCTTCAATGTTCGTTGTTGCGCCTAACAGAGGATTCAGACATTGTACATTCAATATATAACTAAACACGCCTTTTCTCCTCCTTATCTCTTTCATGACTTTTCATTTAATACATTTTAAACGCTGTAATCAATACAGGAAATACTTCACGGCAGTTTGGTTTCCGGTAGTTCCGGATGTACCCACGTCTGTAAACAAAAACGTATTCAAATAAACTCATGGGAACATGCCTGCAGACCTCCACTCTCAGGACAGTTCCGGTGCAGGCTGCACTCTCAGGACACCTCCACTGTCAGTAAGTGACGATTCTGACGAACACGTTTTTTTTCCCGCCCACCGAAGGACTCGTTTGATGGAATTTTTCAAATCACAATGGAGACTCATCACGGAGGTGAAGAATCCGCCCACCGTGCACATTGGGTCACTTTGGGTCGTACACTGGTTCTCGTAAAAGTTTTTTGCTCAAATGACACCATGGAGGAATTTAACAGGAGTTGACAGGGGACTCTGCCCGGCTCACAAGTGCCTATTTTCGGACACTTTTTTTCACTTTCCCTCCTATTTTCCCCGGTTTTATAATTTTTTCTTTTTTTGGCTATTTCACCCAAAATGTATAGTACTAAAACTTCAATTAAAACAATACTTCATACGGCCAGTCTTTGCACGATGTTTAAGTGTGAAAACAGCTTATTTCACTATACATTACATTCTACAACTAACGGCCAGAAAAGATAGAAACGCTTTTAATCTGCATTATCTCTTCTTTTAAAAGACACCAGAGTCATTGCCAACAACAACACATGCAGACTTACCCTTGCTAACTTCTTTACACTTAAAGCCGAACTGACAAACACTTAGCTGACAACGTAAAAAGACTATATATTTTTCACATTACACAATTACCTCTGCATTCGATTATTATTGGTTTTAGTAATAACGTAATTAATAACTAGCTGTGAAAGCAGAAAGCTAGGAAAAAGAATTGCAAGCAGACATTCAAGTGTACAACTATTGTACAATTTATTAAATAAATTAGTTCAGTAACAAAAACATTGGCTCACACACACACACACACACACACACACACACACACACACACACACACACACACACACACACACACACACACACACACACACAAGGCTACTTAGGTTTATCACGCAATGCCACTGCCTCGTAGCAAATAAGACATACCGGCTTGTCTCCATTTATCACAAACTTGTGTATATATATTATATCGATAAATGTTGTTTTGTCTGCGAAACAATGCATTTAGGCTGCATTCATTGTTTTGGATAGTGCAAACAGGTCACGCACCTTACAACATCCACTTGAATGAGAATGAAATCCACTTTCCAGTGTTGGACTCACATGGTCATAGATACCACCTTAGAGTTGAGTTGTGAAAGGGATAATTCAAGTGAAATAGTGCAACATATTGCTTCTCTCTTGTTAAAATTGGAAAGCATCTATAATGTCTCTGGCAGATGTGTTGATGACTTGGTGGAACAGCTTCAGTTTATCTGCACATCCTCAACTCAGTATATTCCAAAGTTAGTTAATGATATTTTTACAAAGAATAACTGTGCTGTTGATGAAGCAATTGTCAGTGAATTGGTAGACAAACGGTGTCACTCTAATCCTCTTAGTGCAGCCTTTGGTCCTGAGGGACCATTTTCTTCCAAATTTAGGAGGTGAACATATTTGAAGGAAAACTTCAGTGTAATTGAGCCAGTTGAGTATATTTTGGATCCAGAGGGGAATTGCAGCTTTCAGTATGTGCCTATTCTTCAAACCTTACAGCAATTGTTGAACAATGAACATTGTGAACAATGTATTGACTAAACATTAAAATATTTCACAGTTGGCATCCTTCCATGATGGTCAATATTTCAGGCTAAATGCATTTCATGATAATGAAGAGTTCAGAATTTCACTTATACTTTACGTAGACAATTTTGAAATCTGAAATCCTCTTGGAACTTTGCGAAAAAAACACAAAGTTACAGCAGTTTACTGGGAACTTGCTGATGTACCATCTGAACTGAGATCACAGCTAACATCAATGTATTTGGCTCTCCTTTGTAAAGCGAATTATGTAAACAAATATGGCTATCAAACTGTTCTGGAGCCTCTTTTGAAAAATCTCGCAACTTTTTTTGCCTCAGGTTGGTACAAATATCAGAGGTACTGTTTTTTGTGTTTCAGCAGACAATCTTGGTGCTCATTCTGGGTGGACTTGTAGAAAATGTTTCTGGACATCATATCTGTAGGTTTTACATTGGGGACCATTCTGACTATCAGCAAAAGGAAGTGCGTTCAGGAGCTTTTCCACCAAGAACAAAAGATAACTATGATTTACATGTTCAGTCTGTAAAAGGAAATCCTGCTCACCACTGCTGTGGTGTGAAGAAAGGTTGTCCCATAACTGGGAAATTAAGTTATTTCCATTTTGTAACAGGGTACCCACCAGATGTTTTACACAATCTTTTTGAAGGCATTGGAATTGGCACTATGTTTTAAACTGCTCATCCGCGAGCGGTATTTCACCTTGATAGAACTTAACAATTCCATAAATCAATTTCCATACAGATGGACTGATAAAACTGATCGTCCCCAACCTATCCCAACTAATTTGGTGTCTCGCAAAACTATTGGTGGCAATGTTAGTGAGAACTGGACATTATTAAGATTATTATCATTCATTATTGGTGTGAAGATACCCCTGAATGATCCAGCATGGTAAGTTTTCTCATGAATTTAAAAGATATTACTGAGCTTGTAGTATCCCCTATTCATACTGAGGAAAGTATTTGCTACTTAGATACACTGATATCAGAACATCGCCACAGGCTGTTGTAAGTTTTCCCAGAGCAAAAACTAACCCAAAAGCACAATTTTTTGGAGCATTATCCTGATATGATAAGAGGGTTTGGTCCTTTGGTTAGCCTCTGGACTATGCGCTTTGAGGCAAAACATAGCTTCTTTAAGCAAGTAGCTAGATACACAAACTGCTTCAGAAACATATTGATATCACTTGCCTCAAAGCACCAAATGATGATGGCATACTTCACATAATTCACAAGCAAATGCTTCAAAACCTACAATATGTGTCACTAAAGTATCATCTCTTCCATTATAACTACTTGATATGGAAATACAGAACTCTTTCAAGGAAGTTTATCCAACACAAACCTCTGTGAACTTGGCCAATGTAGTGATACACCATGGAACTAAATAGGCTGCTGGGATGGTTTTGCCGTATGGGTCCACTGGTGGTCTACCTGATTTTGTGGAGATTTCACAGATTGTTATAGTAGACAACAATCTCAGTTTCATTGTGAAATTCCTTAACAACTGGTATGATGAACATTTTAGAGCATTTACACCACTTTGCATTTATACCACTCTGGGAAAATGACCCTGCTACAGCATAGTGAACTTGGTGACACATATCCCTTGGCAGGATATTTTGTGGAAGGCAAACGCATGGTGACATTGAAACGTCACATTGTTTGCCAGTGTTAGACCCAGACGTTTTAAATGTCCTTCATTTAGTTTTTTTTTCTTTCTGTCCAGATGGATTTGGTTGCCTTGAAAGTTATTATAGAACACCGGAGTGAGAAGCTTCTACTGTCCTCAGGAATACCCAGCACTGTGGAGCAGTTGCATGAGACTATAAAGGAGACATTTGGACTCATTGAGGATTTTACCCTGCATTACTTGGATGAGGACTTTGGCGATTACTTCACACTCCATTCTACCAACCAGATTAAACACAAGGGGACAATCAAAGTTGAGATCATTCCGTCAATTGTGCTGACATTGACTGAAAACCAGACAAATATAACCAATTTGAATGACAGTTCAAGCTCTGCGACTGATTCAATGGACAAGACAGATGGCATGTCAGTGTCATCACAAGACACTGTTATACTATCTCCCTGTGAAAGCCCTCATAGGACATTATGGCCGGATACAATTGTCATTCCACTTTTCTCTGTGGCAACAGAGACAGTACTGAAAAATGATTTGTCAAAGATTGTACTGTGCCTGAACTAAACTCTGGTGAAGTCTGAAATCATGGAAAAAATTGGCAGACCCCTCAGGCCTTCAGATTGGTGAGGTGGCAGAGGCTTTAGTCAAAAGGCACCCATGTCGGACGGAACCAGGCAGTCGTAATGGCTGGATTGGATGGATGTATAGTCTGAAATACAAGATGGGAAATTACAGGTCGAAGTTCTGAAGTCTTGGACTTCCTGAGGTTACCTGCAATTCACTAAAGAATAAGTGCACTGATGACAGGGCACCTGCAAAGAATATAAAGAAAGCACGGTAAGGAGAAGTGGTGTTTCTCCCACATTATCCCGCAGGAGACACTAAGGAACAACACAAGCTGGATCGACACCAACTAATCGCCTAATCAAAGAAGAAAGACAGCACAGCCATCAAGGACTTGATGTGCAGAACTTTTGCACATAGAAGACATGATGTCATCAGTCTACAGATGAGCATAGAAGACAGATGGCCTGTCTTGTTTGATGTCTTGCAAGTGAGTAAATCAAATTTTCTTCAAGCAGTGGTCAACACAGACACTACAGACGGATAACCTGCATGTGTCACAGTTTCACATCCTATTGAATGCTATATGATCTTTAGTTTTTGATGGATTGAAATGACAATACATTTAATCATAAGTAATTTTTTCTCTTTTCTCATCCCTCTCTCTTCCAGGTCAGCGCAGAGTTTCAGAAGATCACCACACTGAATCTTGAGCCAAAGTTCATGTCAATGTTGGACTTCTATTCCCCAAAACTGTTGTCCATGTTCCAAGGGGAAAAGGGTGCTGTCGGGCGTCTGAGGGCATCTTAATATTCAATAAACTATTAATGTTTTATGCCTGTAACGGGAAGAAACTCAGCTAACTGATCTCTTTTTTTTTTGCCTCTGAATTAGCTATGAGCGAAATAACCTTAAGGCCGTTAGCACAGAACTCTAGCTACACTGATCGATATACTTATTGGATCTGCACTAACAAGCTTAGATAACATCCTGAGAGTCCACAGATTATAGAAATATAAGGATCATCACTGAACGATCAGAACTCGTGTTCAATGTTATTAAAACGAGAAAAAACGCGGCTGAAGATTAATCCATAGTTTATAGCAATGTGTCTGCCACATTGAAAAAATTATTGATAATCCATAATTCAATTTTTATGCAAAAATCGGAGAAGAAGAATTAGCTGCTAATGGTAGCCACCAGAGGTTAGCGCAGCTTCCGGTTATTCTACGCGTGTCTCTCACTCCTTATTTGGTAAGCTGTGTGTGTTTGTGGGACTTTCCCTCGATTCCATTGGCTCTGACGGTTGGAAAGAGATGTCAATCAGCAAAATTGACCAAGGGGGGCCCAGAGATGATTTGGAAAATCCACCCAAATGACCCCAGAAGTGTTTTTTTTCTTTCTAAACCTCTCTAAAAAGGTCAAATGTCCCTTGTTTTGCATCAATCTTGATACAGGGTACCTATTATATGTTGTACTTTGGATTCCTAAAGCTTTTAGTCTACCTTACCATCATCCAAGGGTAGTTTTCACAATAAGTAAAAAATAATTACACTATAATTTAAAGTGTTTTACTCTGTTCAATCTGAATGTTCTTTAAAATAAAAAAACATCTATATTGATTCTGAATCTTCTACATCCAACTCACAGGTTTATCATTACTTTGAGAAAAGAGTTTATTAATTTAACCCTTTTAGAAGGGAAGATATGGTCATTTGTTCTGGGAATGTCATTTTCGAGCCTGAGACCTGAAAAACAGGCTCAGTGCTTAACAGGTTAAGGGACCGCTTAGTTATATGCAGAGCTCAATTCAGGTCAAATCGTTTTTATAGCTTTCATTGTTACCAGGGCTGCCCCTTCTTAGTCGATTAGTTGACTTTATTTGTGGTTTTAGTCGATGATGATTTCTTTAGTTAATTAGTAATCTTTTAATGTATTATTTTCATGGTGAAACCAAAATCTGTGCTGGTTGTATAGTCTGACCGCTGCAGGAAGGAAAGGCCTGATGTCAGTTAAGTTCACTGATGATGAGGGACAAACGGAGGATGGAGTCACACTGGTGGTCCCAAGCGTGAGTTCCTGACCCTCCTTATGGAATGCCTGAGAATGTGAAGAAAACATCATGTCATAGCAACTGTTTGTGCTCCATGGCGGTGTGACTTTCCCAGCCGCTCACTGTCTCAAATCTGACTCTAAATGTGTAATTTTCTCTATAAAGATAGAACTAATACACAATTATGAATGTAAAATATATTGTATTTAATGCATTGGTCTACAATTTAATGATGGCTTCTGTATTTAATGCATTTGTCTACAATTTAATGATGGCTTCTGTATTTAATGCATTTGTCTACAATTTAATGATGGCTTCTATATATTTCACATAAACAGATAATGAAAAAATGTGTCTGATAACTAGTGTATGCATCTGCCAATTAGTATTCTAAACAGAGTAGTGTGGTGACACGTTATTGGACATAATTCACCTCTCTTATTGTGTTGCCACACGGACCCTTTAGTGGGAAAACCTGTAGCTTTAGCTGCCATTCCTGCTAGCTCGTCAAGCAGAGCAGTTCATGCATTAACCTCTCCGATGTTAATGGCTAATAAAGATTGGAACTCTGTTCTCAATACACCGCCTCCGACTCCCTTTTCCTGGCACTACACTGGTGACCCTGACGTGATGTGTTCGTAAAGCTGCCGGAATTCTGGGAGCACGCCGCGGAGGCATGGTTCGCACATGTGGAGGCGCACTTCGCCTGCCGACAGGTCCGTGACGGTGACCAGTTACTTGACATTCAAGGCCTAGGAGACAGCAAGCCATCTCAGCTAATGGAGAAAATGCGAAATCTGCTCGGGGGGGAGGATCCCCGGATTTTGTTCACAGAGATTTTCCTGCGTCACTTGCCTCCCCGGGTACAGACGGCGCTGGCCAACACGCCTGTCACGGAGCCTCGTGCTTTGGCTGAGGAAGCGGATCGTTTTTTCCTGGCTACACAACAGCCTGGTGCAGAGACGTTGGCCGCGACGAACAGCGGCCCACCTGCAGTCAAGAAAGCGTGGCGGACGCCGGACACGGCTGTGGCGAGCCGGCGTGGAGACGCCGGAAAGTGCGTTTACCACGCACGTTTCGAGACAAGGGCGAAGAGATGCATCGCTCCGTGCAGCTACAAACCCCCGGGAAACGGAAGGGCCGGCGCTTAGTAGTGGCTCTGAGCGTCGGCGGCACGTGCAGGCTCCTCTTCGTCAGCGACAGCGTTTCGGGAAGCCTGTTTCTGTGTGACATGGGCGCTCAACAGAGCGTAATTCCAGCGTCGAGTGAAGACGTCGCCCGTGGGGGGAACGGACCGCGATTGACGACGGCTAACGGCGGTCCTATTCGCATGTACGACGTGAGGCCTATGTGTCTGTGCATCGGAGGACAGCGTTTCAGCTGGGATTTCGTGACAGCAGACATTTCTTTTCCCCTCCTCGGAGCGGATTTTTTGTGCGCTCATGGACTCTTAGTGGACGTTAAGAATAGGCGTTTGGTTGATGCCTTAACGTTTTCTTCCCTCGTGTGCACACTCGCAGCGCAGCGTATGACGGACTGTCAGGCTCGCTGTCAGGGGCAGACACGTTTCTCAGACTGTTGGCCGAGTTTCCAGACCTGTCGCTACCTACCTTCTCTGCGCTTACCACTAAGCATGGCGTGGAACACCACGTCACTACCGGGGGGCCTCCTGTCTACACCAGGGCCCGGCGGTTGAACCCTTCTAAGCTGGCTGTAGCGAGGGCGGAGTTTGCAACCATGGAGCGCCTGGGCATTGTCCGCCGCTCCGACAGTCCTTGGGCTTCCCCCCTGCACGTCGTTCCCAAACCGAATGGTGGGTTCCGCCCGTGCAGGGATTACCGCCGACTCAACGACGCCACTACGCCTGACCGCTATCCAGTGCCGCACATTCTTTTCGGCGCATCTCGCCGGTACGGGGCTGTTTTCCAAGGTGGACCTGGTGCGTGGATACCACCAGGTGCCCATGCACCCCCTGGACATTCCCAAGACAGCAGTGATAACGCCTTTTGGACTTTTTGAGTTCCTGCGGATGCCTTTTGGACTCAAGAATGCCGCTCAGACGTTCCAGCGCCTGATGGTGCTGCGGGACCTGCCGTCTGTGTTTGTCTACCTGGACGACATACTCGTTGCCAGCGCTTCAGTGCAGGAGCACCTGTCCCACCTCCGAGCCCTTTTCACACGGCTCAACGAACACGGATTAATCATCAATCCTGCAAAGTGCCAGTTCGGGGTGTCGGACATCGATTTCCTGGGGCACCGCGTCACCAAGGGCGGTGCAAGACCTCTGCCAGCGAAGGTGGAGGCTGTTGCGGCTTTTCCTCGCCCGTTCACAGCCCGGTCGCTCTGTGAGTTTCTGGGGATGGTGACTTTCTACCACCGTTTCATCGCCCGGGCCGCACACATCATGCGGCCGCTGTATGAGGCGTTGAAAGGCAAGACCCCCGTCCAGGAGATCGACTGGACAGCAGAGGGGGACGGCGCTTTTCCTGAGGTCAAGACCGCGTTGGCTAAGACGGCTTTGCTGGCACACCCATCATCTACGCGTCGGACTACGCGGTCGGCGCAGTGCACGAGCAGTGGGTGGAGGGCGCTTGGCAGCCGCTCGCCTTTTTCAGCCGCCAGCTGACGCCTAGAGAACGCAAATACAGCGCCTTTGACCGGGTGCTGCTCAGACTTTATTTGGCCGTGCGGCACTTCCGTTTCATGCTGGAAGGCCGTGAATTTACTGCGTTTGTCGACCACAAGCCGCTCACCTTCGCCATGTCAAAAGTGGCGGAGCCTTGGTCGGCACGTCAGCAGCGGCAGCTGTCCTACATATCGAAGTTCACTACGGACATCAAGCAAGTCGAACCTGGTTGCAGATTGCCTCTCCGGGGTCGTCATCGGTTGGGCCTGAACTATACTCGCATGGCGGCGGACCAGGTCACAGATCCCGGCGTCCAGCCTCTGAAAGTCGAGAGCGCGGGGCTGCGCTTGGAGGACTTGGTGTTCAGCGACGCGGGCATTACTCTCCTGTGTGACGTCTCTACGGGACTGGCGCGGCCTGTCAGCTCGAGGCATCCTGTGTTCGAGGCTGTGCACGGCCTGTCGCACCCCGGCGTTAAACCTTTGGCACGTTTGGTAGTGGCGAAGTTCGTTTGGCAAGGACTGAAAAGGGACTTGAGGACTTGGGCGAGGGAGTGCGTGGGTTATCGACGCGCTAAGGTGCACCGCCACACGAAGGCCCCGTTGGAGCGTTTCCTGGTGCCTGAGAGGAGGTTTGATCACGTCAACATTGACCTGGTTTGTCCGTTGCCTTCCTCTCAAGGGTTTTTATACCTCCTCACCATGGTGGACAGAACGACCCGTTGGCCGGAGGCGGTTCCGCTCGTTCCGAAATCAGCCGCGGACGTTGCCCGGGCCTTCATTGCAACGTGGGTGTGTCGTTTTGGCACCCCGTCGGACATTTCCTCAGACAGGGGCTCTCAGTTCACGTCCGAGCTCTGGAACGCTGTGGCAGGCGGTTTGGGGGTTAAGCTGCACAGGACTACCGCTTACCACCCTCAGGCTAACGGCCTCTGCGAGCGCTTCCATCGCTCCATGAAGGCGGCCCTCAAGGCCGGCCTTACGGACGGTAACTGGGTCGACAAGCTGCCCTGGGTGATGCTGGGCCTGAGGACCGCACCTAAAGAAGATCTGCAGTGTTCTACAGCGGAGATGGTCTACGGTCAGCCACTGAGGGTTCCGGGGGATTTCCTCCCAAATGCATCTGCTCCCTGGCCCTGAGCTGAGAGCCCCTGTCTGAGGCAGCGGAGGCTTTCGCTCCGGTCCCGACTACTCAGCACGGTGCGCCAGGGTCTCAAGTTCCCGCGGAGCTACGCTCGGCTGGGCACGTCTTCATTCGTCACGACGCACACAGAGGCCTCCTGCAGCCTCCTTATGATGGAACGCGGTGAAAAACACCTGGTGGTCGACATGGGCGGTAAGGCTGAGCACGTCTCAGTTGACCGGGTGAAGGCTGCTCACTTGGACGTGGACCGGCCGGTGGTGCTGGCTCGGCCGCCGAGACGGGGCCGACCCCCGGCTTTGATTCCTGTCAGGGAGTGTGGACCTGCTGTCCGCAGGCGGGTTGTTCCTCCCCGCCATACGGATTTTGTTTACACGTGAATTCTGGGGGGGCTTGTGTGGTGACACGTTATTGGACATAATTCGCCTCTCTTATTGTGTCGCCTTTAGTGCAGGGGTCGGCAACCTTTTTGATATGAAGTGCCATTTAAAAAGAAAATTGTTATCAGCGTGCCAACCATAGGTGTCAACGATCGAGAATTATCAACGGGGGGGGGGGGTTGAGGTGTTGGACGCTCGTGAACTATCAGCAGGAGGGCGGGGAAGCAGTGTGTGGACCTGTCAGCGCAACTTACATGATGCCGAATTTAACAAACACCTTTAAATAATTGGTTTAAACGGCATAATAATAAGGACGATCGTCCGTTCTGTGATTCTCCAGAGCACACATGTTAGGATATTAGGCTCATGGAAGTGAAACGAGGAAGCGGAAAAACAAAGGTCTGTGATGTATTTTGTGAAACAGAAGAACAGCAAAATAAATGCAACGGCCTCCCAAGAAGAGCTCGCCTCTCTCCAGTCATTTAAGTTAAAGTTGGTTATTGAACCTGAAGCTTGTTGATTCTGCCCTCCTCGACTACGGTCTGGGAGCCGACAAGAAAGTTCAACACACAGATGGCCAGTCCGCCCCTTTGTAGCGTATTATTTCGATAACAGATGAGCCGATCGCCACTGGGCTTTCAACTAAATACACAGCCACGCAAAAACTGCGGCATTTGTACAGCTCCTTATGGGTACTGCAATTAGTGAAGTGCTCTATTCCTCTGTGGTGAAACGATCAGCACTGCACCACGGAGGAAAGCGGCAGAAAGTCACCTGGAGATAAAGAGAGCGGGGCTGCGTTGCATGCATGGCTTCCTTCTGCAGGTAACGGGGAGACGCGCTCTGGCGGCGGTCTCGTTCAAGATCGGAAAATACAATTTCAATATTTTGCACACTTATTCCACTTATTCCTAGTGTGCCACTGGTTACGGTGCCGCATGCCAATGCTGGCACGCGTGCCAGGGGTTGCCGACCCCTGCTTTAGTGGGAACACCTGTAGCTTTAGCTGCCATTCCTGCTAGCTCGTCAAGCAGAGCAGTTCATGCATTAACCTCTCTGATGTTAATGGCTAATAAAGATTGGAACTTCTCAATACACCGCCTCCGACTCCCTTTTCCTGGCACTACAGTAGTGTGTTGAATCCTTATTTCTTGCATTTGAAACAGATACAATTACAAAAAAGTGAACTTACTGTTGTATTCAACTGCTGCCAAAAACTTTACATTTGTGCCACAGGAGCCACAGAACACTTGAACTGTCCCCAGATGTTGGCCAAAGAAAGGACAAAACATGGCGGCCTGAAAAGACATACATTGATGTAGTAAATCTATTTAATCAAGTCAATCAAAAACACATAGTCGAAATAGTGGTTGGCTAAATAAATAGAAAGATTCATGTTTACCGTTGAATCTGTGTTTTGTCTCTCTCTTTGAATGTCTTCTCTATATTTGTTCTTGAGCATGTCTGTCCTGTCATTACTTATTCCCTCTTCACATTTTGTCACTTTTTGTCTCTCTCTCTTTCTCTCTCAATTCAATTCAATAGCTTTATTAGCATGATCATAGTTACATATAGTATTGCTAAAGCTCTGTATAGTTGCAACTTATAAAACACAAATACATAAACAAACTGCTAAGAATTTCTCTCTCTCTTCAAATGTAATTTTTCCGAGGCACTCACTATGGCCCGTGTTATTTTCCTGCACTTGATTTGTCATCTCTTTTAACAATGTTCTTCCCTCACTTTATCTTCTCTTCAGGTGAAGCTCTCCTCAGCTGGTGTAGTAGTTACTGTAGGGACGCTAACGCTACCTGCGTAAATATGATGCTCTTTGTATAAAAACAAAACAAAACGTACTTCTTATACTGTATATCGACTTTGTCCACTTCAATCAACTTTCTATCATCCGGCTTCTATTTCTATCACTTGTTCGTTCTCTCTATGTCTGGTCGGACATCAATCTGTTCCATTCATGTTCCCTCTAGAGCAGGGTTCCCCAATTATATTTACCAAAGGGCCAATTTTTTTCAAGCATGACAAGCTAAGGGCCAAAATGCTATGTGTCACTAAAAGTTGTTTTACACTATGTGCAGATGTTACCTCTATTATAATTGTTGTAGTAGTGGCAGTAGTAATTAAACAAACCATGTGTTGAGAGTAAAGGAAAAATGCATCCTTGAAACAAAATTAGACCGAAATCAAACATTTATTAACAATAATAATAAATAAATGCTTTAACAAATACAAATGATTTTGCTGTGGTCTGATGGGGCATAACAATAAAACAAAAATAAAAAACAACAGAGTGAACTCTGATCAAATAGTCAGACAGGTCCACATCCAATTCAGCAAACACTGTAACACACACACACACACACACACACACACACACACACACACACACACACACACACACACACACACACACACACACACACACACACACACACACACACACACACACACACACACACACACACACACTCTCTCTCTCTCTCTCACACACTCACACACACACACACACACACACACACACACACACACACACACACACACACACACACACACACACACACACACACACACACACACACACACACACACACACACACACACACACACACTGGGAAAGACAGGAAGACAGAGAGAGAGTTTCAGTTAGTTACTTTTATAATGTCGTACCAAATTCACCACATTATCAGTTTTAACATTTTTAAATATGTGTACCAAATAATATCAGGCTGTAAATAACAAATAGCATTGTATTTTTTTTACTTTATTTTTAATATATTATTTTAATGTTGTATTCAATTTAACCAGTTTGTGGGCTGTTGTTAAAAGCCCTGCATTATCCAAGGTTTTTTATCTATCATATTAATAATTTGTTTTTAATTACGCTGCGTAGCATTTTATTTAGGAAATGAATGTACATATAAAATATAACTATAAAATGGTTATTTTTGTCTTAATAATTATTATACCACAATAGAATTGACAAATTGCAAAAATAAATTGATGTTGTTCACTCACCAATCAGTGAGAGAAGTGAGAGCGGCGGGATGAGGCAACCTGTCTGATGTTGGGCTTGTATTCTGTTGTGGCAATCCTGAGGCACTGTCCAAGATGTGCACTGGAGAGTCTGTTCCTGTCCTGGCTTTTGATAGCATTCATTGAAGAAAATCCTGATTCGCAGATGTATGTTGAGGGGAACATTGTGAGTAGGAACATAGCAATAGCTCTGGTGTTTTTGAAACGAGCTTGGGGAACCATGTTGATCCAAAAGTCACACACTGGTGCATCCTCCTTGTGTTGAGCTTTCAGCAACTCAGAGCTTCCCATCTCTAAGACCTCCATCTGAAGAGCTCCTTCTTCTATGGAAGGCACCAGCCTTTTGGCCTCTCCAGTCCACTGCCCGTCTGCTGACACAGAGAACGGATGTCTGAGGAAGAGGAGGATGTCACGTGAGATTTTAGGGGAGCTTTCAAATCGCTCCTTGAAGTTTTCTGCCAGTTTTGACACAAAATCCTTCATTACTGGATCTTCCGGCATTTCATTCTTCTCGCAGTGCTCACGCAGACGTGGAAAGTGCAGCTTCCTCCCATGAATATCTCTCTCCAAAAGGTGCAGCTTTGACCGAAAAGCTTCAACCGCCTCGTACATCTCAGCAACAGTGTGGTTCTTGCCTTGCAGCTGCAGGTTAAGGTGATTTAGATGAGACATGATGTCACACAAAAAATGAACATCTGCTATCACCTTGGTGTCAGTTAAAAAGCTCAAAAACTCATGGGCTTTTTGGCCCTGCAGGCTTGATAAGAACGACACCAGTTCATCACGCAGGTCGCACACCCTCTCCAACACACGGCCCTTGCTCAGCCAGCGAACATCGTTGTGTAGTAAGAGATCCTTGTGTTCAGAGGACATTTCCTCTAGCAACGATCTAAAAAGGCGATGCTGCAGACTAGAGCTCTCACGCACAAAGTTAACCAGTCTCGTCACAGTATCCATCGTTTCTTTCATTTTTCCACACAGTTTTGCGCACAACACTGATTTGTGAATGATGCAGTGAAATGTCAGAAGCGCCGGGTTAACGGCGGAAAGCCTGCTTACCAAGCCTTTGTGCTTTCCAACCATCGACGGAGCCCCGTCGGTTACAACAGAGACGATTTGACTCACATTCAAACCATTCTTTTCGAAGAACTGTGTCAGCTCGTGGAAGATTATTTCCCCGGTTGTGTGCCCGGGCAGAGTAAGCAAACACAGCAGCTCTTCCCGGAATATCTTCCCATCAAAAAATCGTACGAACACAGACAGCTGTTCCATGTCGGTTCGGTCACAGGAGGAGTCTATGGCTAAGGATATAGCCTCTGTTTTCTTCAAATCCGTGAGTAGACTGGAAAAACACTCCTCCGCTAAAACCTCTACTCTTCTGGTTGCCGTGTTAGCCGACAGCGGCACCTGCTTTAATAGCTCTACAACCTTTTTTTGTTGTTTTTCATCATGATTTAAAACTTCATGAGCCATGTCTATCGCACACCGTTTAATTAACTCAGCATCAGCAAACGGCTTCTTGGCTCTAGCAAGCGTCCAAGAGACGTGCAATGAAGCAGCTGATGCGCCCTCTTGTGCCGATGTTGTTTTCGACATTGTGGAAACAGAGTGCTTGTATGATGCAAGCAAACCTACTATCTTTTGTGTGCGCTGGTCGGATTTCTCTGGATAGTTAGCATTAAAACTGGCAGCATGAATAGAGGTGAAGTGCCGCTTCAGGTTGTCTGATTTGATTACAGCTACATTCTGCATGCAAATCAAACAAGTCGGTTTAGCATTGACGTGGTCCGGTAAAAAAAAACAATACTTCTCAGTCCAGTCAGTTTTGAACTGACGGTTCTCCTGGTCTACCTTCCTCTTCTTTGCGAATTCCATCCTGGGTTTGAGTTATCCACGGCCCGTTAGTGTCATGTTGGTCAATCGCTGGGTTGGGATGACAGGCGGCTAGCTGGCGAGCTATTGTTTATATGTGTTTGCCGCTATTCCAGGTGGTGACGAGTAAGTCAAGCGCGCGAAGCACGTCTTGCATATGCACGCGATAAGGTCATGGGTCAGGTTTACGAGTGTCGACGGAGGTCAAAATAAAGCGAAACCGCGGACATTTTATTTTATGTTTTTATGTTATAACAAGTGAATGCCAGTAGATCAGCACGGGCCATGCTATTGGCCGCTAATTGGGGTTGGCTGCTCTAGAGGCCTGGAGGCGGAGCACTTCGGTATGGTTTTTTTTGTATTTGTTTTTGGGTTTGTATGTGTTTTTGACTTTGCATATTGTTTTTGTATTTGCAGCGTTTTCTGGTTGCGTTTGTTTTCGGGATTTGTGTGTTGTATTTACTATGCATCATTTCTGTAAATGCAGCGTTTTTTTGTTGTATTTGTTTTCAGTGTTTGCTTGTTTTTCATTTTATTATTTGCAGGTGTTTCCTGCTTATGTATGCGTGTTTGGCCGTTGTTCAGCGTTTGCACCTGCCGGCCACGGTAGGTACTGGAGGTGAGAGACATTTCACAGAAATGTTACATTCCTTTTTAAATTGTATCATTTTATAATATTGAAATTTAGCAGGAGAAATTAATTACGGAAAGAGTCATCAATTAAAAAGACAAAAAAATTGGTATGACACAAGGATTCATGCATAGACTATTATTATTGAAACAAAAATACACACACATTTTAATTATTTGTCCTTATAGTAACAAGTATATGTATGCAGTCTGGTTTGTTTTCCTAAAGGCCTAAAGTCAGTATTAAGGTTGGACTACATTTTAGACCTTTAGATATGCGTATATCCATGGGCGTAATTTCCACTGGGGACAGGGGGGACATGTCCCCCCACTTTTCAAAATCTCGTTTGTGTCCCCCCCCACTTTTCAAATGTGTTTTTTTTTTTTTTACGCAAGTGGTCATCGTCACGGAGGAGCGTCTGTTTGTGTGTGTGGCAGGAGCGCAGTTTGTGTGAGAGACAGAGAGAGCTACAGGGGTTGTTGTATCTGGTGTTAGCTCGGAGGTAACGGAGATTAGAAGCTTTTTCAACAATAAGGAGAGAGAGAGTCCTCTCCTGTAGGACTGAGAGGCTGAGATAACGTCAGCTCAGGGAGGTAAAGGACTCGCTGAGTGATTGTAAACTTTAGTTATCTCAGTGGGTCTCAAACGGTTTGGTCTAAACAAATATTTCCATCTATTTAATATAGTTGTTCAAAATAAATAATAAATAATTCCAATGTCAGTAAAAAATGTAAAACACAGTTTGAAAGGGAAGTAATTAGTAAAATACGGATAAATAAAAAGAAAGAATGCAGACTAGGTAAGATAAAGATAGGAGAGAGGAGTTGATCAATGATGTGTTATTGGTTGCGAGCATATTCTAATGGTTTTTGGAGTATTGAAATATATACAGTTTTGTTTCATATGAGTGTTGAGAGTTGTATCCATAAATCTCTTAAATTGTGCACCAGATTGATGCTTTAACTTCAATTTTAAAGAAAAACCGTGCATGCCCCCCGACCCCCCTATAGGATGTGAGGTCATCACAAATAAAACAGGTTCATGGATAGATACATTTGCACACTCATTATATACACTACACATTTTTCTTGGATTAGTTAACACCATAGTCCCTAATATATATTTGTAGAAAGGCAGGAAATGGTATTAAATAGAGAACAATGTTTCATTGCGGGGGACCCCCTGTTTTGTGTCCCCCCCACTTCTCAAACCAAAGTTATACCCTTGCGTATATCCATCAACACATAAAACAGTTGATATTCAGATTCCAGGAAGTTACACTGTAGTTATATTTCACACAGGCTCCGCCCACTACTGGACTCTATGGGTACTACTCTCTATCATGCTGCGCGTGCTTTCACCTACTGAGTTACGTAAACGTAGCCGGCCAATCGGGGCGAGCCTACCTGAATAAGCGCGCAGGCCCACAGTATATGAGGCGGCTACGCCCTCCGCCCGCTATCCTTTTTCTCTTCAGCGAGCGAGTAACAACTGCAGAGAAAGTAAAACGTTTGAAAGAAGAGAAAAGAGTTATCATACCTCCATGGAGAGACCCGGGCCTGTCCTTCTTGCCCTGGCTTAAATAGCGGGCGCCGATCTCCACCACCTCTGCTTAGAGTGTTTCGGGGACCAGGATATGGCCGAGGCGGTGCCATTCACGTTCGCCATTCCAGCGGGGCGGATGGCTCCGTTTGCCGTTGTCGGGCACTTCCGGGTCCGGTCCAAGGAGGTCCACCGCCCTAGGTGATGAACATGGCAGCGGAGCGCAGCTGCTCCCAGCGGGCAGCAGGCTGGGCAGAGAGCTGCCGCGTGACAGGGCGACTGCAAATAAACACGGGCATGTTGGGCATCTCGCTCATGCCCCCACCTCACCAGATCAGAGCGATTTGGCAAGGCCAAATTAGTAGCTTGGCCGCCGCCGCTGCCTGCCGTGTGATGTCCCGGGGGAGGTGTCACGCCGCATGGCACTTTCCAAAAAGACCGTGTTGATCTCCTGGGAGCCCCCGTGTTTACGGAAGGGCTCTTTGGATCTCCTTGGTCACGTGGGTGAGGAGTAGTCGCAGCGTGGCTGCTTCTTGCTCATCCCCAGACGAAAGAACAATGTCCCACATTCCCCGCTCCCTCTGTAAACTCCAGTATAGGAGCCAGCAGGTGGGCACGTGCACGCCAGTGGAATAAACCAAAGTGCTGTCAAAGCACTGTGCGGGTTCAAGAGAGAGTGATGTGTGTGTGAGAAATACATTCAGTGAAAATAATTGCATTTATCCCAGAGTAAGTCATCTCTCTCCACATTTCCACATTTCACCATAATGTCCTTTTCAAAGAGACGGCATTAGGACAGAGCCGCGGGAGCGTGCCGCGGTGCGTTCAAGGACCTCAGCAGAAAAACTGCCTTTTCTGTGTCAGCCCCCCATTGGTCAAACTTCCTTTTATGGAGGTTTTGATGGCGGAGTGGGCCACCAGGGAGTACCACAGGCCAGGGGCGGATCTAGACAAATATTCATGGAGTGGCAAGAGGGTGGCAGGAGAATTTCAGGGGTGGCATCCCCTGGCAGAAGTATATGCTGATTTAATCGCAGTCATATCATTCAATGTTAACTTGGAAAGCCACAATATTGATATTTTAACTCAATAACATTAGGTGACATTATTGTGGCACATCAATAAAGCCTTAAATATAAATATATAAGGTGGCACATGTCATTTAATGAATTTTAACTGAATGAGTTGGTTTAACTCTTAGACCAGCAGGGGTACCAAATATGCAGACTGCTGCAATATTACATTAATTAACTGTCTCATCGATGTGTGTCTGTATGAATATGATAATATTAACAATCATATTATTCCTATCAGCTGTCAATCACTATTATGATTCACATATTCAGTGTTATTATTAAATAAACTATATTTTTTGGAGGAGTTAATGATGAACGTTCCTCAATATGCTTGCTCACCCTCCTTCAAATTTGAAAGACCAGTAATTACTATCATAATTCAAAAGAATCAAAGGAACAGTTCAGCGCCCCACAACTTCATTGCAAACAGTTACAACCTTGACTTTACATCAGAAAGAACAAACATTAAAGAAATGACTAACTGCATCAATTAGGGTTAAAACAACGTGTATTCAGCTAAAACATATACACCGCTGCAGTTATGGTCCACTGGAAAGTCCTTACCTACTCGCCTAGTTAAATCAAAGTTGTTACTTTTTTTGGGCTGGGCAGTGAAGTTTTACGCACATGTAAGGTCATCTTCTTAAACAGTTTATTATTCTCATCAACTCATCCGTGAGCAGAGCATCAAGTTGGCATGTCTATAACAGCTGAATGTGGCGATTACCATCTTGATCAGCAAAACGCCACACAAACTTATTAAGATTTAAAGCTATGGTGCGTTTTGATTCAATGCTGAGTACAGCCAAACTTGACAGGCTCTTCTCTGTCATAGTAGACCGCAAACAGTTGCGGCGCCAGAGTATTTGTGTTGGGTAATCTATGGTAGGGCTAACCCATACAGTGGTGGGGCTCAAGTCAGTATTTGCAATGTAATTACATACACGCTCCCCTTGACAGTGAAACGCCACGCGTGAGGTTTAGATTATTTCCCTATCTCAATACAAATTGAACTGTATGAAATAAAAGGGCACATTTGTCTTGTAGTAAATAAAAAGGGCAACCTGGAGCCAATCCTGCAATTTACCCACAGGTGAAAGAGTTGACATGCTGAAAACCCAACCCCTGCAAGGGGGTATTTTTTGAAATACTAACATAAAATACACATTCTGGTACTCTCTTGAGAAGAAAAATAAATAAATCTATTACTCCACGACATATTTAAAAAAATGAATGCCATTTTAGTTTTTTGTTACTTTATTCTGAAAGCTGAACCTGCTGCTCCTCAAAGAGAGAAGAGGGAAGAGGCTGTGTGAATTACTTTACATTGTGGATAAGGGTGGATAGCCCCCATTGTTCTGTGTGTCAAAATGAAAGACAGCCCACACACCTATCACTCATCAAACTGTGGGGTCTTATTTCATTACGTGTTGATTTCTATCAACATGTAATGTTGTACCGATGTATATAGAGATGTACTAGAGCAAAAGTATTCTCCGTCGGGACTTCCTGTAAAAACACCACGCCGTTATCTTGATTCTGATTGGCCAGAAGACATTATCAAAGATGTTTTATTGAGAAGACGATCACTACGTGACAAAGGTTTTCAAAACTGTTTCTAGTCTTCGGTATTTCCAGACAAGTGGCTACTGAAATCAATCTTACTAACTGCTGTCTGTGCAATTTACTCCTTGCGAGTTGGCAGACTTTATTTTGCTTACTTTAAAATCATTTTTCGTGGTGGGGCTAAGCCATTTCTTGGTATGGCTGTAGCCTACCCCAGCCATACCCTGACCGCAAATACCTCATTCCTTCTGTCTACTTGTATCCGAAATGCTTCTCGTTTTGCGCTGTCCTCCCGTTCAAATGAAATCGCCGCCAATCATATTTCCAAGCTCGCGCCAGGGGGGGAGGGGTTACAAGGCTCGCGTCTTGTGCTGCATTCACTTGCACTCGGACATTAGAGATTTTCTCTCATAAATGTCCGATGAGCCACAACTTTTCTTTCAAAACAAAGCTGCCAACTGGGGTGGCAGCTGGGGTGGCAAGGCATTTTCCTGTCCCACCCCGTAGAACCGCCGCTGCCACAGGCCCATTCTGGATCTTTGATGCCTGAAACAGCACATTGCATGCACGAAAGTTCCATATGTTAACTTTGAAACAGTTACTGGGACTAGTGCAGCCAGGCGATTGGTTCACAACCATCGACGTGAAAGACGCTTACTTTCATGGCAAAATTGCTCCAAAACACAGAAAGTATTTGCGTTTTGCCTTCCAGGGGGTAGCCTACGAGTACAACAGACTGCCGTTTGGCTACTCCCTATCCCCACGCACGTTCAGCCACGGTGCTGCAACCGTTGCGGGACCATGGCATGAGGGTGTTCTTTTATCTGGACAACCTCATAGTCATGGCCAGGTCCAGGGAATGGGCAATGTTTCACACAGCCCAATTGATCCTACACCTAACCAAGTTGGGTTTCGCAGTCAATTGGAAGAAGAGCTCTGCGGGTGATGCTTGATGCAGGCAGACTACGTGCCACCCTTACAGAAAGCAGGCAGGTTGCTCACTCCCTAGTGCTACTCGGGCTGCTGCATGCACATCGCATGCAGAGGTGGTTTACTGAGACCAGGAGGCAGAGTCGCAGTCTTACACGCTTCTCTGCGCTCTCTCCTAGGCAGTCATCCATAGGAATCCCGAACCCAATAAAATACCCAATATTAACGGTGTGTGTGTCTGCCCAAGGACAATTTAAGGTAAAACCTAATAGAGGTGTCATACATAATAACCTAATAAAAGTAAATGTAACAACTACTACAGTGCAACAAAACAGGAAGATTAAATGTGGTCTCTTAAACATAAGATCTCTAGCATCTAAAGCAATACTGGTAAATGATTTAATATCAGATTATAATATTGATATATGCTGTCTCACTGAAACTTGGTTGAGACATGAAGAATATGTCAGCATAAATGAGGCCACTCCACCCAGCCATATCAATACTCATATTGCCCGAGGCACGGGCCGAGGAGGTGGAGTTGCAGCAATCTTTGACTCAAGTTTACTTATCAATACTAAACAAAAATTAAATTATACCTCCTTTGAAAGCCTCATTTTCAGTCTTACGCATCCGACCTGGAAAACTTTGCAGCCAATCTTATTTGTTACAGTGTACCGTGCACCAGGTCCTTATTCAGAATTCTTATCAGAATTTTCTGAGTTTTTATCAGCTTTGGTACTTAAAACAGATAAAGTAATTATCGTAGGTGACTTTAATATTCATGTTGACGATGATAAAAATAGCCTTACTGTTGTATTTAACTCTATATTAGATTCTGTTGGTTTCTGTCAGAGTGTAAATAAACCAACCCACTGCTATAATCACACTCTTGACCTTGTTCTGACTTATGGTATTGAAATTGAGCAACTATTAGTCGAACCGCATAATCCTGCTTTATCCGACCATTTCTTAGTAACTTTTGAAGTACTGTTACTAGACTACAAAGCATTAGCCAAAAGCTCCTGCAGCAGAAACCTATCTGTTAGTGCTATAGCCAAATTTAAGGAAGAGATTCCACCAATACTTAACTCGATAGCATGTCTGCATGTAGGGGAGGAAACTTATACAAAATGTACACCACCCCAAATTGATCATGTTGTTGATAGTGCTACAGATGCGCTGCAAATAAAATTAGACTCTGTTGCTCCTTTGAAAAAGAAGAAAATAAAACAACATAGATTAGCTCCATGGCATAATGCCGAAACCCGCAAAATAAAGCAAAAGTCGAGACAACTTGAAAGGATATGGCGTTCCACTAAACTTGAAGAATCTCGTTTAATTTGGCAAATTACACTCAATGAATATAAGAAAGCACTGCGTAAAGCGAGAGCAGCATACTACTCTTCATTAATAGATGAGAATAAGAATAATGCAAGATTTCTTTTCAGCACTGTAGCCAGGCTGACAGAGAGCCACAGCTCGACTGAGCCTTCTATTCCCATAGCACTCAGTAGTAATGATTTTATGTGCTTTTTTAACGATAAAATTGTTACTCTTAGAAACAAATTCAATGACCTCTTGCCTTTGACCAGTATATTATTATCAACAGCTCCCGGAAACGTAAGTTCTAATATTACACTAGATAGTAAACTAGAATGCTTTTCAGCCATAAACCTTGAACAATTAAATTCAATGATTCTCTCTTCTAAACCATCAACGTGTATCTTAGACCCGATTCCAACTAAGCTGTTAAAAGAAGTTTTTCCATTAATTAGCACTTCTTTATTAAATATTATGAATATGTCTTTATTATCAGGCTATGTTCCACAATCATTCAAAGTAGCAGTGATAAAACCGCTTCTTAAAAAGCACAACCTCGATCCAGAGGTTTTAGCCAACTATAGACCTATTTCTAATCTTCCGTTCCTCTCAAAGATTCTTGAGAAAGCAGTATGATTTATTTGAAGATTTTCAGTCTGGCTTTAGAACACAACATAGCACAGAGACAGCTCTGGTTAAAGTCACAAATGACATTCTAATAGCCTCTGACAAGGGACTTGTCTCTATTCTTGTCTGGCTTGATCTTAGTGCTGCATTTGATACTATCGACCATGATATCCTATTGCAAAGACTAGAGCACTTAGTTGGCATACAGGGAACTGCTTTAGGCTGGTTTAGGTCCTATCTATCTGAACGCTTTCAGTTTGTACGTGTCAACGATGAATCTTCCATGCAAACCAAAGTTAGCCATGGAGTGCCACAGGGCTCAGTGCTTGGACCTATTTTGTTCACCCTATATATGCTTCCGTTAGGCAATATTATAAGGAATCATTCTGTAAACTTTCATTGTTATGCGGATGATACTCAACTATATTTATCAATCAAGCCTGATGAAATTAATCATCTAAATAAAATTCAAGACTGCCTCAAGGACTTAAAAACGTGGATGACTTTAACATTTTTGATGTTAAACACGACCAAAACTGAAGTTATTGTACTTGGCCCGAAGAATCTACGAAACAAATTATCTAAAGATATATTAACTATGGATGGCATTAATTTGGCCTCCAGTGAGACTGTAAGGAATCTTGGTGTTATATTTGATCAGGATTTATCCTTTAACGCCCACATAAAATCAATTTCAAGGACCGCCTACTTCCATCTACGTAACATTGCAAAAATCAGGCATATCTTGCCTCAAAACGATGCAGAGAAACTAGTCCATGCATTTGTTACTTCAAGGCTGGATTATTGTAACTCCTTATTATCAGGGTGTACCAAGAAGTCAGTCAAATCGCTTCAGCTGATTCAAAATGCTGCAGCTCGTGTACTAACCAGAGTTAGGAAAAGGGACCACATTACTCCTGTTCTGGCTGCCTTACACTGGCTCCCTATATAACACAGGATATAATTTAAAATTCTTCTTCTCGCCTACAAAGCCCTTAATGGGCAGGCGCCATCTTACCTTAAGGAACTCATTATACCCTATTGTCCTACTAGGGCATTGCGTTCCAAGAATGCAGGGTTGTTGGTTGTTCCTAGAGTCTCTAAAAGTACAATGGGAGCCAGAGCCTTTTCTTATCAAGCTCCACTTTTGTGGAATCAGCTTCCAGTTTGTGTTCGGACGGCAGACACCCTATCCGTTTTTAAGAGTGCGCTTAAGACCTTCCTTTTTGATAAAGCTTATAGTTAGGGCTGATTAGATTCAGCCCCTAGTTTTGCTGATATAGGCTTAGTTTGTCGGGGGACATCTTACTTCTTCCTTCTCTCTGTCTATACCTGTGTACTCTCATGTTCCGATTAACCCAGCTTCCCCAAATGTCTTTCTTTTTGGTGTCTATATACGCCGGGATCCGGAGTCATGGATGATCCTGCGGTCCTGTGTCATGGATTGCGAGTCCTGGATCTTGAGTCGTGGCTGTGGTCCTGGATCATAAGTCCTGGATGGATATACTCATGGATTCATCTTCCTATTATACACACATGCATTTCCAAACATTTGGACTACCTATGTTGCAAATGTATTATCTTTTCAATTTACACACGGCATCTATTGCACGTCTGTCCGTCCTGGGAGAGGGATCCCTCCTCTGTTGCTCTCCCTGAGGTTTCTCCCATTTTTCCCTTTAAACTGGGTTTTCTCTGGAAGTTTTTCCTTGTACGATGTGAGGGTCTAAGGACAGAGGGTGTCGTATTGTCATACTGATATTCTGTACAAACTGTGAAGTCCACTGAGACAAATGTAACATTTGTGATATTGGGCTATATAAATAAACATTGATTGATTGATTGATTTACTGGCCTTCGTTTAGATCCCAAGACAGAAACGACGTCTGGTGACCATCCCCCCCTCAGTAGAGAGCAACCTCCGATTCTGGGGGTCCCCAGAGAATCTGCGGAGGGGAGCTCCACTGGGGCAAGTTACCTCCTATATCACAGTCTTCACAGACGCTTCAGTGACAGGATGGGGGGGGGGACATGCCTAGAGTGAGCTGTAGGTGGTTGCTTGCCTCTGACAGGGGCTCGGCACGGCAACCTGCTGGAGCTGCAAGCAGTGATGTTGGTCCTACAGCCCTTCAAGCCCTTAATACAGGGCAAACATGTGCTAGTGAGGAGCGACAACCGCACCACAGTGGCGTACATCAACAGGCAGTGCGGAGTCCGCTCAATAGCCTTGTTGACCGCAGCAGAGAACCTGTGGTTGTGGGCTTCACAGATTGTGTTGTCTCTAAGGGCCCTGCACATCCTGGGACGGGAGAACAGGGGTGCCGACCTCATGTCAAGAGGCGGACCCCTGCCAGACGAGTGGCGGCTTCACCCGGAGGTGTTGAAGCAGGTCTGGACTCAGTTTGGTAGGGCAGAGGTGGACCTGTTCCCCAATCGGCGCAACAACCACTGTGCCCTGTGGTTCTCCCTGGCCCGGTGGGACAATCCGCCCTTGGGGGTGGACGCATTTTCACATGAGCATGGCCAAGAAAGCTGCTTTATGCCTTTCCACCGCTGCACCTTATCCCCCCCCCTCCTGGAGAGGGTGAGGCGGGAGCAGCTGTCAGTCATCATAGTGGCCCCAGATCGCCGCCTGGTGCCGTGGTACGCGGGGGTAACACAGATGATGGTGGGCCAGCCCTGGGCTATTCCTCAGGTCTGGGGAGCGCTGTCTCAGGAAGCAGGTGCAATAAGGGCGTTACCCACTCTGGGCCAACCTCTCCAGGCTTGGCTCCTGAGAGGGACTGGCTGAGACAGGTGGGGCTGTCTGACAACGTTATTCAGACTATCCAAACAGCAAGAGCAGAATCCACCAACCATTTAAGCCTCTGGAGCTCTCCTCCCTGAAAGCACTGTCCTGGAAGACAGCATTGCTACTTGCCTTGACTTCGGCCAAAAGAGTGTCCGAGCTGACCGCTCTGTTGGTGCACCAAGCTGTCTTTTGATCCGGGTTGACCGTAGCGGGGCGACACTCAGACCAAACCCCTCCTTTGCTCCTAAGAGCCTAAGGACTTCGTTCAGGTCAAGGGCTATTCAGTTAGGTGGCTTTAATCTTCCACCCCATATTGGGGCCAGGGAGGCTAAATTCCTCCTCTGCCCAGTGCGTGCGCTAGCATGTCATGCAGAGCGCACGGCTGCCATTAGACGCACTGAACAGCTGTTTGTGTGCTTTGGGGATGGTGTGGCTGGAAAAGCTCTCTCCAAGAAGCGCCTAACAGGATGGCTATGCGAGTGCATTATACATGCCTATGGACGGGCAGGGAGAGCCCTCCGCACTGGGGTCCGTGCACATTCTAGACGGGATATGGCTGTGTCAGAAGATATATGTGACCCGCTCTATTGAAATCAGTCGGAAGTCGCAACGGCTCATTTCAAAATAAACGTGGATTTGCGTAAAAAACTATTCTTTCGGGGTTCGAGTGTTTTGTTTGATTTTAAACAAACAAAGTCTTGGCTTTCAGAATATGAAACTTTTATTTCCAAACTCACAAGCTTGTAAAGGGAAGATGACAGGCAATCTGCTCTTCCGCAGCGCCGCCCCCCCTCCCTCCGGCTGACATTATGAATGTAAGCGTAGAGTAATCATAAGTAACACGGCAGGGTCCGTTACAGTTTGTTTTAATCTGATTTCAATTAAACAAAGTCTTGGCTTTCAGAAGATTAAACTTGTTTCGGCAAATTCAGATGATAAATACAACTTTGAAGCTTGTAACGGCATAATTACAAGCGGAGAACGGAGTAACTTAACGTCACAGCAGGCATAACAACAGCCGGCGTTTCTCGTGAGGGTTTTCCCCGGGAAACAAACGCAATACACACAAACGCAAAAATACACAAACAGACACACGTATACACACAACACACATTCGCGAGCTTCCCCCAGACCAGTAATCCAAACGAAAATATCTTCCCTCCGTAGTATTTTGATCATTTGCTCCGCTAATAATCAATCAGATCGATGGATTCCAGAGAAGAGAAAACTTTGAAGGCCTTTTTCTCAAAATGATGACTCGTTGACAGTCATTATATAATGTGACATATTTCGCTTAATATTTGGAGTAAAAAAACTATCCTGATATCATTAGAAAGCTAGGAATATCCTCTTTCCAGCAGTGTATACAACTCAAAATGTGTCTTCGGGTCAATGCGACTGATTTCGATAGAGCAGGTCACATATGCACGGCGGGCGTCTTGGTCTACGCCAGGCCCCTTCATAACATTTTATCTCATGTCTGGCTCCTTCTCGTCTGTGCTTGCCGGGGCAACGACTGGTGAGAGGGGAGGGTTGGCTGTGGGTCAGTAGGTGTCTGACCCCCCCCCCCCCCCCCTGGACATAATGCGCTTGTGTTTTTTCACAAGCCTTCCTCACTATTGTCCATGCCCACTCTACACGGAGCGTATGTGAGTGTGGGGGACGTGGTGTACTTATGTTTTTCCCATGCTCCAGACGGAGTCCCTGCACAATTTTTTCCATGCACACTCTACACGTGGTAAGCGTGTGTGAGTGTGCCTTATCCAAGTTGCGGCCCGACTTCTCCACGGTTAAAACCGGCTAGGAGGAAGTGGGGATGCAGTGGATATTAGCCAAAAGACGGTCAGGGGCGGTGTGGTGGGTCGATGTTATTGGACGACAGGGCGTTTATACATCGGGGCTCCGCCCACTGTACCCATAGAGTCCAGTAGAGGGCGTAGCCTGTCTGAGATATAACGGGGGTTACGTATTGTAACCCTAGTTATATAAGCACAGGCGGAGCCCTCTACCTGGGTGCCCTGATTTTCCTAGGCCGCTCGCTGGAGAGGGTGTAGGATGGAGGGCGGAGGGCGTAGCAGCCTTATATTCTGTGGGCCTGCACGCGCATTCAGGTAGGCTTGCCCCGATTGGCCGGCTACGTTTACGTAACTCAGTAGGTGAAAGCACCCACAGCATGACAGAGAGTAGTACCCATAGAGTCCAGTAGAGGGAGGAGCCTGTGTGAAATATAACTAGGGTTACAATACGTAACCCCCCGTTTTAGCTACACTGTTTATTGTTTTTTGGCTTTGTTTTGCAAGTATCCCATGATAATGTGATCTACTGAGTCTAGCAATAATTGAGGTGATTCAATTACCATCCAATGTCCCCCTATTTACATAAAAAGAGATCATTTGAGCGGGGGAGTCATGGGTTACTGCAGCAGGCTTTCATACACAGACTAAAGGTCACAGTCATTACTGAACACACAGATATGTCAACACATGACACACTAATGAAATCAACATTGTATATCCATGGTCATGAACGCCGACTTCAGGGCAAAAAGGTCATTTATACATTTTCAAATAAAGCCACGAGGCACATTTATACATTAGGAAAAACACAAGCGATCCTCAATATTCAGACTCTTCCACACACACACACACACACACACACACACACACACACACACACACACACACACACACACACACACACACACACACACACACACACACACACACACACACACACGTAACACACACACACACACACACACACTAGGGGTTTCACCAACTAATCGACTAGTCGACTAGTCGACTACCTTTACCACTAGTCGGCGCTGTAGGCCCTAGTCAACTAGTCGTGAAAAAAATGGAGGTAAACGAGGTGCTGCAAAATGCTACAAAACACGTCCGACATTCTTATGTATGGCAGTACTTCAACGAAGATGTAACCAACTCCACAGTGAAGTGTCAGTTGTGTACAGCTGTACTGAAGTACAATACAAATGCATCTGCTATGCGCAACCATCTGAAGATGAAACACCCGCTGCCGACAGCTAGCACTAGCAGTAATGCTAGCACCAGTGAGCAACGGACCGGCGTCAGCACTGAACAGAGGCAAACGAACAGCAAGAAAACACGGGTCAACAGTGATGCGGATGATGAGCTACGGGATTACTGCCAGCGGACACCGCATATCCCCACAATGGATAATCCACTGGAGTGGTGGGCAGAAAACGTGCACCGCTTCCCCCGCTTTCGAGGAGCTACCTGGCTATTCCAGCCACAAGCACCCCGAGTGAGAGGGTTTTTTCCCTGGCAGGCAACACTGTCACCCGAAAGCGGTCAAGCCTCCTTCCCTCACATGTCGATGCGTTGGTGTTCAAACCAAAAATATGGAAAGGTGGACGTTATCGTGGAGGACAGAGAATAAAGTGTTGCGCACTGGATTTACGTGGCATTTATGTAAACAAGAGTTTTTTGCTGTCGATTTTGGTGAGTCCAGTTACTGTTTGTTATTTACTCAGCCATGTAACACAAATTAAAATGCAGTGTTTAATGTTACTGTATGAGTTCCAATAGAAAATACAGTTGTAAACCTCTCTTTGTGTGCCTTTATTATGACGTAACAACTAGTCGACTACTATTTTGAAAAACGTGTCGACTAGTAAATATTGGTAGTTGTGAAACCCCTAACACACACACACAGGGAGAGTTGGCACAACACAATAGGCCTATCCCATTTCATGGCTTGGCTGGGAAAAGCCTCAAAAACAGACAGCGTGTGAAAACTCAGCCTTTTCCACCTCACAGGCGTATCTGTTTGTGCATGTACTCTGTAATGTTTAACACCCCATGCAACAATCAGAGAGGAGGGGTCAGGAACATAGAGCAGCAGGGTTTACATCCCAGGGCAGAGACTAAAGACACAGCAGACACCAGCCCCCCCCCCCCCTTATTATGCCCCTTTTGAGCAAAAGCACACAGATCTTGTAAATATTTGTAACTTGTGTAATGCTTGACAACACTGCTACTGTGACAACACCATTTGTATCTACCCGTCTCTCTCTCTCTCTGTCTCTCTGTCCGTCTGTCTGTGTGTCTGTGTGTCTGTGTGTCTCTCTCTCTCTCTCTCTCTCTCTCTCTCTATCTTAAGGACAATAAAGCTTTGACCCGTTTTAAACCCTGTCCTCCTCCTCAGCCCTGTGGAGAAACGCCTCGATCGTTCACTTATTTTTCATAGAACCCTCTCCTAATTGAAAGCACTTTCTGTTGAGGGTGAGCCATCCAGCAACAGAATATTAGTTTTCCTCTAAGGGGCATCGGAGCCCCCCAGGAGCCCCTCCGACAGCCCACATCCCTCCCAGACACCCACTGTCTGGATCTACCAATTACAACTTCCACACCCTCTTTTTTCATTCCCTCCATTTATCCCTTTCATTCTATTCCCTCACCATTTTATCTTTCTTCAACCTTTATTTCTACATATGCCAGCTGCTTCCAGATTCACACTTTCGTTCCTTTCATTTTGTATCTCCCTCCGCATCCTACCAATTCTCCTCCTAATTTTCTCTCATTTCCTCTGTTGTTTCCACCGCCTGTTGTTGTGTGGCTGCTGGAGGCCCATCTGCACACCATTAGGTTGGAGACAGGCTTTTTGTGGCGATGCTAGGTGGGGACAGGTATGGCAATGACCTCCGTCACTAGGGATTAACGGGACAGAGCCATGTAAACAGCTCCTGAAAGAAAAGGACTCCACACAGCTCAGCGGCTGGGATTCAGCACTCAGTCCGGGACATTGGCTTTATCAAGAATCAGATATTGGTCTGTCAGTGTCGCTGACCACAGAAAGAGTTCAGCCTACACCGAGGGGGGGTTACTGTGGGACACTGAGAGCTGCCTCAGTCTGCGCTAAACATGTGGTGTAAAGTAACTAAGTACTCAAGAACACTGCTTAAATGTGATACTTTGTACTCCTAACCTACTGCAATTCAGAGGCATATATTGTACTTTTACTGCACTACATGTATTTAATACCTTGAGGCAGGGGTTCCCAAAGTGTGAGGCGCGCCTCCCCTGGGGAGATGGGTCTGGATGCAGACCGCAGGCAGGGGGCGGTTCCTATAGGGGGAGGATCCTATATCTATAGGATCCTCCCCTATCTATCCCCTATCCAATAGAATAATGACACTCAGCAGAAATACATACTGTAGGTGGCAGTAATGCAACTTAAGGGATTCCAGCTGCTTTTATAAATCCTCGCAGAAGAAGTCATTCGTTCTTTCAAGATGGCCGAACAACACGTTGAAACAGCGGTAATAGTATTTTCCAGAGATGCATGTTTATATTTATTGTAATGTCATTTTTCTTAACACACAATTGTCTCGTTATCTAAGTACAACATCGACTGTCCAACCTCGTTAAGCGTTAATAAAGTAAATAATAGTTGTATGTGGTAAAAATGTTTGTGGTATTAAATGCTAACTTAGCATGATGCTATAAACACGTTGGCCTATAGTCCCGTTTGCAACCGGGCCTACTCTACTGTTGTAATAACGTTAAGCTTAGATAGGTCAATAGATTATCAGGCTCGGTAAGAATACTGATTTGTGTTACCAAAGCTGATCGTCTAATTGACCTAAGGTTAGCGTATATGCTGTGATGCTAACCAGCACTTAGCATGATGCTAGTGTACTGTTGTGTACTGTTGTATTATCTTGGAAATATAAGTAGGCCTGCCCTACATACTGTAACTTAATCAAATAATATGGTATGGATTCGGATAGACAATATGGCTAGCTTGGTTGGTTGAATTGAGTAATAAGATGTGCGGTACTGATTAAGGTTGTAACTGTAACAGTTTGTAACTACTGGTTGTAATGAACCAGACGAGAGACGGACGCATCCTTTCAGTAAATGTCAGCTGCTAATCAATATGTAAAAATAACACTTCGGATGTGTCTTCTATAATTATGTAACATTAGTTATGGCATCATCAGAAATGTGGTAAAGTAATATGATTAGAGAAGAGTCACTGGTCATCTAACACATGCTTAATAGCTCACCTAACACTATTAAAGACAGGTTAAAGAATGTAACATAATAAAAACTACCTAATATCGATAAGCAAAAACACTAGTTATATTATACAAATTATGTGACCCCTTGAGCTGCATAAACTAATAAGCAATCCAATTAAAATATAAATATCAAAGCTCATTCAAAAACTTTCCTGTCATTTATATGATATGAATGGTTACTGTTGAAAGTGCAAATAAAAACAGGTGGAATAGTAAACAATTGCTCATTTTCTTCCAGATTCACCCAACTGTTTACAAGGGGGATGCCCTTCTAACACCCCTTTGTGAAGGCCCTAATAAGTACAAGTGCACATTATGCAGCAAGGTGGGGGACTATGGCCATATTGTGGCACATCTGCAGACCCATAGAAGAGCAGCTGTTAAACATGGAGGTATTTCTTAATCTAAATAATTCCACTGCTGCTACTGTGGGGAGATTAGAACCCAGCCCACTATACTGAAACATGTTCAGAAGTGCGCAGGGGCAGCCTGCAGTGTTGGATCGCTTCGCGAGAGTAAGTGATGCACATGAACACACCAGAAGCAGTGGTCATAACCTTATTCCCCCTAACGACAACTTAAACAAAACATGGGAAAAAATGTATTATACAACTATACTGCTATAATGTAATCTATCCACTCTCTCCCCACCAGCCGCCACTGTCTCCTCCTCAGCCTACCCTGTCACCTCTGCAGCCTCCCAAATTGCAACAGCATCTGTAGCCTCCACTCCACTCCAAGCCATCAGTTGCAGCAAAGTAGTCCAGTCAAGGGCCAAAAGGACAACATGCCCTTTGTGTAAAACTGAATCATATATGAAAAACCTCAAGACCCACATGGATCGACGTCACTCATCATCTGTTCCTGATATTACTTCTAATCACCATCTTCCATCCCAATGCTTAGACCTCAAAAAGGGCATTGTTGCTGTTGGAAGAACATTTTCTGGGCTGAGAAACCCCATTCATGTACAGAAGTTCACCTTGGGAAACAGCCACCAAGTTGTTTGTGAGCTTGAAAATTTCAAGCAGGCATCAGAATTGTTAACATGTTTATGTTTAATGAAGACTTTCCTCTTTGTATGTACTGTATATATTTTCCTTTGTACAATGTATTGGTATGTAGTATAGATTTCATGTTTAGTATTTGATGTGTATTGTAATGTTTCAAAAATAATAAATACGTTAATTAATTAATTAATCTTACCACCAGACACTACATGAACAAATTAATGATACACATCAGGACAGTAACTTCAACTTCAGTATTTTAGGTGTACAGAAACCTCTACTCATGTTGTTAAATGATATACAGCAATATCTTCCGTAACATGTAGTTGATTGATTTGAATAATAATTACTACCTCTGCACAAACAGTAAAAAATGATATGCCTACAATTTATGAGTTAGGGTTACGGTTAGGGATAGGGTTGACTCTGTATTCATTATGATCTGTCAATAGGTCAATTAATTTGTCTTCTCTGTGGGTTATATACTCTTCATTCTTTATGCAAATTAATTATAATTATTATTTTTCAAAGTTCCTTTATGATTCATTCAAAGCATTAAAATAAATGAGAAACAGAGCGTCATATACCTTTAAGAAATACGTGGGGGGCGGGGCTCATAACCCTTTAGGAAACGCCCCCTATAGGATCCACCCCCTTTAGGATCCGCCTCCTTGCTGCGGTCTGCATACAGACTCTATTGTCCCTGGGGGGCGCCAGAGAGCTTCAAGGGAGGCGCAGCCGCCAAAAAAAAGAAGAAGAGAAACAGTGAAATCTAGCTAGTTAACTTCAGCTAAATGTATGCGAGCGGCAAAATATGGATAGATTTTTTGTGAAGTTACCTAAAGTGAGAGCGGAGACAGCGTCTGTCAGAAAACGGAGGAAGTATAACAGTGATTATTTGAAGCTAGGATTTTCATGGACCGGTCCTGATGACACTCCATAGTGTGTTATCTGCAACGAGGTGCTAGCTAATGACAGTATGAGACCATGTAAACTCCGGCGTCATATTGAGACGAAACACCCATGTTTGGTGACCAAGCCACAGAAGTGTTTTGACCGGAAGCTCAAGGAATTGCAGTCACAGAAAAGTTTCATTGACACATTTAGCACTGTGAATACAAAGGCAACCGAAGCATCATACCGAGAGGCGTTACGGATAGCTAAGGCCAGCGCCATATAGATAGAATTCTATCTATATGGCGCTGGCTAAGGCAGGTAAACGAGTGCAACGTATGAGGAAGCTGCCATCCTTAACCTCAACATGTTTAAAACATAAAGATCAAGAGGTTTAAAAAAGCTATTGTTGAATGTTTTAAGGAGGTGACGCTCAGCCAATCAGAAAAGAGAAAGGTAGCGAAAACAGAGCATTTTATGACATTTTCTCTCACTGGACCTCTTTGAAATGCAATTGAATACACCTGCATTATAGCAACAACAACAATAATAATAATAATAATAATAGTAATAATAATAATAGCAATAATAATTGGGAGGGGGGGCGCGGCTGTGATTATGTTCTCTGAGGGGGAGGCTCACCTTCCCACACTTTGGGAACCCCTGCCTTGAGGTACTTTACAGATCGTGATGAATGATGTGAAGTATAATCAAGTGTTAAATCAGACTTTAGTTCCACCTGGAGTAAATCCACAAGCTACCCTGCAGTATACAAAGTCATTCAAACTAGCTGCACCTTTACCAGCTTCGATAACACTTGAATGATCAATCATTATAAAACATATCATATATGTTATTGTGAAATGGACCAATCGTGCAGATTGTTCCATCTCAGACTAATACATATGAGATGACTCCTTGGACTTTTGCTACTATATTTTGATGATAATAATAATTGTAACTTTAGTAACATTTGCAATACAGGACTTTTACTTGTTACAGAGTACTACTACACTCTGGTATTTTCACTGGTACTTCTTCCAGCTTTGGTTAAAGGATCTATTTTCAAATTCTTAAGAGTCAGCCAAAATCCTGAGACTATTGTATGAAGTCACTACTTATACTCCATTTTATTTGCCATGAAACTTTATAATATATATTTCAGGCAAGATTGATCACAGCGCACATAGATTTGCTGTGCATGATGATTGTATTTTGCACTTGAAGAACTACACAAAATAAGTTAATTCAAAGCTAAAGGAGACGTTATTGAGCACAGAACGTTTTGTGTTATTAACTGCAAAGCCTCAATAATTTTTTTAGGACACTTTAAAGAGCCTGTGACAGCCTCCCAACAACTGTTGTGCAATGAAATATTGGGCTACTAGTTATCTCGAACAGTCAGCTTAAAAAAGAAGGTGCGATACCGTTCCGATAAATATCAATAATTTCGAATATCGCGGGGAAATTCCTTCGACTCATTTTGAAGTTTTGGGGGAAGCCGGAAGTGACGTTAATGCGGGAACGCTTCACTGTGCGGTTAGAGAGCCAAACACGGACAAAGTGTGTTGTCATGCGTAGAAATGGTGAATTACTGAGTTTAGGCACGTTAATAACGTTTTAATGAAGTTGAATACAGAATATTTATATTTGTCAGTGCTTTTATGTCAATTCGGCGAACATAAACATAAATGATCGTGGTGAAGATAATGATTAAATTAGGATTAAAAATCGGTAGTGAGAGCTGCTGAATTTCCTCCCGTCGGATGTGATATAAAAACAAATCGATTATTTTTGTAGTTGTAAACTCAAGTAGATGAAACTATATTTATTAGTGCTTTCATGTCAATTCGGCGAACATATGATACATTAAATGATCGTGAGGATGATGATTTAAAAATCGTTTGTTTGAGCCGGTCTGCATTTCCTGATGAGAAAACAAACCGATGCTTTTTGTAGTTGTAGTACACCAACATGGATTAAACGTGTGGTTTTTTTACCACAATGTTGGGGAAATTAATGGATAAAATGCACGGATTATTATTATTAGTCCCACTCCGATCGGGACAGGTCCACCGTTTCCCCGCAGCGAGGCTCCCCCCGTTGACAGTTTACGTGGGCTGGGCTGGGTGCGGTGGCGGACTGGCCATCGGGACGAATCCCTATGGGCCGGTACCGAAGTGGGCCGGTCGGATAAGTCACTAGCACATCCCCCACTCCCCCCGTTGACAATTTACTAGCGGTACCGAAGTGGGCCGGTCGAGAGTCCCGGGATGATTTTTAGTCCCAGTCCACCACTGGCTACATGACCGTATTATCGCCCATATTGACGCACCTAATTCCTAAACTTCTAACAGACACAACATAAACCGATCCTTCAGCCTCATATGAGCTCTCAGACACGTTCAAAATTAAACTGTCATCGCTGTCTGAGCTTGCTGCTGTGTGCGCCATCGTGCGTTTACATGCAGATGCTGGGATCCTGAATGGTGCACCTGGAGCGCTCTGCCCGCAATGACGTCACACATAATTTGGCGGGACTTGAAGAATCCCAGAGAAGATCCAGAAAATGGTCAACATTGAAGGGCAGATTAATGGTTATCAAAGTACAAATATCCAAAATCAGTTCAGTAACGGTTTTCAAGGGGACAATATTTACTCAAATTGATGGGTTTGGATGATGGGGGAAACTCTTGTCACAGGCTCTTTAAGTGATCTGTGGTTCCTGTAATGTCAGGGTCAGATTATTACCTCTGTGCTGAATATGTATTGGAACACATATTCTGATCAGCCAGTGGTTTTCAAATGCAGCACTGACATTTTGTATCAAAGGTAGGTTATTCAGACTCTCATAAGGCAGCATCTTTCCAGAAACTAAAGGAATTTTAAATGATATGATGCTGATGATTTAGATTTTAGCTCCATGATCTACACTTATGATGAATCATATGTAGGGAATTTAACTGTAAATATGTCTACGTTGATTATTAAAAAATATGACGTTTGTCCTCTGTAAACTTTGAATACAACAATTAAATCTGCCATCTAGCCACTATCAAGAAGCCCTTCTCCTTGGACAAAAAATGACTGTTCATTTTTTTTTAACCCACATAAATCTATAATGTAATGCCTAACTAGGCTTAGCTATACTGACCACTGATCAAAGGTGGCATTTATGTTTAACCCCATTTATATCAAACTAAAGGCCCGGACACACCAACCCGATTTTGGCCGTCGATAGATGTCCGGCCGTCGATGAGCGTCCTGTCGCCCTACTCAGATTGGTGTGTCCCGCACCGTCTTGTCTTTTTGGCCGTGCCGACACCTTCCGCCGCCGATTCGAAATGTTGAATCCGGAGGCTGTCGGCTAAAAGTCGTTGGCCAAAGAAATCACTCTGATTGGCTATTCAGCTTAGCAAATCAGTGTATGAGAAGCGGAACGGAAGTGAGGGACCAAAACAAACGATTAAGCGTCTTAATCGTTTGTCTAGGTCCCTCACTTCCGTTTCGCTTCCCAGCCGCTGAGCTGTGTGGAGTCCTTTTCTTTCAGGAGCTGTTTACATGGCTCTGTCCTCGCACACACAGACGGCTATTCTTTTTCATTTTCATCTCACCTAGACGCAAGAGTTTATTTTTCATCATGGCGATTCGGAATGAAGAAACCGAAAATGGAACACACATGCTATTTGTTGTTTGTTTATATCACGCAGTCTGTTCTTCTTCTCTTGGTTATCACGCAGTCTGTCTTCCGGTTGTTGCATCTTTTGAATGATGAAGACACACTACCACCGCCTGCTGGTAAGGAGAGTTATTGCCACTCATGAATGCGCAGTTCGTACGTGCTACTTGGCCGTTGGCTGAAGTCTTTGCGGTGTGTTCCAGTGCGACCGTTGGCCAAAACGCAGGAGACGTGAAGCGATACAACAGTCGTGTTCCGTCGGGACGTGTTCTTTGGTGTCAGTTTCCTGTGTCAGGGCCTTTAGACCTCAAACTCAGTCACAAAGTAGAATCAACACCTCACTTAAACACCAAACACTGAATAAAATATTTATTGCCGGGCTGTTGTATTAGAGTGAGTCACATTTTTTTTTCTTGGTAACTGTGTCACATTTGAATAAAGAGTCATAAATACTTCATCAATCATCTTGTGACAGCTGTTATGTCCCGGGGCTCGGGACATAAAGCTCTCCTCAGCGGCTAAAGGCCAGCTACACAGCATTCATCAAAACTCCAGACACAAGTTCAAAAGAACTTCAGCAAAACAAAACTCAAACTAAAGACAAATCTCTAATCTAGGTTTCTAAACTGAAACAAGAGAGGAGTAATGAACAGCTTCTCAACACTATCTGCTGTAAGTGCTCCATGTGCACAGTGCTATTTAATAACAGATTGGAACCAGTTCCAGCTCAAACCAAAAAAAGTTCCAAAAGGTGTGCACGACATAAAGAAATGTATCATCAAAACCACAGTTACTGGGTTTGTGTTAGAAAGTATTGTCATTATTTTTCCTCTGTTGAGTTGTTTGCTGATTGACATCTCTTTCTTACCGTCAGAGCCAATGGAATCGAGGGAAAGTTCCCCATACACACACACAGTTGACCAAATAAGGAGTAAGAGAGACGCCTAGAAAAACCGGAAGCTGCGCTAACCTCTGGTGGCTGCCATTAGCAGCACATTTTTCTTTTCCGATTTTTGCATAAAAATGGAATTATGGATTATCAATACGTTTTTCAAAGTGACTGACTGTTGGAGATTTGGAGGATGTTGAAAACCAACCTCGTCTCCGCGTGTCGTTTTATAAGCTGGGTGAATTCGGGAAAATAAAGGGATTAAGAAACACCAGAATACAAGTTAAACAATAATCCTGCTTTTAATGATATACAGTAACGATACAAAATACAAATAAATCACGAAGCACTCTGCAGAGTACTCCGGGCTCAGGTTCTACCACGTGTGAGACAGGTCTCAGGAACGGCCGGTGAAAAACAAGAGCGCGAACCAAAGGAAAACACAGGCTTTCATACTAAAACACAGGAGGAGGTGTGTGCCTGCTTTTCCCCAGAGGTCATCTTATTGGGAGAGACCAACACATGGCCTGTCGCACCCAATCAGTGCGACACAGCAGAAGAAACCCGGAAACAAAAAGTCTCATTCAGTTTGACGAAGACCAGACACCTTTTGGTGTCTGGTACGAACTTGCTCTCAACAACAAGTTTCCTTATCTTATTTCACATCTTGCAGCCAGCACACACACATCCCCTTTATGGCCCTTGGTCCCTGAGTCCATCTCCCCCCCTCAGGTTACCACACACAAGTTAAAAGTATGTTTTAAGATATAGTTGTTATAGTTGGCTAAATATACGTAATACATGTTAATTACTTTCATATCAATAACAACGAGGAACACATTACCTATGCTCTTAAGCAGTATTAGAGATGCTTTTCAAATAGTCAAACTTCTCACAGGCTTACCTATAGCCCCTCCATTTGTTTGAGCTATTGTTCACATCTTTACTTCAAATAAAAGGTTTCACATTGTATATTTCCAGCTTCCTTTACACATGCTGCTATTATTAACACAAAGTAACTAACCACACACCTCTATTGAAAACAAGTCGATTCCCCTGACAATTGACCTGCTGAACCTCTTCGGAATGTGTCCCCTCCCCCAACTCTCTCGTCCCTGTCATAAAAACTGCTTCCATTTCATATAGAGTAATACAAGATGTTTAAGCTAATTTCTCCACAATGTTTGTAGCCATTTAGTACCCACACATGAAAGAATAAGAACAGAGGTATAGTTGACCAGTAATCATGTAGCATTTATATTTACTTCAATGAAAACACATACACATCTGCTACAAGATTGTGTCACGCACCCCCTTCTTTTACGAGGGAAGCATTCCAGAGCCTTGGCCTTATTCCCAAATAAGGATGTCCCCTGCTCCCATCTCTCTCTAAACACACAGAATTCACCTCAATATATTGGGGGAGGAAAGGATACTTTGTCCCTTCAAATTTAACACACATGAACATATATATATAAGGTGACACCAAAATGAATATACCAGATTTAACTTTCCTGTCATACCCCGTTACTTTAATACTTCAAATAATTCAAATAATCCTTCAATTTCCCCCTTTTGGTCTCGCATTAACGAGACCAACACACATAAGACATTTGAAACAAAACTACTGTCCTTCTTTAATACTGTGTCTGTCCCCCTTCATTAAACCTTTGGGAACAGAAAACAACCTCCAATGACAATGAAGAAACTATCAGAGTGAGAGCCTGAGTGCCAGACAGCAGCATCCTTGCGTGTTGTTGAATCATCAGGGCCCCCCCCCCCCTCAGCGGAATACGCCAACAAGGGCAGCTGATAGGGAGGGGGAGATGCGGCCTTTCCTTCAAAGGTGGAACTGATGAATCTGATCAGAGAGAAGTAGACTCCTCTGCTGCCTCGAGAAGTCCCCCAGCCCGCTGACGCCTCCTTCCAAGTCGTCTGCTGTAGGGATGTCCGCGAGGTCCTTCTCCTCCAGTCCGCTGATGCCTGCTTCCAAGTCGTCTGCTGTAGGGATGTCCGCGTTGACGATAGCCAGGTCCATCCTGATGTCCTCCAAGGTCCTAGCCGGAGTGTTCCTCGCCGCACACTGGCTCCAGTAGTACCAGATGTCCCCCTTTGCTCCTCGGCGGACGGCATGAGATGTCCTCTGGGTCACTCTGTAGAGGCCGGAGAACCTGGAGTTGAGTCACGTAGGCCTGACGACCTTCAGCCAGACGAACTCCGCTGTGTCGGCCTCCTGCTCCTCGGGTCCCCCTTTTGGCGTCAGCAACCTGTGTGGAGAAATCTGATACCCACCCCTCAAGTCTACGCTCAGTGCTTCTGGGCCCTCAGGTGTTTGACCCACCACTGGTAGGCCGCTTCAGAATTCTAATACTTGGCCTGTGTCAACAAAATAAACCCCAACATCTTCAGGTGAACTAAATAACATATCTCAATAGCTCTGAATTCCTGACAAGCATCTGTGTTATTATAAATGAAATCTTTGAGATCCCATTTAAAATCTAAATATAATATGAACTGCTAACGTCTCTGGTAATGGAACACACTAATGTTATGGATTAAAAACAACTAAAATCATGATACTGACAAAGTGAATAATTTCCAGGCGAGACTGCTTCTACCTGTCAGTGCTTGGATATTATCAAGCTGAAAAATGAATACAGAAATCCAACATACTGTCATCAAATGTCTTTCTATTATGACTTTAAATTAAATGTACATACCCATAATGATCTAAACAGTCTATGGCTTTTACTTCTTTACCAGGCTAGTTACAAGATGTTGTCTAAATTAAATTCTATCTCATTACATTACAATGTTTTAACTTAGCTGTAATATGTTCTTTCTACACTTCAAACCTCAGTTACTTTAATACCTGTTGAAATATTACCAAATTGTTTTCATTATCACAGTTCACCTTCTCATTCTCATTCTGGAATTACCTTTCTCTCAGTAGCCCCTTGGCCACTGATTCTGCATCTGTGTTACCTGTTATAACTCAATCAATATTAGAAACATGTCAACATTCATCAAACAGTATCTTATCCCCAGATATGGAGCAGGTTAAATCTAAAACTGTCAATCAATGGTCAGATTGAACAGACACGTCGGGTCACCACTTGTTGGAGATTTGGAGGATGTTGAAAACCAACCTCGTCTCCGCGTGTCGTTTGACAAGCTGGGTGAATTCGGGAAAAGGGAGGGATTAAGAAACACCAGAATACAAGTTAAACAATAATCCTGCTTTTAATGATATACAGTAACGATACAAAATACAAATAAATCACGAAGCACTCTGCAGAGTACTCCGGGCTCAGGTTCTACCACGTGTGAGACAGGTCTCAGGAACGGCCGGTGAAAAACAAGAGCGCGAACCAAAGGAAAACACAGGCTTTCATACTAAAACACAGGAGGAGGTGTGTGCCTGCTTTCCCCCAGAGGTCATCTTATTGGGAGAGACCAACACATGGCCTGTCGCACCCAATCAGTGCGACACAGCAGAAGAAACCCGGAAACAAAAAGTCTCATTCAGTTTGACGAAGACCAGACACCTTTTGGTGTCTGGTACGAACTTGCTCTCAACAACAAGTTTCCTTATCTTATTTCACATCTTGCAGCCAGCACACACACATCCCCTTTATGGCCCTTGGTCCCTGAGTCCATCTCCCCCCCTCAGGTTACCACACACAAGTTAAAAGTATGTTTTAAGATATAGTTGTTATAGTTGGCTAAATATACGTAATACATGTTAATTACTTTCATATCAATAACAACGAGGAACACATTACCTATGCTCTTAAGCAGTATTAGAGATGCTTTTCAAATAGTCAAACTTCTCACAGGCTTACCTATAGCCCCTCCATTTGTTTGAGCTATTGTTCACATCTTTACTTCAAATAAAAGGTTTCACATTGTATATTTCCAGCTTCCTTTACACATGCTGCTATTATTAACACAAAGTAACTAACCACACACCTCTATTGAAAACAAGTCGATTCCCCTGACAATTGACCTGCTGAACCTCTTCGGAATGTGTCCCTCCCCCACCTCTCTCGTCCCTGTCATAAAAACTGCTTCCATTTCATATAGAGTAATAAAAGATGTTTAAGCTAATTTCTCCACAATGTTTGTAGCCATTTAGTACCCACACATGAAAGAATAAGAACAGAGGTATAGTTGACCAGTAATCATGTAGCATTTATATTTACTTCAATGAAAACACATACACATCTGCTACAAGATTGTGTCACGCACCCCCTTCTTTTACGAGGGAAGCATTCCAGAGCCTTGGCCTTATTCCCAAATAAGGATGTCCCCTGCTCCCATCTCTCTCTAAACACACAGAATTCACCTCAATATATTGGGGGAGGAAAGGATACGTTGTCCCTTCAAATTTAACATACATGAACATATATATATAAGGTGACACCAAAATGAATATACCAGATTTAACTTTCCTGTCATACCCCGTTACTTTAATACTTCAAATAATTCAAATAATCCTTCACTGACACATTGCTATAACCTATGGATTAACATTCAGCTGCGTTTTTTCTCGTTTTAATGCCATTGAACACGACTTTTGATCAGAATAACAGCTAAGGTGAGCATATCTCCGTATTTTGCTACCTAAAGCTACGTGTGTGTTGTATTTGCTTCCCCTGTCACGAGTTCTGATCGCTCAGTGATGATCCTTATATTTCTGTAATCTGTGGACTCTCAGGATGTTATCTAAGCTTGTTTGTGCAGATCCAATAAGTATATTGATCAGTGTAGCTAGAGTTCTGTGCTAACGGCCTTAACACTAGGACCGCCAGAGTTCGCTGTATACCTAAAACCGCCAACGGGAAAATGTACCTGCTATAGATTTTCAAGGTACAATGTTCTTTTATTTATCATACAGAACAGTGAGTTTTGATCACACAGGGATGAAACTTATACCAATAGAATCTGTGGACTCTCAACTTTTCATATGATATAGGTTGTGCAGATAGCATGAAGTTTAAAATATCGCTAAGAGTGCTGATTTAAACGCTTGTTGTTAGACTTGTGTTTTGTTTAGGTACAAATCTCTCTATCTCTCTCTATCGATATATCTGTAATGTTGTGTTCCATGAACATATAATTGTCTACATAAATAGACGACGCGGACTACTTCTCTCATTCCGAGTGTCCATCTTTATTCAACTGGCACGTAACCTGCACACATGCATTACGTCCCTCAACGTGAGCTCAGTCATCCAAGATCTTGTATTCTCCAAGATGTTACACTATCTATAACTATCTATCTGTCTATCTCTCTCTCTATCCATCTATCAATATATCTATATATCTATCTCTCTCTATCTATAAGGAACTGCAGTAGACAAAAGGCGTTGCTATAGCAACACGTCATGTTTACGCTGCATTTTCTATGAGTTAAATATTACCCGCTGGCGGATATGGGTATAAATGGCATTTCTTTTGGCGATTTTTTCAATCTGACTTCATATTGACAATTGTTAACAACAGAGGGTGCTACATAACACACTTTCAGGAAAAGTCACAGACTGGGAGGCTTTAATATGTTATTGAGCAAAAGTTACATACAATCAAAAAACAGCTGCGGGTAAAATTGACCCGTTGGCGGTTCTAGTGTTAAGATTGTTTCGTTCGTAGCTAATTCAGAGGCTCTGCGCTAGCTTTGTGGTTTAAAAAAAAAAAAAAAAGATCAGTTAGCTTAGTTTCTTCCCGTTATATGGATATAAAACATTCATAGTTTATTGAATATTAAGATGCCCTCAGATGCTGTTTCCTGCAGATGACCCGGTATCGGGGGTGCTGTGTAGAAGAGGTTAAAGGTGGGGTAGGTAAGTTTCAGAAACCGGCTCGAGTGCACTAAAATTTGAAAGTACACAGCCAAAAAGAATCCTTACAGAGAGCACCTCCTCCGCGAGAGCAGGCTGCAGTAACGTTACATATCAGGCAAAGCTAAACACATCTAGGTTAGCAATACTACACAGCCAAAGCGACTCCGATATTGACTCTGGTTTGACTTCTCCTAGCTTCCACTTTCTTTTTGTTCTTAATTTGCTAAGTCAAATTTTTTTCTTTTGCGACCAGTAGACGATGTTGAACCTAACTCTGCCATGGTGGAAGTGGCCGCCTGTTGCCGGCGAGTCATTGAAGTACTGCTGCAATGCACGCCCAATGAGGGCACTCCCAATGAGGGCACGAGATACATTTGTGCATGCACGAGATGGAAGGCTGACAGACAGGGCGGCAAAGTTGTAGTTTTTACAGTATTACGGGTTCCACAGATGACATTTTTTTATGGATTTTTTGTCAAAGCACTTAAGATATTCATTGCTATCGGGATGTTAAGAGCATTCCATGGAATATAACAAAAAGTGTATCTCGAGCCGGTTTCTGAAACTTACATACCCCACCTTTAAGTATTATATTCAGTGAAAAGTCTCTTTGTTTCCGGATATGTCTTTGTATTAATTTGCTGTCAACCCTTCTCCTCCTTGTTTACCATTTGTTTTGATATTGAGTATATTGGGTGTGTCCACAGCACAAATTAATCAGCACAAAAACAGCCATGCAATACTCACCAATCTGCTGCTCTCACTGTTTTATGAATTCCAAATTAACTCTCACTTACTGGTTCTTGGGGATGCTAGCACAGCTGTGTTGATAGTGTCTTCTAGGCATGTACTGATTTGAAAATCTAATAAGAATCAACATATGTGTCTTGGAAATGTATTACATTTCAACTGTATTATGAGTTTTAAGAGCACATTTTAAATCTGGGCAGTAACAAATGTTTATTGTATTGCCGTCATATCTGCTCTCACTTCGTATGAATGTCTACAAGTGATGCCATATGTCCGGTGGATGTGGCATTCATCAGCCTGATCAGTATGCAGGGCATCTCTCTTACAGCGCCGTGGATCCTATAATTCACCTGGCTGTGCTTTTAGAGACCTGGGAAAATACATCCATTCACAGACTAAAAGGCAATGGCTGCAATTCCATTTAGATTTATGGCTCATTCTCATTGATCAACATAGTTTACTACTGCACTCTGGAAAATAGAGGCATGGAGAAGCAAAAAATAAAACAGAGAATTGGTCACAATGTGAGAGTGCTGGAAAAAGGAGGATAAGAGGAAACAAGACAATACAAACATGTGTTGTTGAACAAAGTTTAGAGTTGTTAGTGAGAAATGCCAAGGCTCTGAGCAGTTTTAAACATGCTCTGCCGTGCTCCTGACATAATGGTGTTGTAAATCCGTCGCTATGTTCCATAGAAGTCTTATCTTCACCAATTGATTGGGGCCACTATGGTTGCTGCGTAATGATGTATGGAGTCATCCTGTTGTGCTTCACAACAAACAATCAACACTAGAAGCCAATATGGGTTGTTCCATGCGTGAGGATGTAAATCCAAAATGGCACTTAATGCTCAACAAGCGCAGTAAAAGTTCCCTTCTGCGAAGCTTTGCCAATTACTTACAACTCAGAGCTGAGCAAAACAGGGGCAGACAGCTGTCACATGTGACTCTACCATGTAGCCATGAAGAGTTCAGCTGAAAATACGCACCACAGAATCAGCAGTATAGCGATTGGTTCTAATTCAAGGATGACTGGTGCGCCCTGACAGGACCCAGGATCCTCACCAATAGCGATATCAGCTGAATTACTCCTAAATAAGGACCAGACCGGGCCACATCTATTCTATGGTCACGGCCATTAAGTTTAGATATTTTTTCTCTAAACGTAATATCATTTATTTCAACTAACTAATACAGTTATGTGAAATCTGTTGACATAATACATTAAGATCAAGTCAACGTTTCAGGTTTTAGTTCAGTGTGGACCCACCTCCTCCAGCCTGTTACATGGAACAGGGTGACCTAATCAGGATACCAAAGAAAGTTACTGTAATCCCTACAGTTACATTCATTTTATTATTATTATTATAGCAAGATTACAGTGTTACAATACATTTTAAGATAACAATCTATATGTTATAGGGACGTACTGCCTGAATTTTCTTTTTGGATTTAATTTAGGCTACTTTAATTAAAATAAAACAATGTTAAATGCAGTTGGTGATCACCTGATGTATTAAATTGTCTTGTCTTGCAATATAAACTTTAGTAAAAAACATCTTATGGATTTTTAATTTCTCTTATTATTTGTGTTGCATTTTATTTTGAAGTTATCCAAAAGTAACAGAAATGAATCAGGTTACTTTACGTTTACATTGTGATACACACATAACGTTCTGATCAACATTTCTTACAGGTAACTTGTAATTGTACCAGATTACATATTTAACGTAACCCTTCCAGCCCTGACTACCAGTTATCAAGCCATGTAGATTGCTCAATAATCGACAGAATAATAGAGTTGAGAATAAACTCTTATTTTGTGGAGCAGTTAAAAATGTGCTTCATAATTTTATCGTCTGACCTAGCTAACAGCTCCCTCCATCCTGGAAAATATTTGTTTAATTCCTAGGCCAAGAGAATGTAATATGTGGGTTAACAACGATTTGTGGGTTGTAAGATCTCCACTCTGCTCCCCTCCCTTCTACTTCTCTGCCTTTCATGAATGATCTATATGCACTGTGAGAGGAGGCCTGCAGGCACGCGGACCGGTCACGTCCTTGGAGGGAAAGACAGCTTTGGCAGAAGACTTTAATGCTCTGGTTTTCGTCTCTGCTGGAAGACAACAGGCGGACAATAGCTCCATCAAAGTGTGTATCCTTGACCCTGCTACCAATGGCTGCAGGGGATGAAAGACATGCAAATATGTCCTACTGTGTCAGTCTTCACAGATCTCTTTGAAAGCTGATATATATATTTTTAGACTCATGCTGCCAAGCTAAATCTTTAACCAATCAAAAACATCAAAAGCAGATGCAATCACAAGAAATTGATCTCTTTCTACACCATTAGGCACAACAGTTGCACCGTTTTAAAAGCAGTAATTATAAATGCAATGCAATGACAGCTACTGTAGAAAAAGGGTCATTTTATTGCGAGAAGTCATCAATGAACTGTGGTAAACTCAGAACTTAAAAATTATGAAATAAATATGCTATGTTTTCCTGTAAGGCATTCTGTCAACAGCTCTGGTTTACTCTTTTGTGAACTTTTGTACTTCAAGTTTCTTAACCACATTGGTTGAAAGTAACTAAGTACACTTACCCAAGTATTTTACTTAGGTTCACATTTGAGTTACTTGTACTTTACCCCAGTATTTCCATGTTCTACTACTTTATACTTACTATATACTCTTTTACCTGGTTAAATAACGGATATATATATAATCTACTACATTTTGGAAACAGATTTCAAACTTTTTATTTTACAGATTTATTTACTAGTTATTTTATAAATTCAGATTTTGACACACAATACTTGTGTGTCAACATCTTTTATCAAATCTGATTATTCATTATAGATTAAACCATCAAAAGTAATTTACAGATCCAGCTTTTTAAATATGAAGATTTGCTTCAAAACATTACAGGGAACATATGGAAGGGTTTCAAGGCATTTCAGACACCTTTACACTGCTAAACAATTTAGAATACTCACATACAGGATTTTACAAATGTGTAAAGTTATAATGTATCAAGGTTTTTTTTAGACTAATACTAATAAACCTTACTGTGTGTTGATGATATGTTTGAGCAAGACACTTGTAAGGAGGCCAGGAAACTGCCTGTGCAAGATGCAATTGCACAACATAATTGAACCTTGAGTATGTGGTATTATCAAAATATATAACAATCATAACAACTTTTCTTTATGATTGAAAAGCTCAGATGGATGAGGCCTACACAGCATACATACAGTACATCTTCAGCACTGTTCACATCTTACGTTTTATTATTTTATTATCTTTGCTTTTTAATGCCTGTTTTTAATTGCCATTTTATTATATGTTTCTGCTGTATTTATTCTTAAATGTCTTTTATTTTGTAAAGCACTTTGAATTGCCGTGTGCTGAAACGTGCTATATAAATAAACGTGCCTTGCCTTGAGTGAGGAAAGGTAACACACACAGTGATAGTGCATGTACTATTATGTACATGGACAATTCACGCAATCATTTTGGATTGGGAACACAACAATTAAGACCTTGATACAAATGTTATGTTATGTCTTATCGTGGAAAACCCTTTCTTTCTAACTTTTAGAAACATTACCAAAAATCTAAGTGATAGTGTTTGAGGGTATTTTCAAAGACCAATATCTTTCGTCAGTCTAACATTTTTATTTACAGCCTGTGTTCACCTCTAAATCTTGAAATGCACTTGATTGTGGTATCAGCAGGCGGAACCTCTGAAGAATGCAAACTCAAGCAAACTGACGGGCCACCCCACAGCTCCATGGTGACCTGCCACTTTAACAATTGATTTGAACATTTTCCTGCTTGGTTTTAAAGCCTTGAACACTCCGGTCTGATCTGCTAACTCCACATGAGCCTGAGCGCTACCTGAGACCCCCAGCATGGCCCTGCCGGTCATTCAAAATCTCCACTTGTCAGTAAAGATGACGGAGGTTTTGCTTTGATGTACTTAAATGATTCTGTTTTCTTCAAGTTTGTATTTTGTTGGTCGAACGCACTTATTGTAAGTCGCTTTGGATAAAAGCGTCAGCTAAATGCAATGTAATGTAATGTAAGCTTTCTGCGGCCGTCACCTGTGGATCAAACAAAGCAGTTCCACTGCACCATCACCTCCAACAGTTTTACCTCATTGCACTTGCAGTCAATAATCAACACCCCTATTGATTTAAGTAATATACTCTTTATTTTCTTTAAACCTGTCATTATTGAGTTTACTGCACACATTTTAAAAAGAAGAAGATGAACCTTTATGAATCACCCGGGGAAATTCAGTGTTTCACTCTGGCTTGTATTAATACACACACACATTATACAGGTAAGTATGAAGGGCTGTGTAGGCCACAATTCAAACTCACCTCACACACACACTATTGAAAACATCTGGCCTTGCACACACACTACTAAAATACTCTCACATTCACTACTGAACACCTCACACACACACACTACTGAAAATTAACCTCACACACACACAACTGGAAATTAACCCCACACACACACTATTGAAATACTTTCACATTCACTAGTGAACACCTCGCATACACAACTGAAAATTAAACCTCACACATGCAACTATAAATTAACCTCACGCACATACTACTGAAATACACGACTACAATACTTTCACATTCACTCGTGAAAACCTCACACACACACACACACACACACACACACACACACACACACACACACACACACACACACACACACACACACACACACACACACACACACACACACACACACACACACACTCCTGATAAACAATTTGCTTAAAGAGCATCTTGCAGGTTTTTATTTTTTCTACATTTATGCTTAAACTTGCTTGAAAATTACAATTAAAAAAGTGAATGCAGGATTTGATATGTTTTACGAGACATAAGGGCAGGAATTCAGAGGGAAAGGAGCAATTTTGAGCTCTGCTCTTAAAAACTGCTTTTTTTTAAGGTCATACGTTAAACGCGTCATATTACATCACACAGGGGACACATCTCCGCTCTCTGACCGCGGGTATAGTGGAGTTGCGTTGAGTAGAACGGTTGTGTTTTAAGGAGCTGGTATTTTTCGGTAGTTTTACATTGTATTTCACCATTTGTAATCATGGTGCCGAATTGTGTTTGTGCAGGTTGCAAAAATACCAGCCTGTCAGGACATCGAGTCCACAGTAAAAAGGACCGGAGCTAGCGTTCGTTCCTGGGTGCGTTGTGCATCCACCTCCCTGCAGCACATACTCTCCACAGCTTTATCAGTAAACCGTATTACTTCTCTCTCTCTCCCCCCCCCCCTTCGCTGCTCTATCTCTCTCCCCTCCGGTACACGGCACCGTAAGACTAGTGTGGAGTAGCATTAGGTAACGCTGTGGTGGCTGTACTGCTCCAGCCGTCTCCTTTGTATTTGTTTGTTTCCCCCTGTCTGTGTTGTTTGTGTGTGCGTGGTGGCTGTCACTCCTGGCTCCCGGCTCAACCTCCACTCACCTGCTGCAATCAGCTGTGCACCCTCCCCAACTACACACCTGCTTTCCATCAAGCCATTTACAACGGCATATCAACGGAGGCTCCTGTTAGAAATTAAAATCAATGTTTTAATGGGGAAATGTAGTTTAAACATGCTGTCAGTTTTAATGCTTTTATACTGAAAAAACAGAAATGCTTGTGCACAAGCAGTTAAGCTTTTATTCTGAAAATCCTTCATCTACGGTTAGCATTTAGCATGTGGCTAATATACGATTTCCTGAAGAGGTGAATTTAGTAGCGAAATGATATGGAGTGGTGCAAACCGAAGCCTACTGATTTAACACTACAACTATAGATGTCGAGATACTACCATGCTGAATATTAAATGAAGGTACAGTTTATTTGAATACATTATTGTTTACAGACGAGAGTAGCATGTGACAACATCCGGAATGACCGGAAACCAAACGAGCCGAGAAGTATTTTTTAGAGTATTGATTACAGCGTTTAGAATGTGTTAAATGAAAAGTGATGAAAGCGAATATGAGGAGAAAAGGCGTGTTAAGCATATATTGAATGTGAAAAGAACCAATCCTCTGTTTAAATGCAATAACGGATATTGGAGAGGAGGCGAGCCGGCAGGCGGGGAGGAGCCAGCAGAGGATATATAACAGCACCGGAGGAGAGATCCTTTCTCTTCTCTTCCCTAACGAGGAGCGGATCACAGCCGTTTGTCTGACTGAACAATATCATGCTTGTGACCAACCCACGCCTTTTTTAATTAAAGTACCCAATTGAACTTTCACAGAGACTCCATTTAGTCTCCTTTTAAAGCTTCTCTCCTGGACGGGAGAATAACGAACACAGTTAACAATCTGGTGACCCTGACGTGATCCCACTGACCGAGGAGAGAAAACCAACCGGCTGTTTCCTGGAGACGCTTGCAGCCGTTCGACACACAAGAGCTCAAATCAATCGGTAAGAAGATGCCTGTTATGACAAAGATTCTTCACTAGTTAAACTAGGCAAAGTTAGATTTGTGTGTTTGATGGCAGCCGGCTGATCCTGAAAATAGCTGTGCATTTTAATGTTAAAACAACCCAAATTGATAAAATAATCATTCTAAAATCACGAGGCGTTGTTTTGTCATAAGCAGGGTGAGTTCACACTTTCTTTTGTTCCATTAACCCTGCATGCTATTAACCACGTGTGGGTGTTGAATTTTAAATATATAGTGTGTGGACATTGTACTTCGGATTGGTGCCTTGCTGTTTTCACGTAGGTGTCTCTTGTTACGTTAGTAGTTAGTTAGCCTATGACGTAAGGGTATATAGCCCATTTGACGATTTTTGTTAAGATCTGGAGACATAGCGAATCGGTTAAGGGCCGAGTAAGTGAAAACCAGCAGGGCATAGCGAATTAACTCAGGGTTAAGTAACCGAAGTCAGTGCTTTAAAGGAAGTCCTTTTCGAGAAAAGGCTTGGTTAAGGTCTAAGCCTTTATCAGTGGTTAAAACTGTTCTGTTTAAAAAAAGATATTGCGGGTGGGTTACGGTAATCGGAATTACAGCAGCAGTGCAGTAATAAGACGACGGTCTATTATTAGTTGCTGATAGGTCTCCATATTGGTCCCGGTTTGGCGTGTCCAAATAGCAACAGTTAACCATAGTAGACTATAAAGTCAAATATTACTTGAACAGGTTTATAGCTAGTGCGTAAGGGTTCCTAACTTTAAGTGATGATATCAATAAGATAAAGCCCATAGTCGACTATAAAGTCAAATATTACGTGAACAGGTTTATAGCTAGTGCGTAAGGGTTCCTAACTTTAAGTGATGATATCAATAAGATAAAGCCCATTTTGTTCATAGTAAACTAGTTAGAAATGTTGTTATTTTAAACTAAGTGTTGTTTTGGCTTGGATTTCAGGGTTTATAATACCACACCAGTGGTTCACTTTTTTACGGTTCCTTTAAAGATCACCTCGCCATTGTTTAAACTCCCACCTGAGAACCGCATGGACAAATCTCTTTGTCTACAGGTCAGAGTGCGAAATAATCGGGTGCCATCTTGTTTACACCCCACATGTGGAAAAACAAAGACAGGGCAATCGCCATTTCGTGAAATGCAAATTCAAAGCACTCCTTTCTTTGTTCTTATGCAGCTGGTTTCACTCCAATGAGGCATTTTCCTGACCTCCATCTTGTGAAGAACGAATAATACTTCTTGTCACAGTTGGAACCAAAAGGCTGAATCAATTTTTGGATATTAAAGGGAAGGATTGTTGTATTTTAAAAGTTTTGAAGTATTGCTGCAGGCAAAAGTGTATTGGCGGATTATTGATCTAATTCTGCTGGCAACTGTGTTTTGGCGGTTTTTGAAATATTCCTGGTTGCAAATGTGTTTTGGCGGTTACGTGCTGTGTTGTTTAACCATAGTGTAATGTTCTTCCTATTTTAAAGATATTTTAAAGGAAAATAAGTTTCTCCTTGTTAAAAACAACTCAGTTTTGCAACAGCTATTCCCTAGTGGATTAAGCTAGGAAATTAAAACAGCGCACTCTGGTGGTAGTACAGAATTATTACACAAATAGAAGAAACACCATAGCATGTGAAATATAATTTTAAGTGTTATAAATAAACATAAGCTTGATCGCCAGAATAGAATTGCAAAGTGGTTTCTAATTATAAGATGATAAACTTTACATAGTAACATAACCTAGACTGTAGAATATTCAAACACCAATTTATTGAAGCTAACACAAGTTGAGACATTTGCATAATTTCATACACTTCGGTATGCACTGTACACAGTGGATTTAGATTTTTACCACAGATTTCTATTTTCATATTTCAAAGTCAAAACCATACAGTACACTGTACAATTTTTATTTTTAACATTTTAAAATTTGCACAAATGTTATATTTTAATTTACTTTAATAATATTGAACTTTCTAAAAAAAACAACAACAAAAAACCCTGATTTAAAGTTAAGATCGGATGACATAGGATATTATTTATCAGGAACAAAGGTGCTAGTCGGAGGATTAGTGCTTCAATCTTTGATAACTTCATAATTTCATTCGAATAGGAAGAGAACATGCCACTTAAACAAACTAAGTTGAGACTAGACGCAGGGCCAGGCTCAACAGCAGATATCAAGGGAAGGATACCAATCACATCAGATGCTTAACAGTTCCAAATCTTAGACAAAAGACATGGAACCACATGGAGAAACTGTTGGAACAGTGGCAAACGAGAGGACTGTTTCCAGCAGATGATCAGCCTGGACCAACCAAAGCCCATAGAAAAGCTGTAGTTGAACATGAGAATGCTGAATACCTACAACAGGAAAAAGCATGGATCAAAGCCGGACAACCCTCTTGGTATGGACCTGAAAACATTGCTATGAACAGAGCTGAAAAAAGAAAAGTTATGGTTGCAAGTCTGGTATTCCATCTGGAAGATGCCAGCCAAGGATTGACAAACAGCTTACATGTGGAAGAACTCAGCAGAAGAATGGAAGAGGAGACCAACAGAAGAATGGAAGAACTCAGCAGAAGAATGGAAGCAGAACTCTGCAGAAGAGAGGAAGAATCCAGCAGAAGAATGGAAGCAGAACTCTGCAGAAGAGAGGAAGAATCCAACAGAAGAATGGAAGAACTCGGCAGAATAATGGAAAAGGAACTCAACAGAAGAATGGAAGAGAGACGAAAGGCAGTTGAAGCCCATAATGACATTATTGAAGAGAGACGAAAGGCAGTTGAAGCCCATAATGACATTATTGAAGAGAGACGAAAGTCAGTTGAAGCCCATAATGACATTGTTGCCGAAAGACAAAGGGAGGAAGATAAATACCAACAACTTCTGGCGGAAAGACGACAAGAAGATGTAAGATTCCAGGACATGATGGCAGATAGACAACGGAGAGAACAAGAAGAACGAATAACCGGTGCACATACCTCCATGCCATTGATAGCGGCTGGAAGATGAGGATTTCAATACAAATCATGGACTCACAGAGACATGGAAGCATTAGCGGCAAAACTACCTCCACTTACACAAGGAGGTCAGAAGTGGGTGAATGATCTGGAGAAATACACAGTCCAAGACCACCTGTGCTTGGGAGACATGAGGGCACTGCTTGGACGGATAGAAGGAAGACTAGAGGCAAGAGCAGTGGATTCCAAGGCCAAATGCACCAACTCTCCAGATTACATTTTTTCAACAAAGTCAGGTCGAGGTATTGGGCTGCCATTCGTCAAATCTACCCAAAAACACAGAGTTTACATGCCCTCAACAGCCTGAGAAAAGAACCGGGGGAAGACATGTATGCCTTCCTGAAGAGATGTGAAGGAGTGTGGGAGGACTGCACTGGAGAACGACATGACGTTTGACCGTCTGTCGTAATGCTGTGGAAAAACACGGTCATTAACGCCCTTCCCCAATCAGTACAGGCAAGCCTGGGAGATGTGGTGGCATTAGATGCTATACCCATTGAAGAATGGAGACAACATCTCATTTACCACGATATGAAATACCAAGCAACCCAGAGGGAAAAAGACGAAGAAATTAAAACATTACAACTAAGACTCTTGAAGATACAAATGGCTGAGAAAGATACCGAAGCTAATAAAAACAAGAAAGCGGCAAGACAAATGGCAGCTACATCAGAGAAGGCAGGGCAGATTCCTCCAACAATTCAAGCTCAGGAAGAACCAGAGAATGCAGGGCAGACATCTCAAACAGTTGAATCTCAGATAGTGCCAGAGAATCAGATGGAGAACCAACAACCAGGAGGTTTCCGAGGAGGCAGAGGCAGAGGAAAAGTTCTCCGGTTTGAGGGATGCTACATATGCAATCAGCTGGGCCATTGGGCTAGAGATTGTCCACAACAACAAATGAAATACCCACCACATGCACCAAACAACGGCCCACCATGCAGTTTCCATGATGACGACGGAGGCAGGGGGTCCCAGAGATGTCAAAGACGCACAGGATTTACAAACATGAACCAAATGCCACTGACAGCCTGGTATCAACCACAACAATGAGGAAGCTTAGAGGACCAGACCATCAGGTGATGCATCTTCAGCACTAGAGTATTTAGAAAACCAGCTACATTGAGCCACATATGTCACCACAGGAGGGAGAGGTTGAATGTTATTTAAAAGATAGTGAGTAGAATATTGCATTTACACAGAGCATCCACCAATTAGAAGTAGCAGAGTAGAACATTTAGCAGACTATTTTTGTAATTATGAGAAGGATACAGATTACAAGTGATGTTGTTCCCCCACACAGAAAACTATTGTGTCCACACAACTAGTGAGGTCAAGAAGACGGGCTTCCACCCAAAATATGCAAGGGGCGGCGATACACCTGACGTGAAGCTGTCCAGACCTGAAAACAGAAACTCGATTCTGCTGTGGTGAAGTCTGGCTACAAAGGGAGGTGTTCCAATAGGGTCGCTTGTCTCAAACCAGTGAAGAAGTCAACAAGAACCCAGCAGAACTAGAGAGTGACTGTTAGTGGGAGAACTGTGACGGAGCGACAGAGACTGGCCCGACATTTTCCAGCCAGTACATAGATAGACCCCGTCAGAAGACCGGGGCTGTGTTTAAAGGGGAACTTCATTTATTCTTAGCCAGAAGTGCAGTTTTTAATCAAACAATTATGTGATTTATGGAGCCGGGTTACATTTTTCTCATAAACACAATTTTATAATCGGTCTGAAGTATCTGTTTTAAGGCATGAGCCGCAGATTAAATAACATAACACTGATTAAGAGCTTGGATGAAGAAGTTGTAGGGTTTTTACAACAGTTTCAAGAATCAGTCTTTATTTATTTATTCTTGAGTAACTTTACTGATTTATAGTGTAGTGCGTAAGGCAATATCTCATTTGAGTGAGGGGCACCAGCCCTTCATGCAGGTCACTCTCTGTGAGAATAGTTCATATTTTCCCTCCAGTTTGGAGAAAGATTATTTTATCTGTTAGTTCAGCAGTGTCAACCAATCCTCTAATCCTAGAGTTATTGAGACGCATTAGCGACACCAGGGGTATTGTTTTTCGCAGCACCGATGATGCATAATACCATGACAAAAGCCATTATTGAAACAAGTAAACTATTAGAAGTGCTAATGGAAAATGTTTTGTGAATATGCATTTATGCCATCAGAAAGCCATACATCATATTATATTTTTGTACGCCTTGTGGGTACACGGAGAATTTATATTTATTTAATGCAACGTTATGGGTTTTACATGTCCTGTTCAGAATACGGTAATCATTGCAATATTAATTGAGCATTTTATGCTCAAAGGAGGGAGTGTCATGATTATACAGATATGTTGATTTCAGTGACGTTGTAGTTAATAAATAATAACATGTAGTCAACAATAGGTCTCATAACAACAAGAGGTATGCCAAAGCTTGGGCCTTCTCCAAGGAGGGAGTGGTCCAGTTTTAGATATTAGACAAATATAAGTGGATGAATATGTCAGAACTCTGAGTAATATTATGCAAGTTTTGTCTACACAGGCTAGGAAAACTACAGAGATACCAGACGAGACACCAGAAGAGACTCCTGTTCGGCCAGGTGATTGGGTGAGGGTGAAAGTTCACAAAAGACTGTGGGCTCATCCCCGGTGGACGGAAGCGTGAAAAGTTGTAACAAACTTCACACGCGCTCCGGTTTAAAGGTAAAGAAAAAGGAGCAAATTGACACCACCTCACACATTGTCACCCTTCACTGGCAACTTCCAGAACATTGTTGGGAGTTAGGACTGATTTGGCAGAGCTGGAACAAAACAATAAATAGAAATAAGATAAAGATAGAAACAGCTCAAAAGACAAATTGTCTATAGATTTTTATAGATTGTACATTAATGTGAAAACCTATTTTTTTTGTTTTACATCTGAAAAAGAGTCCAATTTTTTGTATGTAATTTTTGGACTCATTATTTAAATTCTGTAACGGACACAACCAGGGATAAAATAGAGATGATGACGAGAACAAAGCCAAACCAATTGTGGGGTCCCCTAGGGATAAGAGTCAGAATAGCATTGTTGATTGTGCTCATTACACTTGGCACCTTGTTGGTTGGATGGGGAGTACAATATCAAGTAAGACATGGAACCATTAGTTCCCTCATAGAGAATGCCGACATCACTAACAAGACTCCAGCTGTGTTTCACAGACTTTCACTTATCCCCAGAGCCAAAAGATCAGCTGAGCAAAAAGTGGAGGAGTTAGAAATACTCGTTCCCAAAGGTGAGGCGGTTATAATCAAGATGATTCACCCCCCCTATATTCAGTTCTTGTATCAAATGATGAGATGGGTTTAAGTGATCGGGATATGTAAGTGATGGGGATTTACAGATTAGGGGAATCTCTAAATACACTGGATCCATGTTTTAGTCTGTACCAGAAACACCCCCTGTTAAGTTTATGAACAACCGACCGGTGACCTGAGTAGAATTATTGAAAATGATTACAGTTGAAACAGGCTACTAACCCAGAAGTACAGCTTTGTATGTACAAACTCTATGAACAAAATTTCCCAGCAGATAGTGGCGACATTGCAGATATGTCCAGTCACCAAAGTTACTTATATTCTAAATAACAGTGAGATTTAAAGTGATGGAGAAAATATGGAGACGTTCCTTTATAGTGTGTGAAATATGTGGTGCTTGAAACATCTAGGTATTTAAATTTATGGAAGAAAGTGGTTTCCTGAAAGAGTTAATTGGAGTAAACATGTTACAGTGGGTGAAAACAATGTTTAGGGATATGGTAAAATTATTAGAAAACATAAACTGGGCTTAGATGACATTTAACATCAAAGAAAGATAGTATGGTTATGATAGTATGATCTCTCTCTCTCTATCTCTCCGCCTGTCAGAACGCTACGACCCCAACTTCCAAGCAGACAAAAGACCTCACCACGGAAGACTCCTCCTCCTCCATCGAACAAACAGAGAAGCAGAGCTGAACCAACAATGACAAGACTTTATCCAGAACCATCTCCACCTGAGGAATCCAGAACTACAGGTGACATAAAAAGGCACACTCTCATCGGTCCCCCACAGGACATGAAGTTCCAAGCTGAGCCACAAGATTTGGACACAAGAGCAGAGTGTGGGACATGAGAGCAGAATACGCCCTCCATGCAACCAGTAGAGACTGTAAAGGAGGAGATGAAAAGCAAAGCAGATGGGACACTGAAGAGAGTTACAGCGGAAGGATCCAAGAGCGGATGGACTGAGGAGAAGGTGGACGGAGAAGAGGACAGGACGGAGGAGTTGGCATGGTCCGGCAGAACGTGAGGGGGTCGTGGCTTGACAACAGGAGGGGGAGAGAAGGAAAACGGGAGTGAGTGAGTTTACACATAAACACACTTATTCACCAACGAGAAATACGTAAAGAAAAATATTTATTAGCCATGAATTAATCAATTGGTTAATTTATAAAGAAAGAAAGAGGAAACTATTAAATAACCCTAAAAACACACTGAGGGTAGAACATATTATCTTTTCATCATATGAACAAATTATTCTTTAAGAGTTTTTTTTATTCATATGTGCATTTGGGTAAGATTTAATTTGTTACAGTATAGACCTACAGTTTAAAGGAATGGTTTTAGTAACCACTCTATAAAAGCAGACAAATCTTTATTTGTATGGAAAATGTTAAAGGTAGAGCTAGTACCAAGCCAAAGATAGTGTTCCAATCTAGAGTATTGATTTCTCCATTGTAGCATGGTTATTACCACAGGAGGGAAGATTAAGGTGGAAATAACATTTGTTTTTCGTCCAAGATGTAGAGTTTAAAAAAGACACTGGGCAAAGAGAGATTGCACATTTTAATTTAAAAAAAACTAATATAATTGGGAGTAATACATGGGGGGCCTTGTATCACTCATTGTGATGGTGCATATTTTACAACAAATATCGTTCAGGGAGAAGTGGTCGCTCGACCCACCCTGCAGATGTTTTAAATCTTACTTGCAGCTTCAGAGGGAGCGCACGGCACCAGAGTATGAGTTTTAAAAGACACCATTCAATCAGTGATGACCTGACATTTAGAGATGTTATTTAAAGGAGAAACATATCTGCCATAAGTGTAAATTCCTGAATTGAACTACAAACCATTAATGAAATGACTTCTGTTTTTAAAATCCTTGTTAAAGGAGGGAGTAATTATCACATGCTCGGGCACCCAAGGTTCCACACACTTTTAAAGGGGTTAGCATAGTTATTTAAGTAGACCATAATTGAAGATAAATTTGTATAATGCGTTATTGATATTCCACCGGTTCTCACACCATTTCAGGGACTTTATCACTGCATTAGAAAAGACCACCCAAAGTACTGAGTAGGAACTTTTAAGTGATGAAATTCTACAACTGTTGTAACTGACCAAAATCTTCTCCCTGAAATGACTGTAGAACGTACCGATTGATCACGACGGCCCCTTCTAGAGAACATATTACTTTCATACCTTATGTACCTTATACCTAATGGTATGAAAGGAGGGAGGGTACATTTCTCATGAGGAGACAGTTACAAATGCTAGCAGAACAAGACGACCCACCCCGTATACAGATGTTGATGACAATGATGAGTTAGTTTAAATGATATGGATGTTCGGAGATGAGATTGATCAATGAATGTCCAGCTGATGTGATTCTTTAAATTATGAAATCATGTGAAGAAGTGAGCAAAATAAAATGCTAAAATGGAGTGAATCCATTTCAATTTACTTTACACTATTCCAAGAGAGTTTATTTTTATTTTTCAATTTACTTTGCCAATCCAAGATATTTTATTTTATTCTTTATTACTTTATACTATTCTAATATGGTGGATCTCATGTTGTAAAAATCATTGCTATTCTAAAATGGTTTGTTTCTTTTCACTTTGTAAAAACAAGTGCCTTAACACTGAGCGTGGTATGAGAACGGTTTCTGTGAAAGGAGGGACGAAGAAATGTTCTGATACCAAGCCATTGCTGCTATTTTGAAGAATGATATTGAATGTAAACACTAGAAGTTATGCACAAGGGAAAACTTTTATGTTTGAACACAGACAAGAATTTATTTTGTATTTTTGTAAAGCCGGCTGTAAAACCATTCCATTTGATTGTATGTTTGTTAATGAGATATGTAATATGCAAAGTTCAGATGAAGAACTCATTGATTTCAGTATTAAACACACCTTTTAGGTGTGTAAGGAGGGACTGTTAGAAATTAAAATCAATGTTTTAATGGGGAAATGTAGTTTAAACATGCCGTCAGTTTTAATGCTTTTATACTGAAAAACCAGAAATTCTTGTGCACAAGCAGTTAAGCTTTTATTCTGAAAATCCTTCATCTACGGTTAGCATTTAGCATGTGGCTAATATACGATTTTCTGAAGAGGTGAATTTAGTAGCGAAATGATATGGAGTGGTGCAAACCGAAGCCTACTGATTTGACACTACAACTATAGATGTCGAGATACTACCATGCTGAATATTAAATGAAGGTACAGTGTATTTGAATACATTATTGTTTACAGACGAGAGTAGCATGTGACAACATCCGGAATGACCGGAAACCAAACGAGCCGAGAAGTATTGTTTAGAGTATTGATTACAGCGTTTAGAATGTGTTAAATGAAAAGTGATGAAAGAGAATATGAGGAGAAAAGGCGTGTTAAGCATATATTGAATGTGAAAAGAACCAATCCTCTGTTTAAATGCAACAACGGACATTGGAGACGAGGCGAGCCGGCTGGCGGGGAGGAGCCAGCAGAGGATATATAACAGCACCGGAGGAGAGATCCTTTCTCTTCTCTTCCCTAACGAGGAGCGGATCACAGCTGTTTGTCTGACTGAACAATATCATGCTTGTGACCAACCCACGCCTTTTTTAATTAAAGTACCCAATTTAACTTTCACAGAGACTCCATTTAGTCTCCTTTTAAAGCTTCTCTCCTGGACGGGAGAATAACGAACACAGTTTACACTCCACAACCTTTCTCCGCCAGATCGTCAAGTATCAGCCGTATCTCGCGTCTCTCCTCCGGTACACAGCACCGTAGTGTGGAGTTGCATTAGGTAACGCGAGATACGGCTGATACTTGCGCATTCGTTTCTGTTATGGATCAGTATCAACAGTCCTGCCAGTAACGTTACTATATTATCAATGCTGCTTTAGTTATAGCCTGATATATGATAGCTAACTTTACAATGTTGTGATGTGACGTTAGCTAACATTCTGTAGCTAACGCCGGTCACTCACCAAGATAGCTGCCCAGTTCTCCACTGGTTCTCCTCACACCACAGCTCAATTTCTCTCCGATGGCCGTTATTTCTTCTAATCCTTGGCTGCTCCTGGTCTCTTGGAAGCCTAGCAGGCTCATAATTATAAGGTTGTGGTCCGTCATATGCATTCGAATATTCATGTTCAACTTCTTCTGTGTCTTCTGTGTCGAAATTAGCATTGGGATCCATGTTTATTAATACGTTACACCTGCCGCTCTCCCCCTTGTGTCCCCCGTGTTACGCCACACACGGGAGGTCATCTGCCGAGGCTTTTTTATGCGGAAGTGAACATTTCTTACAAAAACGACGCCAGATGTCACTGTAGTGTATATTTCTGTATATTTTTTTGAAAATCTAGTGTATTCATCATTTTCCTACACATTTATTCACAGGTGTCTTTAACCTGGAAGTTGCTCTTTAAAGGTTCTCAGTAGGGCATGTGCATGTGTTTCACCTATGTGTGCAACCCAGTCTCATGGCATTTCGTGTTCACCAACACGATTTTTAATCTATTGATTCGTGTTCACCAACACGATTTTCTTCTTTTTTTCGTGTTGCACAGCATGATTTTAAAAGCAATGTATTTCTACTGGTAATGTGTTTCGTGCCTGCAGCACGTCTTTTTCTCCGGTCGGGTCGTGGAAGACCGGAAGCTGTGTGGTTCATAAAAACATGTTCTTACTCAATATCAAGCCACAATTATTGCTTTTATTTTAAATCGTATAATTTCTGACTTTTGTTGCCGTCTGTGAGGAAAATAAATGGGGCTCATAGCCTCAGAATACTGAAATCTGTATTTTTAAATCTTTTTTTCCTTCTAATTTGTTATTCTTTTCAAAATAACACACTGTTATTTACTCACCAATAACACACAATTATCCTTGCTTTTATTTATTGGTTTGATTCCATAATCTCTGGCTTTTTTGGTGTCCTCCAGGAACTGAATTTCAAAATAAAAATAACCGGAAACAGACGTAGACCTCTAGGAGTTTAGGATGGCCAAAGACACTACACTACCCATAATCCCCAGCTATCGTTTAGGACTACAGTCCACGTGATTAATCTTCAAGCGCTGGGATTGGATGTTGGAGTGGCAGTGCGCCAAGGTTACGCCGAGCGTCAAACAGCTGTTTGAAATGGAACAAAACCACGCCAGACTATCCAAAACTGGAATCGAACGCCCCCCCCCCCCCAGAACTAAACATGCTGGCTATTGTGTTTCGCAAAATGTTCCATGGGACGTCTCTACTGAACGTTTTCGTTTTTCCCACAATTAGAAGTTGCCAGTATTAAACACATTGGCGTTATCAAATGTAAAACATATCATTAATAAATGGGTGAAAATCGCTTGTGTCCATAATGCGCAGCATTAATATGTACCCACGTGACAGCTCATTGTTACTTTGTAATTCTACTCCACAATTCAGAGGTTAACCTGATTGCTAAGTGCCAACAATCAGGAGAGATATTTGATAGTTGGTGCTTGAGAAGACTAAACATGTATCTGCAATTGACATGAATGGAAACGAATAATAAAGTATATTCATTACTCGTTATTCTCTACTAATAGTTAATTAAAGACTGTATAATGGCTATTTTGCACATCCCTTTCAAGATTTCAAGATTTTCAAAGGTTATTGACATATCATATACACAACTACGGTGTATGCAATGAATGAAAATCTTGGGTCACAGGTTCCTCAACAGCACATTACAAGACATCTATCAATATGTGTGTACCTCCACCATTAAACTGACATATTCTGCACATTTCTTATACTATCTACATACATAAGAGTATAATTCATATAATATCAGTTAAAATAAGTGCTTCAACATAGTTAACATTGCAGGAAAGCAATATATTAGACGTTAAGTACTTTGTCAGGCTTAATATTTATCTGTAGATACCCCCAAAGTGTTTTTCTTATTTAAAAGAGGACCTTAATCTAAAGTATTATTTAATGTTTAAATAAAGGTTAATTCGTTTTTCTGTTTTGCACCTCCTCCTATTAATATCTTTGTACATCCTGCTCTAAACTGTTTTATTGTAGAGATCACTTACAGTATCTTCTTGATTTGTTATATTCTATATTTCTATCACAGACCTTCTAATTTCCCCCCATGAAAGTATGTACTCTTAATATTTTTTTAATCAAATATAACATAATAACAATAATTCAATAACGTGCTTTAACCACTAGGCGGTGCACACAAGGTGCACACAGACATAATAACTTTGTATTATTAGTGTAGGACACTTATGTATGTACAACATCTGAAGATGTGTAGTTTTATTCATGTTTTCACATAATTTTATAGTATATTGCTATACTATTTCAGACTCAGTATTTACATTCTTATATTCAAAGAAAATCAAAGTCCTTTTATATCAGCTGTGCACCGTTATGGTCTAAATTGATCTAATTATCTACTAATTAGATCAAATATAAAAGTCAGCCGAATTAAGGTTGATACTGCAAGGAGACGTATTGTGTGAAGGGAAATTGAAGATGTTGTTTAATTGTTGATATATTTATGATCCACGTTAAGTATTCAGTTTCGGCGGCATTTCTTCCAGTTTTTCCAAAGGTCTTCTCATCAGGGCTCTATAAATAAAGAACTACGGCAGATCTGTAATATGTAATGCAGCCGAACCGTGTATTACAATGCCGTTATGTGATGACTTTCAAAGAGAAAAGCAAGAACACTCGGAATTAAGTATTATTTTATTCTTTTAAAATGTTTTCCGGATTTCATATCATATAAACACCAAATCCCAGCATGCATTGCGGCTAAAACATCCAATCAGCGAGCTTAAACCATAGCTGAGGATCTTGGGTAATCGCTCGAAATGCCTACGTCTGTTTCCGGTCATTTTTATTTTGAAATTCAGTTCCTGAAGGACGCCAACAAAGCCCGAGATTATGGAATCAAACCAATAAATAAAAGCAAGGATAATTGTGTGTTATTGGTGAGTAAATAACAGTGTGTTATTTTTGAAAAGAATAACAAATTAGAAGGAAAAAAAGATTTAAAAAATACAGATTTCAGTGTTCTGAGGCTCTGAGCCCAATTTATTTTCCTCACAGACGGAAACAAAAGTCCAAAATTATACGATTTAAAATAAAAGCAATAATTGTGGCTTGATATTGGGTAAGAACATGTTTTTATGAACCACACAGCTTCCGGTCTTCCACGACCCGACCCGAGAAAAAGACGTGCTGCAGGCACGAAACACCAGTAGAAATCCGTTGCTTTTAAAATCGTGCTGTGCAACACGAAAAAAAGGGGAAAATCTTGTCGGTGAACACGAATCAATAGATTAAAAATCGTGTTGGTGAACACGAAATGCCATGAGACTGGGTTGATGTGTGTGTGAGGGGATTCTTGCTGTAACGGAAGTCATTGTAATGTAACGGAAGTCATTGTAATGAAACGGAAGTCATTGTAATGAAACGGAAGTACCAAACTGCTAGTGGTCTCTTTGCTAGCCCCGTTAGCTTCATTAGCTCCAGGCTGCTACTCGGACGTGTTTGTTGTGTTGATGCCTGGTGGACTATTCTTCATTGAAATATCGCACTTATCTTATGGCTCAGCGGTTCAAACAGACCGTCCATGAATGCAGTTTATTCGGTAAGTGAAATTCAAGCACTTTATTTCTTACTTGTCTTTTTAGCTTTTCAGCTAACGAGCGAGACGAAGCTACATCTGTGCTAACGATGCTATCCGTAGCATACAAGTTCCAACATAATAGAGAAGTGTAAAACATTAAGAAGGATTATACTCCTTCTTACTAAGCATTTTATTATAATTACAATGGAGAAACCAACTTATTGTGGCAGCAGAACGTGAACATGTAACTTAATGCCTGTATTTAAGGACGATAGCGTAGTCAATGCTTTAGGGACAAGGAAAGGATTTGTTTAAATATTAGATATGACGTTATGTGTGCTTCTGTGACAATTAAGCTTATTCATTGCATTACATTTGTTAAAGATGTGTGTCTTTTACCCCTACGTGTGTTACAAATGAATGTGAATATGGCATAGGACAAATATTTAAATTGACTGTCTCATGAAAAACGATTCCAAAATAAAAAGGACCCCAACTAGACAATCTAACTGATAAGATACAGTAAGGGCTGTGAGATCCAGTACTTTTTTTTAAGGATAACAAAAAGATTATCACATGACATTTGCATGTAAAAAAAGTCTGTGACCAACACATTGTTACTTTACATATATATATATATATCTGTTTGTTTAAAGTTTCCAGGTGATGCAGACAAACCAGAGGATGCTGACCACGAGAGACAGACCTATTCCTAACATCAGTGAACTTCAGCATGGACTCAAAGGTACAAAGACTCCTTTCATACTGTACAAAGAATCGAGAAACGTTCTGGTTTAAATAGATAAAGTAACAACTATAATCAGCTGCCACATTTCAATGTATTTAAGGCAATTATTATTTTACATTGTGAGAATTACTACCATTTGTCTCTACATATTGTCTGTAAAAGACGTGGTAAAAGTGGTTCTTGCAGTGAGACAACCGAACAGCATGACGCTACATTTACACTAAGTTCTGATAACAGTTGAATATTATTTAATAATAACATATATTTTAATGTTGATTAACTGCAGACTGTTCATTCATAATCTGATTATCTTTATACTACAAAGTGATTAATTTAAAAAACACATTCAAATAAAAAAATATTTTATTTCTACAGCCGCTAAATAAACAAACCTCTTTCATAAATAACACACTTACTCTGCAATAATGTCATAGGTTTTATGTTTCTTGTCATTTCTGTTAGGAAAGGACATGCCTGAAGGACACAACTACCTCACAGTTTTCTCAGATGTGCAAGAAGAAAATGAAAAGCAGATATCAGATTAAAGACCAATACAGGACATTCACTAAGAAACTACTCTTTTATTGTGAACACAAAGTCAAACAGGACCATCATTTGTTTGACAGCTGTGCCCAGTATGGGCTCACAGATGCAGGTAGGTGGTTTCTTCATCAGGCCTGGTCCTCCTCCCAGAGAAAGACCTCTCCACCTCAGTCCTCTCCAGCCAAACCCACAGACAGGACATCTGTCACACTGAGGTTTCTCCCAAAGTCTCTGCACGCTGTCTCAATTGATCCACACTGTGAATATGAGGGGGAAATGTGTGTCATAAATGCTTAGACAATAAGAAATATGAAGGAATGGCTCATTCTTTTTTAAATAGACAAAACTATTACTGTATTTCAATATCTCACGTCTGAAAGTTTAATTTAAAAGAAGAAGAGGGCCCAAAAATAAAGATTGGTATATCAATAAATGTAGTTGATTTTGTCTTTAATTGTTTAAAGTAGATAGAACTGGTACTTAAAGAGCAACTTGCAGGTTTTTTTTTTTACTACATTTATGCTTAACCTTGCCTGAAAATTACAAGGGTTAGATATGTTTTACAAGACATAAGGGCAGGAATTCAGAGGAAAAGTAGCCGTTTTGAGCTCTGCTACTAAAAACTGCTTTTTTTTTAACGTCATACGTCAAACGCGTCATATTACGTCACATGGGGAGTTAACTTTCTCGGACTCGTTCTCTGCCCAATCCGCGGTAGTAGTTTGTAGTTGGTTTGAGCGGTTGTGATTTAGTGAGCTGGTATTTTTTCGGTAATTTTACATTGCATTTCACCATTTGTAATCATGGTGAGCTTGTGTTTGTGCAGGTTGCACAAACTCAAGCCTGTCAGGGCATCGAGTCCACAGTTTCCCTCACGGTAAAAGGTCCGGAGCTAGCGTTCGTTCCTGGGTTCGTTGTGCATCTACCTCCCTACAGCACATAATCTCCACAGCTTTATCAAGAAACCGTATTACATCTCTCTCCCCCCCTTCGCTGCTCTCTCTCTCCCCCTTTCGCTGCTCTCTCTCCCCTCCGGTACACGGCACCGTAAGACGTAGTGTGGAGTTGCATTAGGTAACGCTGTGGTGGCTGTACTGCTCCAGCCGTCTCCTTTGTGTTTGTTTGTTTCCCCCTGTCTGTGTTGTTTGTGTGGGCGTGGTGGCTGTCACTCCTGGCTCCCGGCTCAACCTCCACTCACCTGCTGCAATCAGCTGTGCACCCTCCCCGACTACACACCTGCATCCATCAAGCCATTTACAACGGGATATCAACGGAGGCTCCACAACCTTTCTCCGCCAGATCGTCAAGTATCAGCCGTATCTCGCGTCTCCCTTCCGGTCAGCACCGTAGTGTGGAGTTGCATTAGGTAACGCGAGATACGGCTGATACTTGCACATTAGTTTCTGTTATGGGTCAGTATCAACAGTCCTGCCAGTAACGTTACTATATTATCAATACTACTTTAGTTATAGCCTGATATATGATTGCTAACTTTACAATGTTGTGATGTGACTGACGTTAGCTAACATGCTAACGCCGGTCACTCACCAAGACAGCTGCTCTGTTCTCCACCGGTTCTCCGATGGCCGTTATTTTTTCTAATCCTTGGCTGCTCCTGGTCTCTTGGACGCCTAGCAGGCTCATAATTATAATCATATGCATTCGAATATATATTTTCAACCTCTTCTGTGTCAAAACTAGCATTGTGACCCATGTTTATTCATACGTTAGACCGGCCACTCTCCCCCTTGTTTCCCCCATGTTACGTCACACGCGGGAGGTCACGTGCGGAGGCTTTTTTATGTGGAAGTGAAAATGTCTTCCTAAAACGACGCCAGATGTCACTGCAGTGTATATTTCTGTATATTTTTGGGAAAATCTAGTGTATTCATCATTTTCCTACACATTTATTCACTGGTGTCTATAACCTGCAAGTTGCTCTTTAAGAGTTTTAATACAGTCTGGTTTTGGAGGAGGCACACAGGTAAGAGCACTAACTAGCTACCATCACATGTAACTGAGCTTGACTTGAATTTATTAAAAGTATAATTAAGTAACAGCAACAAATCAATAACTAAAATCATGCAAAAATGTGAATCTTTGCTCGGTCCACTGTTGAATTTACCACATATTGTATATTTTAGAAACCTGAAGGCATTTATAGATTTGTATGCAAGTAATATCCCAAAACTCAATACCTTAGATTATTATTGAAAGTTTTGCTGAATAGTTTCATGTTCACTTACCTTAAGCAACGTAAAACGTGCAGACCGGGAGCACCAGATGTAGGTTAGCCAGCTAGCTTGAGTACATATGTTAGGCTTACGGAGCGTCCACACAGCAGCGTGCGTTGGCGCTTGGCGGTGGGCGTGTCCGAAGCTTGGGGAGTCAACGCGAGCAACGCGACCAACAACCAATCACATGAATCTCCCGCCCCCAACATACAAAGTAAAATGCTAGCATTTAATGCTAGCTATATATACTGTCCATGCCTGCTAGCTGTCCATTCAATGTTTAAACGAGGTACACTGGATATAAACTCCCCAAACAGGCGAAAACCTACCAGTTTCACCCACTATCTCTGCCACCTCCCTCCATGCCTGGCTCCTCCGGTTTGTATCCCGGTAGATGAACAGAGGCTGATCATACAGCACCCGGTGATTCACTACTCGCAGCATACACGCAGTTTGATTGGCTAGCAGTTGTACTGGCAGATTTTCATAAACGGGATTTGATTGGCTGACGCTTCCGTCGAAGCTTCAAAAGTTGAACATGGTTCAACTTTTGACGCGAGCAACGCGTAGCTACACTCCCCACAATGCAGTTCGGCGAAGCGTGACGTCACCCCATTCAAAGTGAATGGGCAGAAGCGTTGAAGCTTCAACGCACGCCGCTGTGTGGACGGGCCGTTATATTTACTAGGCCTACTGTTAACTAACTAATGCTAACATAACTGTCGGTTAGAAGTACACAGCTTAATCAACCATATTTAACAGACCATTGTACTCTCAGCCTGAAATATCAATCACTTCAATAAATGGTAAAACAAAAAAAGGAAAGGTTCTGGCTCAATTTCGGCTTAGTTAGCTTGTTCGCTTATTGCAGCTGTGCATGTTGCTACCGGGTGTGCATGTTGCTAGCGGGTTGCTAGGCCACTTCACGAGCTACGCCAGGTGATGTAAACAAGAACACCTCGATAGACCAGACCGTCTCAGTTTGCAGACCGCTCGGCCCGGGGTCCAGCCTAAGGCTGCAGTGTCGTATAGTTTCTCTATAAATCCATGCTGAATTCAACCTTCTGTTTTCGTTCTTCTTCTTCTTCTTCTTCTTCTTTAATGGTTACTTGCAACCAGACGAGCATTATTGCCACCTAATGTATCACTGCAGCATTGTTCTTTGTTAGCTCAGTTTCATTACAATGACTTCCGTTTCATTACAATGACTTCCCTTACAGCAAGAATCCCCCTCTCACACACACATAGGTGAAACGCATGCACCTTCCCTACTAAGAACCTTTCAGTAAAATGTTTTCAGTTGCGTGTATGTGAGGTGTTCAGTCATGAATGTGAGAGGATTTCAATAGTGCGTGTATGAAGTTAATTTTCAGTTGCGTGTGTGTGAAGTGTTCAGTAGTGAATGTGTGAGTATGTCAGTAGTGTGTGTGCAAGGCCAGACGTTTTCAGTAGTGTGTGTGAGGTGTTCAGTAGTGCATGTGAGAGGATTTCAATAGTGTGTGTGTGAGGCTTGATTTTCAGTTGTGTGTGTGTGAAGTGTTCAGTAGTGAATGTGAGATTATTTCAGTAGTATGTGTGCAAGGCCAGATGTTTTCAGTAGTGTGTGTGAGGTGTTCAGTAGTGAATGTGAGAGTATTTCAGTAGTGTGTGTACAAGGCCAGATGTTTTCAGTAGTGTGTGTGAGGTGTTCAGTAGTGAATGTGAGAGTATTTCAGTAGTGTGTGTGCAAGGCCAGAGGTTTTCAGAAGTGTTTGTGAGGTTAATTTTCAGTTGCATGTGTGTGAGGTTAATTTTCAGTAATATGTGTGTGGCTTAATTTTCAGTAGTGTGTGTGTGAGGTGTTCAATAGTGAATGGGAGAGTATTTCAGTAGTGTGTGTGCAAGGCCAGATGTTTTCAGTAGTGTGTGTGTGAGGTGTTCTGTAGTGAATGTGAGAGTATTTCAGTAGTGTGTGTGCATGGCCAGATGTTTTCAGTAGTGTGTGTGCGAGGTGAGTTTGAATTGTATCCTACACGGCCCCTCATAGGCAGTGTTGGGACTAACGCGTTACAAAGTAACGCGTTACTGTAACACCATTTTTTTGGGCAGTAACTAGCACTCTTAACGCGTTATTTTTTAAATGTAGTAACTCAGTTACCGTTACTACATGGTGCGTTACTCCGTTATTTTTATTTTATAGTCTCGGCTCCCAGACGTTGGTGAGCGGCGCCAACAGCGAGGCGAACAGAGATGAGAACTGTACTTAAGTACAGTACTTGAGTAAATGTACTTAGATACTTCCTGTGTTGCATGCGGAGACGCGCTGTGGGCGTGTTTGTGTTTACTAACAAGACTATCATGGCGGCGGCGGAGCCCAAGTCGAGTTTCTCCGCCTGGAGATATTCTCACTATTTCAATTTTGTCGAGCACAAAGAAAAGAAAGTTTTAGTTAAATGTAAGTTGTGTCTTGGCGGATCAAAGATCCTATCTACTGCTCAAAACAGAAATTCAAATCTTTAGAAACAACATGCTGGGACGAAGCTAGTAGCTAAGACCACAGACCCAGACTCATCCAACGCCACTCCACCTCCACCTAAGCAACAGCGGCTGGATTTTAACCGAGGGACTGCGAGCCAGGGAAAAGTTGATAAAGCCATTGCACGGTATGTTGGAGAACACATTCAGGTTATTTCTACTACTTCTATTGCTATTTCTTGATCAACAGATTGTATTATTCTCCAATGCAATAACAGTACTGAAATTAAGGCTATAAGGGCATTCATGGGAGCCCTTTTTTTAAGTAACTAATGCGTTACTGTTCACAGTAACGAGTTACTTTTTGATATAAGTAGTCGGTAAAGTAACTGAGTTACTTTTGAAATGAAGTAACTAGTAATGGTAACTAGTTACTGGTTTTCAGTAACTAGCACAAAACTGCTCATAGGTAAGTGCACACATACACATGCAACACACACACAGTTATACACACTATACAGTTAACGCAGGTATTTGTGTGTATTAATAATGTTCTTTGTCTTTGAGTTACCATGCTCGGGGGGTTATGGCTAGAAAGGATCCGTCTTGTGTAAAACTCTCGCGAGAGTTTGGCTGAATGTCACATGGCTGAATGTTTACGTTTGGCAGGCAGCCTTTCAGTTACGATCGTTAACATCAGTGGGCCACAGCAACTGATGATGAGAAGCTAAACTATCTATTAATTATGTCAATTACAGGGAGTGTGATTGTTGAAATAGGGTGTTAGCGATCTTGCTGGTGTTCAAAGAAGAATGACAACACTGTAGATCACCAACACTATGGTTTATTTTGTAATCACAGTCAAGTCAACGTTTTCGCAGTAAAAGTCCCAAGATAGCTCCTGGTGCAATAAAATGTTCCCTTGCAGTGTTTTACTATTATGTCTGATGTTTCTCTATTAATATTGCTGCTGCATTAATGTGTATGTTGCATCATGTTACTGCTGTAGATGTGTTTCCGAGCCGCTCCGATTACAACGAGAGTTACAACGAGAACGTGACGTCATATTTACACTAGACGGATCCTTTCCTTTCTAGCCATAACCTGCTCGGGGGGGGGGGGGGGGGGGTTTACTTCCTGGTTCGGTGGCTAAGGGCTGAGGACTACAAATACTACAAGCAGCCGATTAGGGTAAATTGGGACAAACCATGTGCTTCATGTCAATGAGGGGGATTTGGGTTTTGTCAGTATCTTTTTGTATTCTCTTAATCTAAATTACCCCTTATTTATTATTTGGTTTGGCCAAGCCACTTTACTGTATGTGTTCCCTTTTGGTGGTCATTGTGGCAGGTCAGTTATTTCACTTAAAACCTGTTTAGTTAAGATAAGATAAGATGTAACTTTATTTCTCCCAGTGGGGAAATTCAGGTGTTTATAGCAGCAACAGGGTCAGAGTGAAAAACAGGATTCACACAAGGTAAAAACTAGATAAAATGGAATACAAAAATAAAGTGATATAGTAACTGTTGATTTGAATGGCCATATATACATATTTGTATTGTTAAATATATTTACACAAGTGTGCATATGTGAGTGCAGGTTTTATGTATGTACAGTCCTGGATACTATTAACAGGTTACAGGGTTAACCCCTGGTTGTGCAGCCTGATGGCTACAGGCACAAAGGACTGTCCGAGGAGGGATGAGTCTGAGGCTGAACTCCTCATCCTCACTATTACGCATAACCATAAAACGTACCATTCCATTATTGGTCATATCTTGGATACATTTTCCAAGAGAGAAAATAATGGGAACCACAGATCTTGACATATGTAACGGTTAATTCTGTTATCTGATCTAGGAACAGTCTAAAGGTTGAGGGACATTCATTCTCCCAGAATAAAATGATACATATTTTGGCAAAATATGTTATTGTAATTAGTATCCTGCATATTTGGTACTGAGTTTAAAGTTTGGCACGTCATTTATTAGGTTAATACAGAGGTTGAGACAAAGTTCAAGTTTTTATCCTGAACTTTGAAAAATACAATGATTTATTTAAAAAAAGAAGAATATGAAATCATTTTTCAGGTTGAAGATCATTTTGATTTAGTTCAAATAAAATATTTATTTTCATATTTCACTTTTATACATATTTTGATATTTGAATCGTTTTTTTTTGTTTCAAATCTTGTTTTTTCAGGTCGCTGTATACCTAAAACCGCCAACGGGTCAAATGTACCCGCTATTGATTTGCAAGGTACAATGTTCTTTTATTTATCATACAGAACAGTGAGTTTTGATCGCACAGGGATGACATTTATACCAATATAATCTGTGGAATCTCAGCTTTTCATATGATATAGTTTCTGCAGATAGCATGAAGTATAAAATATCGCTACAAGTGCTGATTTAAATGCTTGGTGTTAGACTTGTGTTTTGTTTAGGTAAAAATCTCTCAATCTCTCTCTATCCATCTATAACTATCTATCGATCCATCTGTAATGTTCTGTTCTATGGACATATCATTGTCTACATAAACAGACGACGCGGACTACTTCTCTCATTCCGAGTGTCCATCTTTATTCAACTGGCACGTAACCTGCACACATGCATTACGTCCTCAACGTGAGCTCAGTCATCCAATATCTTGTATTCTCCAAGATGTTACACTATCTATAACTATATATATCTCTCTCTCTCTCTATCTATCTATCTATCTATCAATATATATCTATCTCTCTCTATCTATCTCTCTATATATAAGGAACCGCAGTAGACAAAAGGCGTTGCTATAGCAACACGTCATGTTTACGCTGCATTTTCTATGAGGTAAATATTACCCGCTGGCGGATATGGGTATAAATGGCAATTTATTTGGCGATTTTTTCAATCTGACTTCCTATTGACAATTTTTAACAACAGAGGGTGCTATATAACACACTTTCATGAAAAGTCACGGACTGGGAGACTTTAATATGTTATTGAAAAAACAGCTGCGGGTAACATTTACCCGTTGGCGGTTCTAGTGTTAAAAAAAATGTTTGCCTTCAGATTGTTTTTCACTTTCAGACCTTTTTTTCTCACATTCAGACCTTTTTTTTTCGCTTCTGAAACTTTTGGCCCTGATGTTGCTTGGGGGGCGGGGCTTACCAAAGAGTAGTTTGTGAGTGACAACCATCCCTCTGTCATGTTGCCTTCATGGATGTTAGGTAGCGGGAGAAATATAAATCAACACTTTATATACACAATACTCCCGTGATTCGTGGTAAACAAAACTTATACCAGCATCAAAGTTCCATTAAGTGAGCTGTTGAGCGTCGTAGTTGGCAAACTTTGAAAAATACAATGATGTATTAAAAAAAAAAGTATTTGAAATAATTTTTCAGATTGAATATTATTTTGATTCAGTTCAGCAATTTTTTGGAATAAAATATTTATTTTCATATTTCACTTTTATACATATTTTCAGTGGCAGATTTTACGTTTTCAGATTCAAAACCATATTTTTTTCCAGTTTCAAATCTATTTTTTTCAGGTTTCACATTTTTTTCTTTCGCCATCAGATCGTTTTTCACTTTCAGATATTTTTTTCGCTTTCAGATATATATATTTTTTCTCATATGGAAGCAAACATGAGACAGAATGATTTGAATTTGATCAGACACCGAATTTTTAGCAATGGAAATAATTACTTTGAAAATCATGTATCTGAATTGTTTTCTTGTGAAATACAAATCTGAAACATCTTGATACCAATTTCAAAAGCTGAATTTCAATGTATGTTTCAGTTTTCACAAATTCAGAATAATAATACATTTCGAGGGAGCATCATCTGGGCTACCTAGGAAGGGATAAGCAATCGAGCCTGTATGCAATCGAACCAACTTCTGGCCTATCAAAGCACAGAGTTGTCAGTCATGTGATCATGTGTTCTTTTTTGTGTGTGTGGGGGGGGGGGGGGCGGTGAATGATCCCGCCTGACGGTTTTCAAAGTAACGTTACGATACATAACATCTAACTTTGGTTAGATAAGTCAAATTGACTTGGTTAAAGGGGGTGCAAGAACATACATAAGAAGTAATCGTGGTGAATGTACGTAGTTTTCAGATAATTTACTTCAGTAAAAGTAGACCATGCTACACTATACAAATAGTCTCTTACCCTAAGCCCTGCATTCAAACATGTTAATGTAACTTTAGTAAAAGAATGCTAGTATAATCAGGAAAGTGTTGTTAAAGTTTTTAAAGTTGACACAAGTTATACTATTATATTATATCATTAGTTTTTTTATTATTATTACCCATGCAAGAGTTGACTTAATTGTTGTAGTTGGAGTTCATTTTGAACAATAAGCTAACTAAAGATTACTATCATAATGGTTTAATGTGCTGATTATTTTCTATATTAATAGATAGTAGGACAGGCTGTCATAATTACCCAGAGTCCGAAGTGACACCTTTACAATGTTAAAGCTGTTAGATAAATGTAGTGATGTAAAAACAAAAATATTCAAGATAGTGTAGAAAAGAGATAATGTTTTAAAAACATGTTACTAAAACAAAATCTCTTGTTTTGCCCTGAAAATAATGATTCAAGAAATATTAGATAAATAAATACACACAAATACATCTGTGTACATTTGTTGTGGATGGAACACAACAAATGGTGCTCTTACCTGTGATGCCTCCTCCAAACATTATAACCAGACTGTATCATTAAAACTATAAGTAACAGTTCTAGCTACTTGACTTTAGACCAGGGGTGGGGAACCTCCGGCCTCCGGGCCGTATACAGCCCGCGAGACCATTTGGTACGGCCCTCTAGGTAATTTATAAAAACACGCAGAAAAAGAAAAAAATTGAAGAAATATAGACCGCAAAAAAAAAAAAAAAGCGAGTGCCTGTTTTTCCTGGCCAAGATTAGGGTCCTTGAACACAACACGAGCCTAACGTGTCTGACAGGGGTGCAGTTTTGACAGAGAGCACCAGAAAGCCAGAACGCCGTTCAGGCACTTGAGAAATTGCAGTACCCATAAGGAACCGTACACATGCCGCAGTTTTTGCGTGGCTGTGTCTTTAGTTGAAAGCCCAGTGGCGATCTGTTCATCTGTCATACTGATCATACAGTCAATAACTTTGTTGTTATTAGCATCTGGTTAGCTAGCTATGCTAACGAATATAAGAAGCTTTTTCTCCAACCAGTGAGGTAAAGGCACATCTTTATCATCATCTTTATTTATTTTTATCTTTATTTATCTGTTGTTATCTTGTTTTACTTGCTTGTAAGCGCTTTGAGCACCAGGAAAAGCGCTTTATAAATGTAATGTATTATTATTATTATTATTATTGATATGATCATTATAGTTATAAAAAAATAAGACCATAAAGTAAACATGTATAAAATACTGTATGACAGTAAAACAAAGTTGTTATTCATAAAGAAATTTGCATTGGATTTTCCCTGCAGTTTGAAAGGGGAGTGATTTGTAAAATATCCATAAAGAAAAAGAAAATCTGCTTACAGTTCTGTTTCATATGGGTGTTGAGAGATGTATCCATAGATCTCTTCATGTTGCTCTCAAAGTGCACCAGATTGATGCTTTTAACTTCAATATTTAAAAACAAATCTTCCCGGGGAGCATGCCCCCCGGACCCCCCTAGAGGGTGTGAGGTACCCCCCCACATAAGTCATGTCCACATGGATATGAAACTAAATACATTTGCACACATCTTGTCTCCATATCTTTCTGTTGTGGTGGTCATGCCAAACCGTGCACGTGCATGCATGCGCGAGTCATGGTAAGATATCTGGATTAAGAGGTTGCTTTTTCTTTGCACAGCATGAAAGAAAGGCCAAATGAATGGGCTGTGATTTTAGTTCTTTTAAGCAGAGGTCAATAATTTGTACGGCCCTCGGAGGATGTTGAAAAAATTGAAATGGCCCTCGAGAGGAAAAAGGTTCCCCACCCCTGCTTTAGACAAACAATTCAAAAGACAAAATCAACAAAATTTATTTTAAGGTGCCTCTTTTTTTTCCTTTTTATTTAAACCCTCAGATGTGAGATATTAGTAATACAGTAATAGCATTGTCAACCTAAAAAAATTGAGCAACTCAACAGTTAACTTTATATTTCTTATTGTCCAAAGCATCTATTACACAATTTTTTCCCCTCTCATATTCACAGGATGGATGATTAGAGACTTTGGGGAGAAACCTCAGCTTTATGACCGTCCTTACTGTTGGGTCGGCCGGAGAGGACTGAGGGTCTTTCCCTGCGATGAGGACCAGGCCTGATGGAGGAGGACCTACACCAGCTGCACCTACAGAATTTAGCCCATGCTGGGCATAGCTGTTACCACCTGCACAGTCCTAGTCTGTAACGTTATTGGACAAAATGTGTTTACTTAATCAATTAACATTTTGAAACATTTAGAATTAAAACTGCGGTCACAGAAGTGCGCGCAGTGCTGAGCGGGCGCTCGCGTCCGTGCGCCTGTCTGGGAGGGCGGCCGGGCAGAAGTGTGCGAGTCCTCCGAAATGAGCCGTTTGTCATTTCTATAATCTTCGCGTCCCAAACTCCCAGGTCCTCCGGCAGCGACCCGGAAACGGATGTCGGCGCGCCGTGTTCAAGGAAAACTAATGTCTCTAAAGGCTTGTGGATCGATTATCGAGGAGGTTGTCTGGAGGAGACGTAACCGAGGATACACTTATTTAGAGGAGAGAGGAGTCTCTCTGGAGGAGCTATAACCGAGGGTACACTGATGTATTCTCCGGAGTCGATTTCAGCCAACAGTGATGTTTAAAAGAGGTGTGACGCATGGCTGGACTTATGTCAAAGAAGCACAGCTCTGCAAACTGGTCCCGTTGTAATTATAAGTTATTTAGGATGATCAAATGTGCATCAGACTTTCTGCCCTTTACCGTTTGTTTGTTTACTCACTAATCACATCTCCCCTGGATGTTAGGCTATTTTTTTTTTAATACAACTGCTTTCATTGTGACGCGATGTTTACATTGAGAACAGCTGCTGAGGTCAGTGCAGAAAGCAGAGCAGTGTGTATAATATATATCGCTCAATAATATATGTAACAGGCCTACATTACACACTTTATTTGTAGGCTTTAGGAGAGGGGACGGCAACAGGCGGACCGCGGTCCGGATCCAGACCCAGACGCCGACCTATACGGACCCGGACCTATAATCAATACATTAATAGGGGATTTCAATTTTGACGGGGCAATTCTATTTTAACCGCCACCGACAGGGGGCGAAAGAGACGACTGAGCGATACAGGGAGAGAAACACAGAAGAAAAGATGAGAGCACGGCAGAGAGGAAAGTGAGTGAAGAGAATAATTAGCGATACAGGGAGAGAAGCGGAGAGGACAGTGAACATGCGTGTTAGCGGCAGACAGGGAGAGACAAATAATTACACATGGCGCTCTCCAAGAAGAGGAAAGTGGACAGTGAGAACAGAGCTTTTAACCCTGAGTGGACTCATTCATGTTCATCCTGCCCACTGGGAGCACAGAACCAGTGTGTCTCATTTGTTCAGAGGCCGTGGTGCTCGTTAAAAGTGCCAAAACGCCACTATGAGACAAAACACAAAGTGTTTGACCAAACATTCCCTCTCAAGTCAGAAATGAGGTCACAAAAAATAAGCAGTCTCAGAGCCCAATCTGATCAGTCCACCAGGATCAAAATTAAAACTAAATATCGTTCCAGGGCAGGCTAACCGAGGCTAACCAATGAGCACCTGCATGTGTGTATGAGAATGGCCCTGACACCATTTCAGCCCAGATTTAAAATCCTGGCAGGAGGAGCTCAAGCTCAATTCTCGCATTGAATAAAAAAAAAGTGAGTGAGGGACTGCAATATAAGAGGGGAAGAAAGAGAAACTTTAAAACTGTTCAATTGTTATGATGTGTAAATACTGATATTGTTCTATAATCGTCTGAAACTGTTAAGTCATGATGTGAAACGGTTAACAAAGAAAAAGGGAAACTCAAGCTGCTGCTTCACTTTATTTTATTTATCTAAAATTAAGCACTTTTAAGATGCACATATTTTCAAAAGCTATTTTATTTATTTTCTCTATTTTATTTTTGAAATACAGCCAGAGAGGAAAATTACACATATCCACAGTATTTACTGTATATCTGTATAGTTCAATGTTAATTGACAATAAATATTGTTGTTTATGAATTGTACTTTCTTTATTTGATTGGCAGTCAGTTGTTGATTACATGCAGACGTTGATAAAGCTACAGGCTACTTCAATATATATCACACTAATTCATAAAGCAAGTTAGACATTTGGATGTTCCGGAACTTTGCATGGGGAGATTTTCTCTAACTGGACCTCGTTGAATTTTAGTTGAATACCCCTGCTTTAGGAGATATCTACAAATAAACAGTAGATATTTTTCATGAAACCATATATTGCTTCACATAATAAAATATACAAGGGCTGTATCCTGATATTTATTATATGCTTTATATGTGTGTGTTGTACAGTGAGTAGGTGTGTGTTGTGGAGTGTATAGGTGTCTGCTGTAATGAATATGCCACCAGCAAAGGGCGTTGTTGAACTAACAGTAGGTGTGTGTGTGTGTGTGTGTGTGTGTGTGTGTGTGTGTGTGTGTGTGTGTGTGTGTGTGTGTGTGTGTGTGTGTGTGTGTGTGTGTGTGTGTGTGTGTGTGTGTGTGTGTGTGTGTGTGTGTGTGTGTGTGTGTGTGTGAGAGAGAGAGAGAGAGAGAAAGAGTTGATGTGCCAGGCAGACAGGCACATCAGTAGCTTATCCGACATATACTGTAAATGGTCAAAAATGGTACATTCTCCGTTAGCCTACGAGCTCCCTGTTCGAGCAAAGGACTATTCCTTCTCAATGTTGCATGACATTGGATATGCGCTTAACTGGTCCTGGATTGGAATTTTTCCAATCATTTTCCTAGGAGGAGTTTGCAAAAATATGCTTAAAATGCATGAAAAACGCACATTTTTGAAAATTGCCAACTTTCTGGGGGGCGGGGCTAATGAAAATAATTTGAAATATGTGTGCAATCATAATAGCAATGTGTATACAGCCTTTTTTTCGAATATTGGAAAAACGATATGCGAGGGAGGCGTGTGGCGCAGTGGATAGAGCTTTAGTGTTGGGATCAGGGGGTCACAGGTTCAAACCCCACTGCAGTCAGCATGTTGTTGTGTCTCTTGGCAAGATACTTCGCCCCAAATTGCTCCTGTGGGGATTGCCCACAGTATTGAGTATGTACGTTGCTTTGGATAAAAGCGTCTAACAAGTAACATGTAATGAGTAGTTTGGAATAATTTGCAACATGTAAATCGTCAAAAATTGTGTATTCGCTGTTAGCTTACGACCTCCACTATCAAAAATTGGTTTCACAATTTAGCATCATATTGGATAGGGGCTGAACTTGTCCTGGATTGAAATTTTTCTGATCATTCCCCTAGGAGGAGTTTGCGAAAATGTGCTTAAAATGCATGAAAAACGCACATTTTTCAAAATGGCCGAACTTCTGGGGAGCGGGGCCAATGAAAGGCAATTTGAAATATGTCCAAATTCATAAGGGCAATGTATATCCAGCGATTCGTGAATATCTGTAAAACTGTATGCGAGTAGTTTAGAGTAATTTGTGGCATGTAAATCGTCAAAAATGGTGTATTCGCTGTTAGCTTACGACCTCCACGATTGAGCTATCAAAATTTGGCTTCACAATTTAGCATCATATTGGATAGGGGTTGAACTTGTCTTGGATTGGAATTTTTCCGATCATTCCCCTAGGAGGAGTTGCCAAAATGTCCTTAAAATGCATGAAAAACGCACATTTTTCAAAATGGCCAACTTTGTCGGGGGCGGGGCTATTGGAAGCTAATTAGAAATATGTCCGCAATTCCATGAGGAATGTCGGTGCCAACATTCGTGAAGTTCTGAGAAACTATATGTGACTACCACATAATAGGGGGCGCTAGTGAGCAGTTTTTTTGAAGAATTACGTTTTTTTTTTACATTCTCGAAAAGGTCGTGGGCTGTGACGTGTGTCCCAAGTTCTGCGTCCGAATCTCATTTTATGCTATCGCTATTTAAAAAAAATGTATAGGCCACGCCCACATTCTGCATTTGTCACCCCGACTATGAACTGAGATTTAAAGTGTCGCAAGAAATGCAGAGTATGTGTAAAAAAAATAAAAAAATAATTCGTCCATCCGTTCTTGAGTTATACATTGGTGGTGTGTTTGGCGCCCCCTATAGTTCAAAATGAAAATGCTTTGGTGTGCCTATTGCCCAAGACAGACTGAACCTATCCACCAAAATATGTGATGTTTGGGTACATTGTTGATGAGTTTTGAGCATTTATTTCTAAGCCCTGCCTTTTTGCGAGTATGTTTTTATTACTAGCGGCAATATTTATCGTCTGAACATGCTCATTTTCTAAGGCAGGGGTTCCCAAACATTTTCAGCATGAGACCCAAAACAGAAATGTTGTCGTCCTATGGGACCCAAGCATAAAAAATGTCATGATTTTCCATAATATCTACAGTTATAGACAAAGAATGCAACACACCATGAATTTAAAATGTAAATGAAAATATTTATTGAATTATAAAAGTGCTTCGCAGCAATTAGGTTTCTCACCATACAACCTACCCTTTGAGCTTGCCCATAAAAAAATAAGGCTCAAAGCAGAAAGACGAAACATGGGACGTGCAGTCAAGTATATACAGTAAACATTTCAATTATACAATTATCAAAAGTGCAATATTAAGTTTGTCGCTAGCTCAAAAACTATGTACACAGCATTTTAAATGAACAAATAACAAACATGTTGTAAACAGAAAGGGACAAAACACTAACTGAAGTGCAGTCAAGTGTATTCAGTTAATCACAGGTGAAACCAAATTTTAGACCCTCCAGAAAAACGCGGGCTAAATTCCTTGATTATGCGGGCTAAAATCCTTGATTATGCGATTAAACATGCGGGGTTTTTATGTGATTTTATCCGGTGAAATTGCGGGAAGTTGCGAAATATGCGAAAAGTTGCGAAATATGCTAAATATGCGGGGAAAAAGAGTAACAATTTTTTAATATTGGGCTGTCTTATTTATTCTCTCTCACACACAAACTGCCACTAACGTTAAACCCCTTTACTATTCAATTAAACACATTCAATGTTTATTTATTGTAAAAGCAATTGGGCTTTTTTAATCTCACACACACACACACCCCCCCCCCCCCCCACACACACACACACACACTTCTCCGCCTCATTCTGTTTTCATTTACTCGTTCGTTATCTGACCAGCTTCAATCTTGTAGGCTACTCACTTCGTTTCTTGTAGCCCTCGAAAGGGTTTTGGAGGTTGATGCCTCGCTGAACGTGAGTTGTTTGGCTTTCTTGTTCGCAGCAGCAGAAAGTATTTTCGAATGTTTGAATGAATCAAAGTGGGTCGTCCCCGTCGATTTTCTCTTATGCTCCAACACACAGTTGCACGGGGTGCAGAATAGTTTCCCCCCACTTTTTGCCCGGTCTTTAGTAGAAATGTTCGTCGGTAAATGAGATGGATTAGATTTTTTCATCTTGGTGTTTTCTCTATCGTGTGAGCTCCACACGTTCACTCTATAAAGTGTTGTTTACATTCTGTGATGCGCGAGCTGATGACGTCACGTCAAGACGAGTCAACATTTTTCTCTCAACTTTGTGTGGAAAAATGCGGGGATTATGCGGCCTTTTGATAAATATGTGGCCTTTTAAAAATCTGCGCCATTTTGCTGATTATGCGGTAAATTCTGCGATCGCAGAATCGCGTTTTTCTGGAGGGTCTAAAATTAAAATGATCAGAAGTGCAACATTAAGTTTGTCACTAGATCAAAAACTATGTCCACACATTTTTTAAACACTTTTAAATGAACAGAGCTGTTTTAAAACGCTCTGAGAGACAAAGAAACTCCAACACTTGGCAACTGATTAACTTTTTTTTTGTGGAGGCTGACTTGATAGGATGCCCTCAGTGCCCCTCTGTTCCCTTTGAATGCCTGAAAATAACAGAGAAGATATTATCATCAGTGTTGGGCAAGTTACTTCCAAAATGTAATATATTACATATTACTTATTACTCTCTTTTGAAAGTAATAAGTTACATTACAATATTACTGTCTCTGAAATGTAATGAGTTACACTACTTTAGTTACTTTTTTAGTTACTTTCACCAAAATAACCGCAAAAGAATGGCTAGTTATTTTAAATGCTAAAATGTAGTTTAGTGCAGCTCATTATACATCCAGTGAATGACAATGTGGTATAGCATAACAACTGTGTAGGCCCTTAAGGCTACTAACAACTTATAAACTTATTTAAAGCAGACAAAGGATCAAAGTCTGGTCAATTATAGTAGAGATACTGTAAATATTTATAAGTCTAGGCCTATATATATATTAAATACAATAGAGCTAGAGCTCACTATAATGAAATCTATAACATTATGAAATGACAAGGTGTGCAATATATTTTTCTTTTTGTTACTTTCTTTTATTTAATTCAAGTTCCAAGCACAAGAAGTTTGAATGTATTTAGTGGACAAAGAAGAAGCTTTATCAAAAATACGAAAAGGATTATGCCTCAAGGAATAGCTTACGGCTCAGCCATTTTCAGTTCAACACTATTAACATGTAAGCCAAACATTGCTTAAAATTGCTACTAAATGCAACGTAGGCCAAAAATAGGAGCCCTGCTATTTGCCAAACAACGCCTAGAACATAGGCTACCAAACAAAGTCTGGTCAAATCTAAATACGAAGAAGGCCTCATAGGAAATACTTCACAAAACAAATGAAGCTCCACTATATTTAACACACACATTGGAATATTGAAAATAAAACAAATAAACAGGAAACCTGTTACTGCCAAAACAGAGGTAGAATACAGCCGATTAATGCTCGTAAAATACATTTAAGTATGAAAGCCCTTAAAGCCTTGACCTATAGCCTACTTATTTTTCTATGGTGGGGGGCTGGCCTATTCCATTACCGCCTTGACTGAAATGACGGTTGAAGCGCATCAGGAGAAGGCGTTGAAAGCGTCCATCACCGAGACGGTTGCGTTTTGGGGTGAGCACAAGATTTCCAAGACTGAAAAGTCTTTCTACTGGTGCACTGGATGGCGTTGGGGCATTACAGCGGAGCGCGATTTTTTTAATTCTTGGAAACTGGTGCAGACTTTCCATCGTAGGGGCAGAATTAAAATAAGACATTACCTCTGTTTCCACAGACATGGGCGCATCAGCTGTGGTAACGGGCTGTAAGTCAAAGGCAAAAAAATCCTCCTCGCTGGAGGCAACAGCAGCAGGTTGAGGGACATCGGGCATGAGGGCTGCAGGCTCTTGTGTTGTTAGGGAACAACACTCTGACATGAGGAGTATCTTGATATAGTCTCTTCTGGCTTCTTCTTTTACCCAACGCAGCTTAAACTTAGGCAGTGAGACAGCGGCAAGCAGCGCTTCCTTGGAGTCAATTATTGCGGCAAATCGAGTTTTGATTGCTCCCACAATAACTTCAGGCAGCCCAGTGGTCATTGCTGATAGGCCAGTTTTCATTGCTAAGATTTTTCCCATGAGAACTTCTAGTGTTGGTTGAAGCGTTCCATAAAAACAAGTGTCCTCACCCTGTAAGATATCCAGTGCAACTGTGAAAGGCTTCATAATGGAACAGTATTCCTTGAGAAATTGGTATTCCCTGTCGTTCATACATTTCATTTGAAATTGTGTGCAGATATTATTGATGTCAGTGAGGGGAATTTCTGTGATCCGAGAATAGGCGTCAAAGTATGAGTTCCACCTTGTTACTGTGGGAACAATCAATTTTCTACCACTGACCTCTTCCAGGAACTCTGATGCGACTGTGGAGCGGCTGGCCTTCGTCCACAACGCTGAACATTTGGCTGTAGCACTACGATACACAGCTCTAGATTCTACGTTAGATGACAGCCATTTATCAACCTCATTGTTCGCAATTAGATTAAGTGTATGGGCTGCGCATCTATGATGGGGAGGCAGTACACATAGCCCGTCCTGGGCATTATCATCTTTGGCGGCGGCAAGCACACTGTGAAGGTCTGTAAAGTCTGCCTCACCATCGCCATCCACCTCATCTTCCTCCTCATCGGACTCCACTTGCCGCTGCTGATGCTCCTTGAACGCCTTCACAAAGTTACTCCCGTTGTCCGTCACACATGCAGTCACTTTATCGTTGGTAAGTCCATATTGAGAGAAAATGTCCTCCAGCTCTGTTGCTATTGCGTCGTACGTGTGTCGACCCCTAAATCTTCTACAAGCGATCGCAGCCTTCTTTCGTTTCAAGGTATCTGCATCGATCCAATGCACAGTCACCCCCAAGAAACTTTTGTTGTTATCACTCCATATGTCTGCCGTTGTTGACACATAATCCTGGGCATCGATAGTTTTCCTCAGCTCCTTTTCCATGATAGCATATTCTTTATCCAACTCTTTGGCAAAAGTCTTTCTATCTGGCAACACTTGCTGAAAATTAAGAAGATAGAGATATTAAAGTCATGCTAGATAATAAACTAATGCTCCATTTATAACTGGGCTAAATAATATTTAAATACCGGTAATATTACTGTAATGATAGGTGCTTATGTATAGGCAATGCATCTTTTTACCACCAGGCAGCAGTATAACATTTAAGCTAACCATGTACAAAGCGAGTGGAATAAGATGCGAGTCCACACACACACACACACACACACACACACACACACACACACACACACACACACACACACACACACACACACACACACACAAAATAACAACATTACAATTACGTCGCTGGTCGCTAACATGGTAGTACAGCCTCGGCATGGCCCAGTAATCTACTGTATTAAAAAGTCTCTATTGCAACGTTAGCTTACCTTGTCATTGGTGGTGTTGACAGGGATTTTGCTGACAAGTTTTCTAAATGCCGGCGACTCCACAGTTGACAGAGATTGCATGTCTTCCACAACATACTCTGCCACGAGTCTCTTAACTTCTCGGGGTTCCAGAATCATAGAAGACCGAGAGAATGTTAACTTGTGTTGCTTCGGCGTGCCTGCACTCACGTCTTCTGTATATTTTCTTTTCTCCGAGCCGGCAGATCTCTCGACTAACTTAGTGTTAGCGTGGCACCGGTCCAGGTGTTTCTTTAAGTTGCTAGTGCTATTTCTTGATGTAGACAATTCCTTTGCTGCCGACGAACATAGATTGCACTTGACTATTATGTTTTTATCTTTTTCTCTAATGAACTGATAATAATGTGAGAACACCCATCGCTCAAAAGTTCCTCCCGCCATCTTAACCCAATAGTAAACAATGCATCAGGTTTATTAATCTACCCGCACATTTTTTCTCTGGTGTCGGAATGTCTCGCGATATTTGTAAATTCTTAAAAAACAAAACACCATTTAATTTCGGGTTGAAATGTGTTGTGTAACTGCGTTACTGAGAATTGTAACGGGTAATATATTACCCAAATTTCATTAGTAATGCGTTACATTACTTCGTTACAGCAAAAAGTAATATATTACTGTAACTCCGTTACTTTTGTAACGCGTTACACCCAACACTGATTATCATTAACATTGCTGGGTTATTGGGTGATTTTTAATACCAGCCGGCGTACGCTGTATACCCAATGTGGACCTGGCAACCGCATTTATAGCGCATTACATTACATGTTACTTGTTAGACGCTTTTATCCAAAGTGACTACATACTCAATACTGTGGGGAATCCCCACAGAGGGATTTTGACAGGGTTGTTGCACAAAAGACCCAAGCGCGCGCAGACATTTCACGAGCGCACAGAAACAGTCTGAGTGCAAGGAGAAGGTTTTAAACTGGAACACAGGAAACCTGTAAGCGCAGCAATATATCTGAGTGCAAGCGTACAGTTTGAGCAGAAGCAGAGTAAATCTAAGCGCAAGCAGGCACTATTTGAGTGTGAGGACAGGGTTTGAGGGAAAGAAATACATCATCTGAACGTGAAATCAATAAAGTATGCTCCCAAATTTAAAGACCACGCTCTTGAATAAAGATAGGGAATAAGCATATGTATTCCTATGTGCATCACACTGCAGAAGTCACGTCCGTGCGGCTGATACTTTCTCTCGCTTTCCCTCTAATCTTCCTGTGGTTATTGTTTTGAAACACCGCTATGTGCCGCTGCAGAATGTAGTGGACTCGTGGGAGCGAGTAGAGGACGAGCGAGAGCGCGCAGCTGGCGGTCCTCTCCGGGGCTCAGTCTGCATTTCATCCAACTCTGCATTAACGAAACAATTTCACAACAGACCCTGACAAACACACAAAAACACAAAACAAATGATTAAAATAAGTGACTTACTTTTCCGCCGTCAAAACACTGCTTCTTGAAAGACTTTTCTTTGCAGATGAAAAAATCCTTCGATTTGTCCCGATGCAGAGGATGTTTTGTTTGGAGATGCAGGTCCAATTTATTCATTTACAAGCTTTCGTTACTGAGCACCTCTCCACATAAAACACACTGAGGCCGCTCCTCTCCATTTCTAACAGCTTTTGTGAAGCCAACATTTAAAAACTCCTCTTTGTATCGTCTTTTTGCCATCATGTACGATCGGGATTAATCAACAGACAATAAACAGACAGCGCGAAAACTTTCGCGGGGGACGCGTCAGAGCTGATACAAATACAATCTTTTATTTTTAGTTTATTTGTATTTAGAAAATTAAATCATTCAATATACAATGCTATATTGCATAATTTCATTTTCCAAATAAAAAATGAAATACAAAAATTATTAAAAAAAATTATTTGCATCAGCTCTGACGCTGTGTGTGTGTAGCAATGCATTTAACTGGCGACCCGTTTGGGAAAGGATGTGCTACGGTAATGTGTCTGACACTCCACCAATGCTGTATACGAAGTTTGGTGTTGAAAAATTCAAAATTGAAATTTAAGTTAGCATTTCACTGTTTTAGAAAATGTTGCTAATTAAAAAAAAGTCTTCGTAAATTCACAGAAAAGCTTACAGTATTGTATGTTAACATTGATTTACATGTTTTTACAGAATGGAGGCAAAGATATCGTCGAAAAAGTACTATGATGAGTGGGTCATGAAGCTCCATGTCCTCCATGAAGTTCAGCAAAAGAAGACGCCACATCTCCCAACGTGTCCATCTCCATCGAGGGATCGGCTGTGCTTGATGAGGGTGAACGCCTGCTTTCTGCTCACGGGCATCATCCATGCAATGAACTTAAGTAACACATCAAAGTTGAAATACGCTTCTGTAGTTTTCAAAAATCTTTCTTGAACTTAATTTCCTCAAGATTTCTTTTGAAAGTCCACATTTTTGCATAAGCAGTGGTGGAATTTTGAGGTACTTGAGAATTTTCTTTTCGTTGCACTTTATACTCCACTACAAATCAAAGGGAAACATTGTACTTTGTGCTTCACTATCTTATATAGTGTTTATAAAGTATAAGGTTCTGTTTTTTAATTTACCAAAACATTTAAATATTGTTCGAAATCCTTGAGCTATAACGTTTTTTTTGTTAATATTGGATTTTTTACTTCAGGGTACTTTTTACATGTAATACTCAAACAGCATTTAGCTAATTATAGTTTTACTTAAGTAACATTTTCATTACCAGACTTTCAATTGTAATAGAGTATTCTTACAGTGTGGTATGAATATTTTTACTTAAGAAAAGGGCCTGATTCTACTTCGACCTGCTTTGTTTAGTTTAACCGATGTATGTGCAGTATTTGTTAAAATCATTGTAAACTGTAGATTAATCATGGCATGTATCAGACAACGGAACAAAAATAAATGTGTTGTTTAAAAGTGTCTACTGTTTCATGTTTTGTAGTAGCCTTAGTGTAAAACTGTTTTATTGAATAAGAATTGCATTTGATGATACACACACACACAGACAGACACACACACACACACACACACACACACACACACACACACACACACACACACACACACACACACACACACACACACACACACACACACACACACACACACACACACACACACACACACACACACACACACACACACGCAGTGCCAACTGTCGCCCCACCATCCAGTCGTCTCTCAGCTAACACAGCAACTTGTAAACAGCTCTCAGCCAATTCTCCACATGCTGCTTTGCAGAATCTGTCATTAAAAAACCACCAATCGGGCTCCCACACAGACACACAACTGATAGTAATCCACACTGCTCCACACACGACTCCCAACACATACAAACATACACACAAAGCCAACCTTATTGGGAGTCAGAGTTGCCCCTCCAAATGTTGTCAGGGACAGCAGTGGTGGCAGACGACTTTAAAACGAACCAACGCCTTGATGAGGGCCATCTGACAGCTCATTGGTCGGAGAACAGACCCTGAGGACAGAAATACAATCATGCTGAGTGAGTAAATATGTGTATAAGAGTGTTTGTTTTCAAAACACACCATGGACCCACTGTAGGATAATGTGATGACCAGGGAGACTGTCTGAAACACCACACAACATTGGTTCAGTTCTTCTTACAGCAAACATTCACACTCTAAAAATATTATATATATATATATATATATATATATATATATATATATATATATATATATATATATATCTATTTACACACGGCATCTATTATATATATATATATATATATATATATATATTTACACACGGCATCTATTGCACGTCTGCCCGTCCTGGGAGAGGGATCCGTCCTCTGTTGCTCTCCCTGAGGTTTCTCCCATTTTTCCCTTTAAACTGTGGGTCTATGTTAGGTCCACTCCCCACTTATAAAAATAGCACTTTACCCCTGCTTACACCTATATGCCGTGAGCTGATTATCGAGCCTTCATTGTAACTGCGTGGGGAGTTTTGCAGTAGAAAATTCCACTATAGCGACCGGTACATTAATGGGAAACCCTAAATGTTTGAGCAGCCTCTATGAAACGTCAAGCTACCCCACAGCACCCCCAAAATAAATCTCTGGCGCCGCCACTGAGCCTGACTATTTGTGTTGGGGGGGCCCGACTTTTTTTTTTCTCCAAAGTTGCTGCGGGGGGGAGACACACAGGCTGCAGTGACAGAAAAGGTTTGGGAACCACTGGTCTAAGGACAGAGGGTGTCGTTTTGTCATACTGATATTCTGTACAAACTGTGAAGTCCACTGAGACAAATGTAACATTTGTGATATTGGGCTATATAAATAAACATTGATTGATTGATATATAAAAAAAATATTTTCATTATAGATCAAAAATCTGTAAATGGCTCAAACTCCTTGCAGCTTAGCTGTTTATAGACTCAGTTCACCCTGTTATCCTTGGCTGACCTTGCTTCCAATTTATTTAGTTTTGTCTTTTTGTACAGTCTGTAAAGTATCCCAGTGTTCCTCAAGGCAGTTGTGCAAATTGCATAAGCCACGCCCCCTTCTGTTTGTGATACAAAAATGTAGAGACAGACAAACAAAAAAGGCTATTGGAGGTATTGAAAACAAGGAAGTATTGGATAGAAATGGTCCATTCTGAATTTGATCAGATATTTTAGGCGATTCAAAGCGTTTTGCACTTGTCTTATAGCGTTTTGCACTTGTCTTACTCAGGCGCGCCTCTCCCTACACGCAGATCACGCAGACTGTGTGGGGCCTCATCTTGCGGAGGGAGCCTCTTCAGGGGCCTCTTTTATAAACGTGGCATACCCTCAATAGATGGCGTACGCACAAAGATGGCGTACGCACAAAAACGGGAGAGATGAGAAACTGCGACACCGTTGGCAGGAGGAAGAATGGAGAGAAATATGTGAAAATAATACCATAAATATAATGTTACCTCTCATGTATCATATATGAAGAATTAATTTGCAAAAATTGATTAAAGCCAATCTTAAAGGTCCCATGACATGGCCATTTCTACTGATCATAATTCCATTGTTGAGGTCTACTAGAATAGATTTACATTGTTCAATGTTCCAAACTCACATTGGTTTCTCATACAGCATCTCTGTATAGTATGTGTATTTACACTCTGTCCTAAACGGCTTGTTGGAGCTCCTGCGCCCCCCTCCCTAGGAGCCCACTGTGCTCTGATTGGTCAGCTCGCTCACTCTGTTCTGATGAGTCCACCACCGTTACAGCCGAACATCAGTGATTATGTGCTAAAATGGCGTTAGCAACCAGAAAATGAAACCAGTAATGAAAAACAGATGAGAATGCTGCCGGGACGTTGCGGGGCTCGCTGCTGCGAGGAGCGGACAGTGTGAGCTGGGTTACTGGTGTCATGTCCTGGTTGCAGCGAGACACCACGAATGGACGCGGGAAGGGGGGGGGTGCTGAGGGGTCTGCAGCACCCCCATCTGCGAGGCTACACTAGAATATATGTATTCTCATAAATTATGCGGTAAACAGAAGGACAGAATTATGCCTAAAATGAGGCCGTTTTCCATTTCTCTAGGTTGTATAGATACGAGCATGGTTTTATACCATCATGTTTAATGATGTTTTATGCCGTTGGCCAAGACTTGATAAGTCGCTCATAAAACACAGGAGGTATGGAAAGAAGGTATGGACTAAGAACACCATATGTGGTCAATTGTGCAGCTAATATAACATCACACATTTGTTTTATTTAATTTAAGTGGTGGATAGAGTTGCTGCGGGGGGGGGGGGGGGGGGGGAGACACACAGGCTGCAGTGGAGATGCTGTGCACAGCTGATCGACAGTTGGAAAACAAACCACAAAATAAAATATAAAAATTCAGATCAAGTCATCATGAGTCCAATCCGGAGGGATTCCCCGATCATTTCTTACAGTTTCTGATCAAGGGGTGTCTCCAGTCCCCGGCACAAACACACTGACACACTGCCTGAGGAAGGCTATGTGTATTTGTTTTGTCATTAACTTTTTTCGGACGACTTATTTATTTATTTTGATGACGATCCGACTTCCATGCTGCTACTCTGGTTCAAACTGCATCCACCAAACAATATGATTTGTTTCCACCCCCCCAAAATAACTAAAATCTGACTCGGTGTGAAATGTCTTTTTTTACCGTTCTGTCGGCATTTCCTGTGATTTTCTTCACGCAGTCAGTCTGAATGAATATTAATACAGGGCGTTGCATATGTTACGTTAAGCCCGCAGAAGCTGCACCGCATTTCGAGTTGATGCGTAGGACGTGCGTGCGCAGTGTTTTATAAATCGGAATATTTGTGTGCATATTTACTTGCTTTGTCCTACGTACGCCACCTTCCCACATGAATCATACGCAAAGCTTTATAAATGAGGCCCCTGGACATGCGCACAGTAGCCACAGCCAGCGTGTATTGTTGAGGGCCCATTAATCACTCCTGAAGCCTTGGTCAATTTTGTTATGCTGATGGAATTCACACTGTGAACATGTAAATGGGACAACACTTGATAGACATATTGTACACTGGATGTAGCATTGCAAGAGTTAACCTGTTAAGCCCAGAGCCTGTTTTTCAGGTCTCAGGCTCGAAAATGACATTCCCAGAAAAAATGACCATGTCTTCCCTTCTAAAAGGGTTACATTAATAATCTTTGTACTCAAAGTAATGATAAACCTGTTACTTGGATGTAGAAGAGTCAGAATCAATATAGATGTTTTTTATTTTTAAGAAAATTCAGATTGAACATAGTAAAAAACTGTAAATTATAGTGTCCGTCCAAAATATATTTTTTACTTATAGTGAAAACTACCCTTGGATGATGGTAAGGGAGACTAAAAGCTTTAGGAATCCAAAGTACAACATATAATAAGTACCCTGTATCAAGATTGATGCAAAACAAGTGACATTTGACCTTTTTAGAGAGGTTTAGCAAAATAAACTCCACCTCTGAGGTGATTTGGTTGAAAATGGGCGTTTTTACCGTTTCTCTGGAACCCATTGGTCGATTTTGGTTATTGACATCTCTTTTTGACCGTTAGAGCGAATAGAATCAATAGGGAATCTCCCCATACACACACATGGTAAAAAAAGAAGGTGGGGGCTTTGCGCATGCAGGTTTGCATCAAAGTGAACCTATTTCTTGCTCTGACATCTGGAAACAGAAAAGCAGGTTTATTGCTTATGGATTATCAGAAATAATTTCAAAGGGACACATACACATTGGATTAACCTATGGGTTAACTCCAGCAGCGTTTTTATCGTTTTAAAGCAATTGAAGACCAATTTTGACCAGACAACGACCAAGGTCAGCCATGTTGCCATTTTTAGCTACCTAGCGCCACATGTTTTGATGTCTGTTCTTGTTAATAGCTTTGCGAGTTCTTATCATGGAGTGATAATGTATCTACCGATCGATTCTGTGTAATCTCACGATCAGATCGATGGGTTGGACGTGCAGCTACGATAAGTAGTAAGGGTGTTATGAGTGAGTTTCTGTGCAACACGCCGTTAGTATTTTTCGCTCGTGGCTAATTCATACGCTCAGCGCTAGCTTTGTGGGTTTAAAAAAAAAGAAGAAAAACAAATCAGTTAGCTGAGTTTCTTTCCGTTACATGGATATAAAAAATGCATAGTTTATTGAATATTAAGATGCCCTCAGACGCTGTTTCCTGCAGATGATGCGTTTTTTTCCCCGGTATCGAGGGTGCGGTGTAGCAACCCAGTCTCATGGCATTTCGTGTTCACCAACACGATTTTATAATCTATTGATTCGTGTTCACCAACACCATTTTCCCCTTTTTTTCGTGTTGCACAGCACGATTTTAAAAGCAATGTATTTCTACTGGTAATGTGTTTCGAGCATGCAGCACGTCTTTTTCTCCGGTCGGGTCGTGGAAGACCGGAAGCTGTGTGGTTCACAAAAATATGTTCTTACCCAATATCAAGCCACAATTATTGGTTTTATTTTAAATCGTATAATTTCGGACTTTTGTTTCCGTCTGTAAGGGAAATAAATGTGGCTCAGAGCCTCAGAACACTGAAATCTGTATTTTTTAAATCTTTTTTCTTCTAATTTGTTATTCTTTTCAAAATAACACACTGTTATTTACTCACCAATAACACACAATTATCCTTGCTTTTGTTTATTGGTTTAATTCCATAATCTCTGGCTTTTTTGGCGTCCTTCAGGAACTGAATTTCAAAATAAAAATAACCGGAAATAGACGTAGGCATTTCGAGCGATTACCCAAGATCCTCAGCTATGGTTTAAGCTCGCTGATTGGATGGTTTAGCCGCAATGCATGCTGGGACTTGGTGTTTATATGATATGAAATCCGGAAAACATTTTTAAAGAATAAAATAATACTTAATTCCGAGTGTTCTTGCTGTTCTCTTTGAAAGTCATCACATAACGGCATTGTAATACACGGTTCGGCTGCATTACATATTACAGATCTGCCGTAGTTCTTTATTTATAGAGCCCTGATGAGAAGACCTTTGGAAAAACTGGAAGAAATGCAGCCGAAACTGAATACTTAACGTGGATCATAAATATATCAACAATTAAACAACATCTTCAATTTCTCTTCACACAATACGTCTCCTTGCAGTATCAACCTTAATTCGGCTGACTTTTATATTTGATCTAATTCGTAGATAGTTTATATTTACACCATAACGGTGCACAGCTGATATAAAAGGACTTTGATTTTCTTTGAATATAAGAATGTAAATACTGAGTCTGAAATAGTATAGCAATATGCTATAAAATTATGTGAAAACATGAATAAAACTACACATCTTCAGATGTTGTACATACATAAGTGTCCCACACTAATAATACAAAGTTATTATAGCTGTGTGCACCGCCTAGTGGTTAAAGCACGTTATTTAATTCTTGTTTTTATGTGTTATATTTGATTAAAAATATATTAAGAGTACATACTTTCATAGGGGGAAAGTAGAAGGTCTGTGATAGAAATATAGAATATAAAAAATCAAGAAGATACTGTAAGTGATCTCTACAATAAAACAGTTTAGAGCAGGATGTACAAAGATATTAATAGGAGGAGGTGCAAAACAGAAGAACGAATTAACCTTTATTTAAACATTAAATAATACTTTAGATTAAGGTCCTCTTTTAAATAAGAAAAAAACGTTGGCGGTATCTACAGATAAATATTAAGCCTCACAAAGTACTTAACGTCTAATATATTGCTTTCCTGCAATGTTAACTATGTTGAAGCACTTATTTTAGCTGATATTATACATATGAATTATACTCTTATGTATGTAGATAGTATAAGAAATGTGCAGAATATGACAGTTTAATGGTGGAGGTAAAAACACATATTGATAGATGTCTTGTAATGTGCTGTTGAGGAACCTGTGACCCAAGATTTTCATTCATTGCATACACCGTAGTTGTGTATATGATAAGTCAATAACCTTTGAAAATCTTGAAATCTTGAAAGGGATGTGCAAAATAGCCATTATACAGTCTTTAATTAACTATAAGTAGAGAATAACGAGTAATGAATATACTTTATTACTCGTTTCCATTCATGTCAATTGCAGATAAATGTTTTGTCTTCTCAAGCACCAACTATCAAATATCTCTCCTGATTGTTGGCACTTGGCAATCAGGTTAACCTCTGTATTGTGGAGTAGAATTACAAAGTAACAATGAGCTGTCACGTGGGTATATATATTCATGCTGCGCATTATGGACACAAGCGATTTTCACCCATTTATTAATGATATGTTTTACATTTGATAACACCAATGTGTTTAATACTGGCAACTTCTAATTGTGGGAAAAACGAAAACGTTCAGTAGAGACGTCCCATGGAACATTTTGCGAAACACAATAGCCAGCATGTGTAGTTCTGGGGGGGGGCGTTCGATTCCAGTTTTGGATAGTCTGGCGTGGTTTTGTTCCATTTCAAACAGCTGTTTGACGCTCGGCGTAACCTTGGCGCACTGCCACTCCAACATCCAATCCCAGCGCTTGAAGATTAATCACGTGGACTGTAGTCCTAAACGATAGCTGGGGATTATGGGTAGTGTAGTGTTTTCGGCCATCCTAAACTCCTAGAGGCCTACGTCTATTTTCGGTTATTTTTATTTTGAAATTCAGTTCCTGACGGACGCCAAAAAAGCCAGACATTATGGAATTAAACCAATAAATAAAAGCAAGGATAATTGTGTGTTATTGGTGAGTAAATAACAGTGTGTTATTTTGAAAAGAATAACAAATTAGAAGGAAAGATTTAAAAATACAGATGTCAGTATTCTGAGGCTCTGAGCCCCATTTATTTTCCTCACAGACGGCAACAAAAGTCAGAAATTATACGATTTAAAATAAAAGCAATAATTGTGGCTTGATATTGAGTAAGAACATGTTTTATGAACCACACAGCTTCCGGTCTTCCACGACCCGACCGGCGAAAAGACGTGCTGCAGGCACGAAACACATTACCAGTAGAAATACATTGCTTTTAAAATCGTGCTGTGCAACACGAAAAAAAGAAGAAAATCGTGTTGGTGAACACGAATCAATAGATTAAAAATCGTGTTGGTGAACACGAAATGCCATGAGACTGGGTAAGAGGTTAAAGGTACAGAATATAGTTTTTCAGAAATTACAATAAGAGTTGCGATTAGAATGGAAAACAACACATAAGAGAGGTATTTGTCTGTCATTGGAAAAGGATAATGAACGGTGGACCAACATTTCATTTTCTTCTGTAACTTCACTAAACATGTATTATATCCTAACATGTAATCCCGCAGAACTTTAAAGAAACCATTTACTCCATACATACAACATCAATCACTTCCTATTTAAGAGCCCCTTTCAGACAACATAAATCACAACTCATTTAAGACCTCCTCTCTCGCCATCCAGATAAACACTTGCATTATCTAAAAGGAATATAAACATGAATCACAGGGCTGTGGCTCTCCATAGCAATTGAATTGTGGTGGATCGGGTGTGTGAGCGAGGCAGAGTGATTTGAACTCATAATCGTAATGCATACTGTCTTGAAGTAGACTTCATGAATATGCTCAGAGAGTCGGAGTGGCTGGCTGGCACCGGGTCAGATCTCATTTGCATATTGTTTACGACCACTAGCTTAATTTGAGGCACCGGTTTGAGTCTGTGATAACGCCGGGCCCTTATCTACCGAATTGACTAAGTGGATGCAGGAGTAAACTTCTCAAAGTGATACGCTCCAGCAGGCCGACAGGAGAAGAGGCACCGAGTGTGAACAATGCTTAAAATATATGCACGCAGTACAACATTTGGAGGACAGATCAAAACCAGTCATTTCTTTAAATAATGTCGCAGGATTGCGATCCTTTAAACATAGCCCACTAATTTGAAGGAACACTGTGAAATGGAGTGGTTAAAGATACAGTTGGGGATGTTTATTTTGTGCCGAAAAAATCTAAATACCCAAACCAACAGCAACAAACATGAGCCACACTGGTGTACTGGGAACTTTGTTTCATGTGGAACTCATCTCTCTCCGCTGTTTCAAACACTGTCCTTTGTCAAACAGTTGAAAGTGCCAAGATATTACAAAATAAACAAAAAAAGGGAGATGTTTGAAGGAATAAAATAAAATAGTGTTGGTGATCTTATACTTACCTGCGACCAATCCAAACCTATTTTATTTATTTTATTACGTGGTCAACTTTCCATCAGATTGTGTCACGATTCTCATGTTATGTCACGTTTATAGTTTTGTAGGTTTGGGTGTTTTTGCTGTTTTCCCTGTCATGTTTTCCTCTGGGTTATTGTCTGGTCCTTTCCCCTGTGTTTTTCCTCTTGTCATTAGTTTCCCTGGTGTGTCTAATTGTCTGATTATGTTCACCTGGGCCCCTGTGTTTTCTCCTCCCTCCTCACCTGTGTCTTGTTGTATGATTGAGTCTTGTGTGTATTTAAGTTCTGGGTTGTCTGTCTGTCTTGGTCGGTTCGCCTTGTTCCCTGACTAGTTCTGCGGTGAGTGTTCTGTTTTTGTCATTGTACATATATCTCATAGCCTTGAAATAAAGGAAGTTTCAGTTTATATCAGCATTTGGGTCCTGCTTGTTTCACAAACCGTGACAGTACGAACCGACCAAAAAAATGGGCCCAGCAGATCCGTTCGAGTCGGAATTATTAAATGTTTCCTTTTTTTGGCTAACTGCTCGGATCGATGGAAGAGAGCACCCGGAGTTCAGCAGCGGGAGGCTGTGTTGTCGGAGGCGCGCCAGATGGCTTAAGAGAAACCAGGTATGGTGAAGTTCTTACCTGGCTGGATTTCAAAGATCCTCCCTGTGTGTGATTCCCGGCCTGTTAGCCCCAGGCATGCTAGCTCCCGGCCTCCCAATTCCCAACCTGGCACCATACGCCTCGGTGGGTTCCGTCTGCAGTCAACCCATGCTTCTGCCCCAGTTCCTGCTCCTGTCCAGGAGTCATATTCTGGAACTCGTCTGGCTTATGGAGGTCCACGGAGTATTCAGGCGGCTGCTAAGAGGAGGAGTCGCAAGGCCAAGCTAGCAGCTCAAGCCCCAAGAGCCATGGTTCCGGCTCCAGAACCGGACCTTACAGCCATGTTTCCGGCTCCAGAACCGGACTTTACAGCCATGTTTCCGGCTCTAGAACCGGACCTTACAGCCATGGTCCCGGCTTCAGTGCCGGCTCCAGTAACCATGGTCCCGACTCCGGCCCCTCGTCACCTGCTGACTCATCGGCCGACGCCAGCAGATTGAGTCTTGTGTGTATTTAAGTTCTGGGTTGTCTGTCTGTCTTGGTCGGTTCGCCTTGTTCCCTGACTAGTTCTGCGGTGAGTGTTCTGTTTTTGTCATTGTACATATATCTCATAGCCTTGAAATAAAGGAAGTTTCAGTTTATATCTGCATTTGGGTCCTGCTTGTTTCACAAACCGTGACAGATTGGTATACTGTATGTCTTATCTGTCTTTAGTCAAATGGTCAAAGTCAACTTAACTTTGTAGTCAATCTTCTGTTTGTGTGATACAAACAGGGAGATCGAAATGCTGTTTCTCACAATCCATAGGAATGAAAGGTCCCATGACATGCTTTTCTGGTTATTACCCGTCCCCTTTACCCGTCCCCTTGTGTGTTAAGTAGCTTTTTATGCATGTAAACGGTCTGCAAAGTCACAAACCCTCAAAGTACACCCTGTAGTGAGTAAAACTCTAACACAGATAAGACCTGTCGTGCTGCCCAAGAACGCCTCGTTAGAGATCTTTCTTTTTCCATTTTGTTTTTCCTGGTCCTAGTGACGTAACGGCTCTGGATTGGTCACACTCACTCAGCCTTATCTTTTCTCAGCCGCGGCTCCGCGGATTTCCGCACACACACACTCACAGCGTGCTCAGGGTGAGTTCCGCGGTGTCTCGCCGTCTCGCAGACCCCACGCAGCAACCAGGAAACGCCACCAGTAATCCAGCTCACACGCTCCGCTCCTCGAGCCTCAAAGGGCGGAGCAGCGAGACCCGCAAACGTACCGCCAACAGGGCACCCAGACCCCACGCAGCATTCTCATCTGTTTGTCATTACTGGTCTCATTTTCTGGTTGCTAACAAATGCCATTGTAACACATAATCACTGATGTTTCGCTGTAACGGTGGTGTACTCATCGGAAAAGAGTGGGCGAGCTGACAAATCAAAGCACAGTGGGCTCATAGGGAGGGGGGGCAGGAGCTCCAAAAAGCCGTTTAGGCAACACGGTCTCACTCCCTGAAAGTCCAATAGCAATGCTTGGTCAGGGTCCTTTGGCGTGCAGTTGTGATGTACCGAGTCTCCTTCAGCTTCATAAATGGACGCAAAGAGCTTTCAACTGATTGCAATATATTCCCATCGGCGGCGGTATTTGACGCTCAGGGAAGCACCGCATCGGTCCATGTCGGTGGCAGTTAAAGGCAATGTGAGCAGTGGCGGGGGAGCCCCGGAGTTTAGGGGGCCCCGCCCCCACTGTAGGCTATCCTCTTAGATTTCGTAATGCGGGAACAGGGCGCAGAGGGCGGGGCCCCCCCTTCCCTGCTATGTTGCTAGGCACCCCGTCCCCGTCATGTGTACGCTGCCTGTAGTAGTACAACAGTGTATCATTATAATTATTTGCTCACCTGCGATAGGGCTTGCCGGCTGATAACTAATGTTCATTGGCAGGCTGGGCAGCGTTAAAAACAAAGCGGGAAGCATTGCTCATATAAATAACGTTCATTAGTTGCGTTGCCGGTAAACATGAAAAAAGAAGCGCCACTACCAAAGCGGTGCTCAGAAAAGCAAAATGAGAGCCTAAAATAACGTCATTGTTCCGGCAGGCAGCAAAGGTAGACGTAGACTCTAACGTTACTGCAGATAGACCGCTAGCAACCCCCCCCGGCCGTCAGCTCCGAGTCCAGGCAGACAGCCCAGCAACCCCGTCACAGCCGAGCCAGCTAGTCGTGCCTCACGCTTCGAGACAGGTTAGACATTAGAATAATATAAAGTTGTATTCGCCATAACCAGTAAGAGTATGCTACAGGTTACATTGGAATTGGAATCTAATCCGTTAATTTTTGCAGGTCAGCAAGAAGTCAGCTGTGCCCCCTCCGAGACCAGTTCAGACATAGCCAAGGTTGCCCAGCCAGCTAGCCGTGCCCCGACAGTGACAGCAGCTCCCACCCACCCCAGGGACACGTTGGCCAGTGACAACTCTGTGACTGAATACCCTACTGATAGGGGGAAATTCCCTGTAGATTTAGAAGACGATGATGTTAAACGGTACATTCTGAATAACGGGTCATGCAAGCCTGAAGGGCCATTCAAAAAGGATGGGAAGGGAAGGTGCTTTTCAAAAGAGTTCTATAACAAAACATCTAAAATTGGATGTAGAATTCCGCGCAAGTGGCTATGTTACTCGCCATCTATGGACCGGGTGTACTGTGAGCAGTGCTGGCTGTTCGGTGACAGACCGTCTGCCCATCACCTCCACCAAGCGTGGAGAATATGAATAAATGATTGGCAGGGTCTCTCTAAAAAGATTAAGGAACACGAATTCTCTCGCTTTCATTTGGCAGCATGTGTCGTGTATGATACGTGGAAAATAATCTTACCATTGACGCGCAAATATCATCTGAGTTTAAGAGAGAGGTGGGATTTTGGACCGAGGTCCTAACCAGAATAACTGATGTTACACTAACACTGGCCTCTCGCAACTCTGCTTTCCGGGGTCACAGCGAGAAAATAGGTGATATAGATAATGGTAATTTCTTATCTACCATAAAACTTATGGCACGTTATGATCCAGTTCTTTAAAGGCTTATTGAAAGCAAAAAGGTGCACTACCTAAGTCCTCAAACTCAAAACGAAATAATTTCATTGCTATCGAAAAAAGTGCAGGACACAATCATTACAGACATACAGAATGCAGAATTCTATTCGATTATAATGGATACTACCCAGGACATTTCAAAAGTAGACCAACTGAGTCAAGTGTTCAGATATGTTACTATAGCAAATTATGAAAATGGAAACCCTACAGAGGTGAAAACAAACACGTTTTTTGGGCTTCCATGCAGTCACAGACCAAACTGCTGCAGGTCTAGAGAGAGAAATTTTCGAATCAATGGAGAGAAGGGGAATACTACTTGGGAAGTGCCGCGGACAAGGATATGACGGGGCTAACAATATGAGTGGCATCTACTCCGGTGTACAAAAACGCATAAGGGATAAAGAGCCCAACGCAGTGTACATTCATTGTGCTGCGCACAATTTAAACCTTGTACTCAATGACGCATGCCAAAATATACCTGAGATAAAAGACTTCTACGACACTGTTGAAAGGCTATATGTATTCTTTAGTGGAAGCATCAAACGATGGGAGTTTTTGGAAACACACCTCTCAGTGCCCAAGGCTGGCCAGCCTACACTGAAGAGACTATGCCCGACACGATGGGCATCAAGACAAGACGCCGTCCAATCATTGCGGTTCCGTTATGCTGACATTATGCAAGCGCTAACTAAGATAGACTTGCTCTCCAAAAAAAGAGAGGAACGTGCCGAGGCGACTGGCTTGAAAAAGGCCATGGAGAGCTTTGAGTTTGTTTTAATGTGTGTAATACAGGGCAAGGTCCTTGAAACAGTCAACATTGTGTCCCAAGCTCTCCAGCGCAAAGACGTGGACCTCTTACAGGGGACAGCAATGCTTGGTAACGCAACAGATACACTTGCCCAACTCCGAGGAGAGTTTGATGGCTTAAAAGCGTACGCGCAAAACCTGGCATCCTCATGGGGTGTCCACAGTCTCTTCAAAGACAGACACGCAAGGCGCACAAAGAGGCACTTTTCAGAGCTTTGTGAGGACCAGCGGCTCCAAGACCCAGGGGAGCATTTTAAAGTGGCGGTATTTTACGCAAATATATCGATATTGTCGTTGCCCAACTCAAAGATCGATTTGTTGGAATGAGCGAAGTTGCACAGCGATTTTCTTTTCTGCTTCCCCGCAAACTTTTGCGCGCAACAGACAAGGATCTGTCTGAGTCCGCAAGTGCTTTATCAGGCCAGTATAAAGACGACCTGTCAGCCGAGTTTCCTTTCCAGATCCTGTCCCTCCGTAATGCTCTTATGCCTACTATAAAGAAAATTGAGCGTGGAACAATCAAAGACCTTGCACAAACCCTGCTCATTGAAAATCAGTCAATTTTGCCAAGTATCCCCGATGTTGCCACAGCACCGAAATTGTTTTTCACTATACCCGTGACTGTTGCCAGTGCTGAGAGATCTCTCTCAAAACTTAAATTAATAAAGACATATTTGAGGAGCACAATTTCGCAAGAGACTGTCTGGGTTAGCAGTCCTTAGTATTGAGAGCCGACGCGCGCGCAGTATAGATTTAAAGACTGTTATACAGGACTTTGCGCAGAAGAATGCCAGGAGACGCGCTCGTATAAAAATAATAGGCCTACAAAGCAGCTCCTGATTGCATCCTCTATGTAGCCTGTAGGATGTGTTTTATTTGTTTGTTTTTTGTAGGTTACTTTTCTTTTATACAGAATGTTATATATATGTGAACCGTTCCGTTGTGTGAACTCCAATGATAGGCTATAACGTTCTACAATATACCTTCATGTTACAACAAATACACAGCCACTTGTTTGTATTTGTCAATGATGTTTAAATCAGATGTATGTTATTATACAGTTCCTACTGACCTTACTGTTTAAATCAGATGTATATTATACAGAAAGTTCCTACTGGCCCTACTGTTTAAATCAGATGTATCTTTATACAGAAAGCTCCTACTGACCTATACTGTTTACAAAAGATGCCTGAAAAAATAAACATTTAAAAAAGTGGCCGCGATGTCTATCCCATGTCACTCTATTATTGATTTAGGGGAGGGGGCGGGGCCCCATGGTCCGACCTGCGGGGGAGCCCCGAAATATTGCGCAACGCCACTGAATGTGAGCGTCCATTCCCATTGGATAACGGATAATTTAACACCCGGAAGTAAGTATTCTCCTTACTGGCGATTGATTTTACAGTGATATCTGCACTACTCATCAACTCAAAAACACCAGATTATCCTTGTTGATTACACAACATTGACTTGTTTAAATTGTGTACAATGCTTTTGTATTTTTCCCCTTCGATTCGGAGAAACAAATATTTTTTCGGGCGGAAAAACGCATCATCTGCAAGGAACAGCGTCTGAGGGCTTCTTAATATTTAATAAATGATGGATGTTTCATATCCATGTAACGGGAAGAAACTCAGCTAGCTGATGATATGAACCATTTTCAGCAAAAAAAAACACAAGACTAACGCTGAGCCTCTGAATTAGCCCTGAGCGAAAAAATGCTAACGCCGTTAGCACAGAACTCACTCATAAAACCCATATTACTTATCGTAAATGCAAATCCAACATGATACTACACAGAATCGATAGGTATCTGTATCATCACTCCATGATAAGAACTCACAAAATGAGAAACAAAAGCAGACACAAGCATCGCAACACGTGGCATTAGGTAAAAAACATGGTCTTACCTTCGTTGTTGTCTGATCAAAAGTTGTCTTCAATGACATTAAAATGATAAAAACGCTGCTGAAGGTTAATCCATAGTGTCTGTGTCACTTTGAAATGATTTCTGATAATCCATCAGCAATAAACCTAGTTTTAAGTTTTCAGATTTCAGAGCGTAAAATAGGTTTCGCTTTAGGCAAACTGTGTGCGCTTAGCCCCCACTTCTCAATGGTAACGTTGGTGTGCATGTGGAAATTCCCCTTCGATTATATTGGCTCTAACGGTTCAAAAGAGATGTCAATCATCAAAATCAACGAATGGGTTCCAGAGAAACGTTAAAAAAAACGCCCATTTCCACCCAAATGACCCCAGAGGTGGAGTTTTCTTTTCTAAACCTCTCTAACAAGGTGAAATGTCACTTGTTTGGCATCAATCTTGATACAGGGTACTGATTATATATTGTACTTTGGATTACTAAAGCTTTTAGTCTACTAATCCATCATCCAAGGGTGGTTTTCACTATAAGTAAAACATTATTTTTGAACGGACACTATCATTTACATTTTTCTACTATGTTCAATCTGAATTTTCTTTAAAAATAAAAAACATCTATATTGATTCTGACTTTTCTACATCCAACTCACAGGTTTATCATTACTTTGAGAAAAAAGATGATTAATTTTCCCCTTTCAGAAGATTAGTTAAGGTCGTTTGTTCTGGAAATGTAATTTTCGAGCCTGGGACATGAAAAACAGGGATGGGGTTCAACAGGTTAATAAAAAAGAATAATATCAAACAAAATATTACAATTAACTTTATTGTGAAATTAAAACAGGACGGTAAAATAATAATTTCCGGTCTATTCTGAGGCCCAATCTCTGTAGATAAATAAAGAAGTAAGCCAGATGTGTAATATATAATGCAGCCGAACCTCTCTAACAAGGTGAAATGTCACTTGTTTGGCATCAATCTTGATATAGGGTACTGATTATATATTGTACTTTGGATTACTAAAGCTTTTAGTCTACTAATCCATCATCCAAGGGTGGTTTTCACTATAAGTAAAACATTATTTTTGAACGGACACTATCATTTACATTTTTTTACTATGTTCAATCTGAATTTTCTTTAAAAATAAAAAACATCTATATTGTTTCTGACTTTTCTACATCCAACTCACAGGTTTATCATTACTTTGAGAAAAAAGATGATTAATTTTCCCCTTTTAGAAGAGTAGTTATGGTCATTTGTTCTGGAAATGTCATTTTCGAGCCTGGGACATGAAAAACAGGGATGGGGTTCAACAGGTTAATAAAAAAGAATAATATCAAACAAAATATTACTATTAACTTTATTGTGAAATTAAAACAGGACGGTAAAAGAATAGTTTCCAGTCTATTCTGAGGCCCAATCTCTGTAGATAAATAAATAATTAAGCCAGATGTGTAATATATAATGCAGCCGAACCATTTATTACAATACATTTATGTGATGACTTTCAAAGAGTAAAGCAAGCACTAGCTGAATAAAGTATGATTTGATCTTTTACAAAACTTTTTTTTCATATGGAATGCAGTCGGAGGTCAACCAATCACAGAGCTTGAGGACTAATCACAGGGTTTGTCGAGCAAAGCACATGGTGTAGTCTCAAATGATAGCTGAGGATAATGGGTGGTGTAGTGTCTTCGGCCATTCTAAACTCTGACACAACAATTTTTTTCTCAGAGTCTAAGGGGAAAAACACAACCATTGTACACCATTTAAACCAATCAATGTTGTGTAATTAACAAGGATAATTAGGTGTTTTTGAGTTGATGAGTAGTGCAGATATCACTGTAAAATCAATCGACAGTAAGGAGAATACTTACTTCCGGGTGTAAGATTCTCCGTTATCCAATGGGAAAGGACGCTCACATTGCCTTTACCTGCTGCCGACATGGACCAATGCGGTGCTTCCCTGAGCGTCAAATATCGCCGCCGATGGGAATACATTGCAATCAGTTGAAAGCACTTTGCGTCCGTTTATGAAGCTGAAGGAGACTCGGTGCGTCACAACTGCATGCCAAAGGACCCTGACCAAGCATTGCTATTGGATAATCAGGGAGTGAGACTGTGTTGGTTTAGGACAGAGAGTGAATACACATACTATACAGAGATGCTGTATGAGAAACCAATGTGATTTTGGAACATTGAACAATGTAAATCTATTCTAGTAGACCTCAACAATGGAATTATGATCAGTAGAAATGGCCATGTCATGGGACCTTTAAAATATAAGAACAAATATATACATAATATATATATATATATATATATATATATATATATATACACATTCATAATCAAATATAGATACATGTATACATAAGCACTTGGGTTGTAACGATTCACAAACATTTCGGTACGTACCTCGGTTTTTAGGTCAAGGTTCGGTTCGGTACGTTGTCGGTACAGCAGAAACATTATCACGAAACATAAAATATTTGTTGTTTTTTTGTTATTATTATTAAACTGTGAATAATGTATTCACTCAAATTAATATAAAATATAATAAAATAAACATTAAGGTGCGGCATTTCGATGAACTGAAATAATCTGTATTTGAACTGTACTGTACTAGTACCTAAGCAGCCAGTTTGACATAATGACTTGCTTGTCCTTGTATTTTCATGTTTTTTTCAAGAAAAATATGTAATTGTCCACATTGCTTGCCGAAAGGGCAGATTTGCTGGCACTAACAATGTTTCCTGCTGTGGAGAACACCCTCTCGCTATGGACAGAGGCAGATAAAGCCAGGTAGCGCTTTGCTAACATGGCAACATAAGGATATTTGGCGTTTGTAATAGCTTTGGCTCGGTCTAAACTTTTTGCGAGTGGTGGAGGCTCAAATGCTAGTGGGAGTTGGGTTTGCACTTCAGTCTTTTAGTCATGGGCGTAGGAAGCATGCTGAATGTGGGGGGGACATTTTTAAAGGGGGGTGTGGGGGTCCCGCACCACGAAAAAAAAAATAGATTTCCTGTATTCTGGTGCATTTTAAGGTGGTTTTATACTTTTTTATACTTTTATGTGGCTACTAGCATGAGGAAAATGATGGGTACATTTTGTAATTTCATCCAGTAGTAAAGAAAGGAAACATATTTGATTATTAATTCAGAGCTGTCTTTGAATAAATAAAAAGCAGTTTAAATGCCCATTTTTTGTACATTTATAGACAACAATACATATTTGTGAGTGCATTGAGAGATATTGTTGTGGAGAGTCATTTATATATAAATTGCAAAATGCATTTGTGAATCCTTCTGTGAACATTTATTAATATTGAGACTGATCTGACTCCATACAGATGTTAAGTTCACCTAGGATTGGTGTCATTGACTTAAATGTTCAAATAAATGTTGCTCTTCTGTCTATATTGGTCATATGATGCCCCTTGGTTGCAATGTTTCCTGTTCAATATCCCCACTGATTTCCTTACAATTCTGGGATGAGAGTCCACATCACAATTTACTCTAAACTGTCATTTCACTTTCATCACTCACCTCAGCAACGGACCTCTCTCCACTGTCCCTGTGTTCTGCCTCTGACTCCCTCTCAAGCGCCTAGATGTCAAGAGAGGTGGTGAAGTGATCATTATTTATTGAGCAGTATACTCTTTCACATTGAATCATAACAAGTCATACTGAATGTAAATACAACTGACTCTAAAGTAAGTCCCAGTCTGTGACATTGGACATTTTGAAGACTCAAAGTCCCAAGCAGTAGGTAAAATATTAGCTAGTCTATGTAATGTGGACAGAAAATAAATAGTTAACTGAATACTGGGATGGAAATTGCCTATAAGCACTCAGTAAAACATAAACTCACACAAAAAGCTTCTGAATGATAAGAAGTATAATTAAAACATAATGAACATTACCATTTTGAGAGAGAGTACCTTAAAGAACTCAGAAAATAATCTCTTATCGAACTGAGGCTCCAGTAAAACACACTGACTCCGTCTACATGGACATCAGTAAGCCGTTTATGAGTATTATCCCGGTTATGATCATATTGGGAATGTGGTGTTTACATGAGCACATAGAGACCGGGTTATTCATGTTCCCTGTTTACATGATAAATACTAGTAACCTGGCATTTCGATGCCTTTTCTCATCTAAACTATTCAGTATTTGTATTTCTCTATCATGACATAAAGACGAAACTCCTCTCAAGAAGTGGGACGCTTTTGCCGCCATCACTGTTAACTGATGAACTGCTACCAGCTGAAGACTTACTTTCCTCTTCTTTGAAACAAATGTTCTTATGTCCATGTTGTCTGGGGGAGAAAACATATCAAACCAAGAGATCGTCAGCTTTGATTTTCGCTGTTTTAACCATTTCCTGAACACTTGATGTGTGTGCCTTACCTCTGCTACCGGCATCGCTTCATACAACAGATCTGAGCTGTCCAACTATGACAACACTCCTTGAACATGCGCGCTATGGGAGAATCTGCCTTGGTACAAAGTACCAGTGAAAACATGGTACGGAGTTTCATTGATTTGGGCATTCTCTCAATAAGCAAGTGGAATGGATTTGATAGTGAAGCACTGACACAGCTCTCTTCAAAGTGCGGCGAGTGGGTAGACCGATTCACGGACTTTCCACATGGTAGAAGTGGGGGGGTCTAAACTAATCATTTCAAAAAGTGGGGGGGACTTGTCCCACCCTCATATAATGGCTGCGACGCCCATGCTTTTGGTACCGGTAATATTCACGTTCGGGTGATGCCTTTTCAAATGAGTGTGCAAGTTTGATGTATTGCAAGCCGCGTAACCAATTTTAGTTGAACAATGCCGACAAACAGCTTTGGTTCGGTCCACCTGTGTTTGTCAGTCATCCTTGTACGTAACTGCGAAACCAAAATGTTCCCAAACCGGAGACTTCAATGATGCTCGAGGATTTTCGAGCTCAACTTTATATGCGTTCGCCATTTCGACAGTTCCTCAAATGACTGACTTCATTTGAACGCATCCCTGTGACCAGCTCTCATGGTATGCCTCTCGTCCAATGAAATGACTTGCCCAATGTTGTACGTTTAACGTTATATTCGTTCGGTACACTTCGGTACACACGTGTACCGAACTGAAGGGCCCGTACCGAATAATTTCGGTACGTGTACCGTTACACCCCTAATAAGCACACGTTAAGAGGCATAAATTAAAGGCACAATAGTCAATATATACAAAATAACACTCACTTCAAAACGGATGAGGATGAATATATTACAACAGTAAAAATATGTACAGTAGTACAAATGACTGTCCATAGCATCGTCGTAGAAAAGTGTCTGGTGCTGGATGTGTGTGTATGTGTGTGTGGTTTGTGTGTGGGTGTACAAATCCAGGTTCAATGGGGGCTGGGGGGAGAGGTGGGAAAGAGGAGAGAGATTTCATCCTCCTGACAGCCTGGTGGTGCTCGACCTCAGGCAGCGGAGGGTGAAGAGGCAGATTGAAGGATGGGTGGGGTCACCAGCGATGCTGAGTGCTCTGCGGGTGAGGCGGGTGTCGTAAATGTCCAGGAGTGTTGGGAGTGAGGCACCGAAGATCCTCTCAGCTGTGTTCTCGATGTGCTGCAGGGTCTTCCAAACCACACCGTGATGCAGCTTCTGAAGATGCTCTCGATGGCGCCTCGGTAGAAGGAGAGCATGATGGCATGATGCTAAATATTTAAAATATAAAATCATTTTTATGTGCTATAAACAATGAAAAAACATTTAGAAAGGGAAGGAAAAAAAAAAATCTTGACCATTGGCTCATTCTGGGAAAAGTACAAATTCAACAGTTTAGAGAAGTTACCTATTGAGTTGTCTTTGAGAACATTGATATGTATGGAGTCAGGACTAGTTAGCCTAGCTTATTGCTGTTTTTACCTTGCTCTTGGTAGCCGGATCAAAGACAAATATTCATGTGCATAATGAGACAGCTTTAGAGATGTAGGGGTATTTTTTTATTTTGAACACTAAAGCCGTTTCACCCTGCTTCAAGTCTTTATGCTCTGTTCACGGTTTGTATCTACCTAAACATGTTATCATGAGAGGTAAACCAAATAAAGAAAGAAACCTTATATTTTTGAACTATTCCGTTCTCCAACTGCTCTTTCAAAAAGATGTATTAATGGCTGGCGATGCTTATGATATGATCTTTATTCCATCCTCCCTCAAAGGGTAATGCACTCATTTGAGATATTTTACAGTTCTGTTTCTGTTCTGTCTCCTCTTCATCACGTTTTTCTGTCTCTTCTTCATCATGTTGTTCTGTGTCTCCTCTTCATCATGTTGTTCTGTGTCTCCTCTTCATCATGTTGTTATGTCTCCTCTTCATCATGTTGTTCTGTCTCCTCTTCATCATGTTGTTCTGTGTCTCCTCTTCATCATGTTGTTATTTCTCCTCTTCATCATGTTGTTTTGTCTCCTCTTCATCATGTTGTTCTGTGTCCTCTTCTCCATGTTGTTCTGTCTCCTCTTCATCACGTTTTTCTGTCTCCTCTTCATCATGTTGTTCTGTCTCCTCTTCATCATGTTGTTCTGTGTCTCCTCTTCATCATGTTGTTCTGTGTCTCCTCTTCATCATGTTGTTCTGTCTCCTCTTCATCATGTTGTTCTGTGTCTCCTCTTCATCATGTTGTTCTGTGTCTCCTCTTCATCATGTTGTTCTGTCTCCTCTTCATCATGTTGTTCTGTGTCTCCTCTTCATCATGTTGTTCTGTGTCTCCTCTTCATCATGTTGTTCTGTGTCCTCTTCTCCATGTTGTTCTGTCTCCTCTTCATCACGTTTTTCTGTCTCCTCTTCATCATGTTGTTCTGTCTCCTCTTCATCAAGTTGTTCTGTGTCTCCTCTTCATCATGTTGTTCTGTCTCCTCTTCATCATGTTGTTCATGTTGTTCTGTGTCTCCTCTTCATCATGTTGTTCTGTCTCCTCTTCATCATGTTGTTCTGTCTCCTCTTCATCATGTTGTTCTGTGTCGCCTCTTCATCATGTTGTTCTGTGTCCTCTTCATCATGTTTTTCTGTGTCTCCTCTTCATCATGTTGTTCTGTCTCCTCTTCATCATGTTGTTCTGTCTCCTCTTCATCATGTTGTTCTGTCTCCTCTTCATCATGTTGTTCTGTGTCTCCTCTTCATCATGTTGTTATGTGTGTCCTCTTCATCATGTTCTTCTGTCTCCTCTTCATCATGTTGCTCTGTGTCTCCTCTTCATCATGTTGTTCTGTCTCCTCTTCATGTTGTTCTGTGTCTCCTCTTCATCATGTTGTTCTGTCTCCTTTTCATCATGTGGTTCTGTGTCTCCTCTTCATCATGTTGTTCTGTGTCTCCTCTTCATCATGTTGTTCTGTCTCCTCTTCATCATGTTGTTCTGTGTCTCCTCTTCATCATGTTCTTCTGTCTCCTCTTCATCATGTTGCTCTGTTTCTCCTCTTCATCATGTTGTTCTGTGTCTCCTCTTCATCATGTTGTTCTGTCTCCTCTTCATCATGTTGTTCTGTGTCTCCTCTTCATCATGTTGTTCTGTGTCTCCTCTTCATCATGTTGTTCTGTGTCTCCTCTTCATCATGTTGTTCTGTCTCCTCTTCATCATGTTGTTCTGTGTCTCCTCTTCATCATGTTGTTCTGTGGTTCTGCAGGAGGCTTCTCTCTCCACCATCCTTCTCTCTCCCCCCTCTTCTTCACAGTCACTCCCTCTCTGTTTTCTTCCTCCCTCACTGTCAGTCCCTCTTCTATCCTCTTCTCTCCGTCCCGCCCACCTACCTCACCTCTCCTTCCCTTCATCTTTTTCCCTCTCTCCCCCTCTCTGTGTTCCCTCCCCTACATTCCTCCCTCGCTTCCTCTCCTTTTTATCATGCATCAACTGCTGCATCTGATGAGCACATCAGTCAAGGCCCGGCTAATGAAGTCCCTCTCCTTCGCCATTAGAGTGAAATAACGAACCTCTCATTCTCTCCTTCCTTCTCTCCCTCTGTTATCTAACCGCTCTCTCTCTTCTGTCCCAGCTCGACTCCTCTCTAATCCATCTCTTCCTCTCCTCCCTTCTCTCTCCTCCTTTTCTCTCTCCTCCCCAGCGTCACTATATCTCTCACATTCAACAGCCGAATAAGAGAAATGCGCGCTGAGGTTAAGGCCGATGCTGGTTACATAAAATGTAAGAAAAGGGAGCAAAACAAAATACATTGATTCACGACACATGTCAAAACTCAGTTACTCATTTCAGTCATAGCAGGCCAAGAACCTTTTTGCTTGATGTCGTGAGAAATTATCAAACCACAAAAATGTAATGTATATTTCCATAACAAGCACATAACGTTGGCTGCGTGTCACATTATACGGGGAAGAATATGACTTTCAGCTTAATTTGGTGTCAGAGGGTCCAAAAACGAAAATAATAAACGTAATATCATTGCTAACCTATCAACTAACCTGTGTGAAATATGTTGACATAATAAATGTAACTAAGTCAACAGTTCCGTTTTCACAGTTTGGTTTAAATAATAGTATTACTCCAACTGTGTGTGTGTTTTTTGTCTCTTTTCTGTTTGATCAACTAGCACAAAGTCCGTTTCTTAAAGTGGACCTATCATGCTATATTTGAATAATATAGTGTAGGACCATACCTATATAAGGCATATTTATACTTTTTATTTTTCAAAATACCAAACAGAGTATGCATTTTAGCCATTCCTCATTTCGCTCAATTTAACACTGTCTTTGCATGGGCTGATTCTGTGAGAACAGCAACATCTACAGGCCTGGCATATGTACTACAGCGTCTCCAGCGCTTTCCAACGGCAATGTCCGTGGCTGTCTCCTCCTGATTGGTGGAGTTGGCCGAATAGCCGTAGCGCCACTTCTGTGACGTCATAGAAGTGTTCAAATCTGGATCAGTCTGTATCAGATCCGTTGCAGCCCCTTTGTAAGAGATTTGGGTATGGAGGAAAATAGAGAGGGTTGCGTTTTCTGACACTTGGTGAGTTCCCTGGAACACCGGGGACACATATTCATGTATCAAAGACGTACAAAAGTGCATTTTGCATGATAGGTCACCTTTAAGGAATGGATTCCTCAGTTTGGTGTGAGGAATCTTTCCTATCCTGACTTTAAACTGCAGCCAACCCTTTATGAAAGATCTGGAACAGCAGACCTTATTTACCCAGCTGCTTTGAGATGAATGTATATAAACACTATTATATCTTAATTAAATCCGGACCATGCAAAACATTTTATGAATCTCAGAAAGAGAAAATATGCTATATCGGCACAGGTACAAACATAACAATGAACAAACATTTAAATATTTCCACACATTATTATCATACTAACAATTAAATTCATCAAAATACAGATGTATAAAATATAAATACAGTACTAGTATATTTGTCAATATAACTATAACTTTACAATTCATTTAAACTAACATCTCAAATAACAGTTAAATAAATGTTGGCAAGACTGGTTGCCCAATATCCATTTTTATGCACGATGGGAAAAAGAGTGATAATCCGAGCAGATTTTCAGCTCAGCTGGAAGCAGATTCCAATGTTAGATTGCTGTAAATAAACTTGGCTATCACGTCATGTTGCAGTTCATGTGTAATGTCTATATGCTTCAGGAAGGTATCTGTTCTCTGAGGGCAGCCAACCTGCAGCCCTGACAGGAAGGTGGACATGGCCGAGGCGTTGCCCATTTATACTTGTTCAGCAGATAAAATCCCTCTGCTGCACTTCGCCCCATGGTATTAACTCAACCCAGCATGGAGACTGCCTTGATCCGCTCTCCCGACAAACCAGCTCCCTGATCCTTCAGACACTTTTACAACCCCACCCATAATTAGCATATATGCAAATGTGGCCTACCAAATTAATCCAAGGATCACTGAGTGTTAAAGTTATGTTAATGTCCACCTAGTTATCTAAGGTTTTAATTTCAGCTCCAACTTCCCAGTAATGGCGCTGCTTAAACAACAGGGAGACATGTCCACTTAATGAGTCCACTCAAAATCCATCCAGAACCTGTTAAAGCCTCAGTCTAGCAGGATTAGCAGTCACTGTCACAACATTGGGTGACCAGGGTCCTCATTTATAAACGTGGCGTACGCATACTTTTAAGCAATCTTTGCGATTTATAAAAAACAAACTTGACGGGAAAATGTGCGGTCCTCCGTGCAGAGTGCGGACACTTTGACCCATCCGTACGCACAAAAACGGGAGAGATGAGAAACTGAGAAAAACAGACTTGGAAAAATAAATAAATACGGATTTGTTATTGAAAACCATCTTGAATAGGTTGTCTTAAGGTTATGAAATGTGTTGTGTTCTAATATACTCCTGCCAATAGGGGGCGCAGTGTAACCAGAGTATACATACAATGTTGAGAAAAGAAGAGTAAGCCCGGGAGTTGATGCTGTGGCAGTTAAGCATGACGAACAGTAAAGAGTTGAGTACCCGTATCCTCTGTCCCTTGTTTAATTAATTTCTTTCTACTAATACACAACAAATTGGCGACGAGGATGGCCGTGGCTTCTACTCCTTTACCTCCCACCTTTCTTCAGTGTCCGGGAGAACCTACTATGCCATTTGGAACATGGCTAAAAATGTTCGAAAACTATCTGCTAGTGATCGACGTGGAAGGAGCCAAGTGGCCGGATACCCGTATACGTGCAACGCTGCTACACAGCGTCGGAACCGAAGCACAGAGGATATTCTACACATTGACTGAAACGGGAACTACATACAACCATGCCGTGGCTGCACTACGGGCGCATTTCGTGCCGAAGGTAAACGTAATTGCGGAGAGACACAGGTTCCGCCAACGAGCCCAGAGACATGATGAAACAATTGCACAGTACGTCTCTGCGCTACGTGAAATGCTCGTTTTTTGTGAATTTGGAAATGCAGAACAGGATATGCTGCGTGATCAGATCGTGGAAAAAGCCTACAGTGGACGCATACGTGAACGCTTGCTGCTAGAAGACAAACTGACACTGGATAAAGCCATTCAGATTGCAAATCAGGTGGAAATGGCGGCGCGCAACGTGGCCGAGTTCTCCAACAGTGAAGTGCCTGTGAGAGAGATCAGCGTGCCAAAATGGGAACAAAAACGTCCCGCTGCAAGTAAACAAAGGCAAGGTGAGAGAAAGTCTGAGCAAGCACGAAGATGTTACAGATGTGATTCAGATAAACATATGGCCAATTCCACACAATGCCCTGCTACAAACTAAATATGCAAATCCTGTGGAAAAACTGGGCATTTTGCCAAAGTGTGTCGTTCAGAACAAAAACGTGAAGTGAGGGAGGTCGTTATTCCAGAACTGACTGTTTTATTGCTGAATAATTCTGCCCCAAAAGAGAAGAAAATAATGTGCACTGTAGATTTGGGACTTTCTCCTGCTAACCAGTCATTTGAGATGATAGTAGATACTGGTTCTTCAGTGTCACTGCTGCCGGCTCATGTGTACGAGACCTATTTCAGTCACATACCACTGAAACCTACAAAGGTTCCTCTAGTCACATACTCAAGACAGAGAATCCCAGTACTAGGGAAACTGCATTTACGTGCATTCCATGACGGAAATACTGCCTCAGCTACCCTTTTCATTGTGAAGTCAGGTTCAATACTGCTGGGCCTGGACCTGTTTGAGGCACTGGAAATGGTCATCATGAGAAACAGAGTGGTACTGAAGTCAGAGCACACAGTCAGAGAGATAACAACCCCACCTGCAACTCCTACTACACCGACACCTACTGCATCTGCACCTATGACACCAGTCCCTCTGCCTCAGGGGCCATGGCAAAAGCTTGCCCTCGACATCGTGGGCCCATTTGAGACTGGTCCGGTGGACTGTAAGTTTGCTATTACTATGACTGACTACTATTCAAAATGGCCAGAAGTGTGTTTTGCCCCAAGATGCACTACTGCAACAGTGATCACCTTCATGAGATCAGTGTTCAGCCAAAAAGGGAACCCTGTGTCTGTGGTGACAGATAACGGTCCACAATTCACATCCTCAGAACTCGCCTTTTTCCTAGAAGAAAGAGACATCCAACACATCAGGACTACAATCTACCATCCAGAAGGAAATGGAGCGGTGGAGAGGCTAAATAGAGTGCTGAAGGAAAGCATTCTCACGGCACAGAGAGAGAACGCTCCGTGGAAAGCTCACGTTGCTGAGTTTCTTCAGGTCTACAGAGCTACACCTCACGCCACTACAGGGACATCTCCGTTCCAGCTCATGTATGGAAGAAAAATGCGAACCAAACTCTCAATCCTGCCACAGCTTACGGATACTCAGGATCAGGAACTGAGAGACAGAGTGGAAAAGAAGCAGTGGTACATGAAAACATATTCTGATGAAAAAAGAAATGCCAAGATTCCCAAAATACATCCGGGAAGCCTGGTGCGTGTGAGAAACCCGCTGCATGTCAAAAAGGGAAAGCCAAAGTTCAGTGAGCCTCTGAAAGTGACCAAGCAGAAAGGACCTCACAGTTACACACTTGATAATGGAAAAACCTGGGATGCTTCACACCTGTCGGTGCTTCCAGAAACATTCACTCCTCCATCAGAAGAAGTGAGGCCTGCTGAGCCAGCTACAGTGCATGGTGCTCAGAGCAGGAACCAGCGAATCAGAAAGCAGCCTGTTTGGATTGAGGACTATGTCACTTAAACTGTGGTTGAATTAATGTTTGAAAATGTTCTGCATATTGTGATATGTGAAGTTATTATCATTACAGATGGTTTCATGGTTACTACGTAAGTGTCTGTTTAAAATGCTAATGTTATGCATGCTGTTCAAGGGGAGAAGTAACTCTTTTTAAGAAGGGGGGAAATGTTGTGTTCTAATATACTCCTGCCAATAGGGGGCGCAGTGTAACCAGAGTATACATACAATGTTGAGAAAAGAAGAGTAAGCCCGGGAGTTGATGCTGTGGCAGTTAAGCATGACGAACAGTAAAGAGTTGAGTACCCGTATCCTCTGTCCCTTGTTTCATTAATTTCTTTCTACTAATACACAACAAAATGTGTTCTACAGAATTATGCCTAAACTGAGGCCGTTTTGCATTTCTATAGGTTGTATAGATACGAGCATGGTTTGTACCATCATGTTTAATCATGTTTTGTGCCGTTCGCCAAGACTTGAAAAGTCGTTCATAAAATACAGGAGATATGGAAACTAAGAACACCACATATTTGGTAAATTGTGCAGCTGATATAACACAACACATTTGTTTTATTGTCACCACCTGTCACGATAATCAATAAATTGACTTCTCGTACAATAAATAAAAATGGACTCGATAACTTTTCTGAGCTCGATAAATTGCCGTTTAGATAAGGATCTGACCAGCATTTTAGCCAGGAGCGCTGTGGCTGCCAGGCGCGCTGTGGCTGCCGGCCACGCTCGCTGTGAGGGGCGGGGCTGACACACAGCCAGGTCAGGACACTCCGCATGCACGTGCAGCAGCGTAGCAGCCAAATTAATAATATAGCGACAAGCGGGAGACAACGTGTGACGTACTAGCGGGGAATTTAAAGTGAAATGAAATTGGTTACAAAACCTAACTACACATCTCAATTCTCCGGTGTGGCATTATTTTGGATTCAAGCCAAATCAACGAGGCGAACCTACGGACTTCAATGAGCCGGGCGGTGTGTCGCATTTGTTTAAAAAAAGGTAGCGACAAAAGCAGGCAATACCACGCATTTTAAACTACACCTAAAACACAACCACCCCATTCCGTTTTCCCAGCTGGTAGCAAACACGGCAGCTGGAGATGGAGAGCTCCCACCTTCCCGACAGTTTGAAATCAAAGATGCATTTGCCTGACAATACAAACATGTTGGTGTTCCTTGCTCGAAAACTTTGAAAAACAGATTTGGACATGGCCTGTTGAGGCATCTGGGTATTTGTATGGACTGTACACTTGACTGTTGTTTTAAGGAGGTTTTTTTTTTGCTTGTGAGACAATGTGTGGTTATATTTATATATATAAATAAATAAATAACGTATATATATAGATAGATAGATAGATAGATAGAGAGAGCTCTGTTTTCCAACCTGAGTCTATTTAATGTATTGTTTTGGTTGTAAGTGATTGAATTAATTTATTATAATTGAATTAATTTGTTTTATTTATTATATATCATTTATTTATTTTAATATTATTTCACATTCCATTTGCAATGTTGAATGTTCAATACAAAGTTATGTTTGAAAGGATGTATTTGAATTATTATTATATATAATCATTATGTCAGTGGTCTAAAATGGTCTTACAACAGTGCCGACAATATTATCGTTTATCGCAATAATTTCCAGGAAAATGTATCGTCCAACAAAAATGTATTATCGTGACAGACCTAACCCCAAGCCTGTTTTTCAGGTTTCAATCTCGAAAATGACATGGCCGAAACAAATGACTATAACTTAACTTCTCAAAGGGTTATAAGAAAAATGTATTTTATCAAAGTATTGATAAACCTGTGAGTTGGATGTAGAAAATTCAGAATATTATAGATTATCTAGTTTTTTATTTTAAAGAATATTTTAAATTCCGATTGAACATAGTAAAAAACTGTAAATTATAATGTCCGTCCAAAAAGTCTTTTTTACTTATAGTGAAAACTACCCTTGGACGTTTTTACCGTTTCTCTGGAAGCCATTGGTCGATTTTGGTGATTGACATCTGTTTTTGACCGTTAGAGCCAATATAATCGAAGGGGGATTTACACATACACACACACCTTACCATTGAGAAATGAGAGCTATGCGCACGCAGTTTTGCATGAGAGCGAACCTATCTCTCGCTCTGACATCTGGAAACTGAAAAGCAGGTTTATTGCTTATGGATTATCAGAAATCATTTCAAAGGGACACAGACACATTGGATTAACCCAGTGGTTCTCAAACTTTTTCTGTCAGGCCCCCCCTTTGGAGAAAAAAAAAGTCGGGCCCCCCCAACACAAATAGTCAGGCTCAGTGGCGGCGCCAGATATTTATTTTGGGGTGCTGTGGGGTAGCTTGATATTTCATAGAGGGTGCTCAAACATTTAAGGTTTTCCATTAATCTACCGGTCGCTACAGTGGAATTTTTTTCTACTGCAACAATCCCCAAGCATATACACAATGTACCCGCGACTGTTACAATGAAGGCTCGATAATCAGCTCACGGCATATAGGTGTAAGCAGGGTTAAAGTGCTATTTTTATAGGTGGTGTGTGGACCTCACATAGGGGGGTCCGGGGGCATGCTCCCCCGGGAAGATCTATTTTTCAATATTGAATTTAAAAGCATCAATCTGGTTCACTTTGAGAGCAAAATGAAGAGATCTATGGATACATCTCTCAACACCCATATGAAACAGAACTCTAAACAGATTTACTTTTTCTTTATGGATATTTTACAAATCACCCTTTTAAACTTTTTATTATTTTTACTGTCATATAGTATTCCATACCTGTTGTTCATTTATTCTCTTATTTTTTTATAACTATAATGATCAAATAAACGTGTGCCTCGGAAATAATTGTTTACATTAATGGTGACCAAAACGTTTGAGACCCACTGAGATAACTTAGACTAAAGTTAACTATCTAAACACTCAGAGAGTGCTTTAGTTCACTGAGCCTCTCAGTCTGACAGGAGAGGACTCTCCTCCACTTTGTTGTTGAAAAAACTCTTTATATCCGTTAGCGTAGCTCGCTAACACCAGAAGCTAACAACTACGATCTCCGGTACCGGTGCGCTCTCTCTCTCTCGCACGCACGCACACCAAATGGCTCGTTCCACACACACACAGAGCCGAGCTGTAATGAAACACAGAGATCCAGACGTAATAGGACTGTATCATATTATTTTATAATCAATAATGTTTCAAATTATGAACTTTTTTTTTTTCAATAACCATTTTCCCTCCTGGTCTCTCTCTCTGTCATGCCTCTGCGCGCCCCCCCACTTTGGGTACCACCTATGGATTAACTTCAGCATTTTTATCGTTTTAATGCCATTGAAGACCACTTTTGACCAGACAACGACAAAGGTGAGCCATTTTGGCGTTTTTAGCTACCTAGCGCCACATGTTTTGATGTTTGTTCTTGTTAATATCTTTGAGTTCTTATCATGGAGTGATCATGTATGTACCGATCGAGTCTGTGTCATCTCACGATGCGAAACGATGGGTTGGACGTGCAGCTACGATAAGTAATAAGGGTGTTATGAGCAGTGGTGTAGTGGGGATTTTTTTACAGGGGGGACGCTATTTTAATTAGGTGATCCCAAACAATGCCACACAAGTGTGCACGCGCGCAGTTCACTCACAAAATGGGCAGACAGGTCCACAGAAACTACCGGTATGCTTAGCCCTACTTTAGTTACTGTTCTGCAAAAAGCAGACGGTGCTGCACTCAACACACACACAGACTCAAAACCATAGACACACTGGCCTATAAATTACATAAACAATTTATTGGCCTAAATTGCATAAGCTACAGTATTGCAACTAAGCAGACAGCGCTGCTTCTCTCTCTCTCTCTCTATCTCCACTTTGAACATCTATTTAAAACTCATAACAAACAAACACAATTCCCAAAGTTGTCCTGAAATTAACTTATTAAATAAACGAAACGAAAAATATAGTCTACTTATGCAAACAACATTGAATCTGGAATTGAAATTATTCTGATTAGGCCTAGCCACATTGCAAATAGGCAGACAGCGCTGCTTTTTTCACACACACACACACACACACACACACACACACACACACACACACACACACACACACACACACACACACACACACACACACACACACACACACACACACACACACACACACACACACACACACACACACCTTGTGTTTTGAAGACTGATAAATCCGAAATGGATTAACAAACTTTGCAGCCCAGTTTCGCAGCTTTGCAGTGTATCCACGGGTATGCCTCTTGTTTCCTCCACCACATCTCCTCCATCCATACCTATGGGAAAGGTGAGCTTGAGCTAGCCAGGGGAACGTTGCTAGCATAGCTAACGTTGATGTTAGTGCTAGCATTATCCACATCTTTAGGCGGCTCATCTGATGATGTAGTACTAGTAGCAGCTTCACTTGTAGCTTCGGTGCTGCTAGCCTCTTTCTTATTGTGAATGATATTCTTTTTAGAAAATAAGTCAAGTATAGAATGTTTGCCTGCTATTGTAGAGCTTTCTCGTTAGCGTTCTTGAGGGAAAGAGCTGCCGCCAAATCACTGACACACCCCCTGCTCGCCGCGGGGTCACGAGAGTGATGCCGAATCATCATTTTGTAAGGAAATCGTTTTTATTTTTTACTATAATTGCTGTGAAATGTATTATGTGTGTGTCATTATTACAACAAATACACACTTGCAAATGATAGCACTGGCAATGATTTAAAAAAAGATCATGCTCCAAATAAGTGGGGGTACGGCGTACCCCTGCGTCCAACGCCCACTACACCACTGGTTATTAGTGAGTTTATGTGCAGTAATGCGTTAGCATTTTTTCGCTCGTGGCTAATTCATAGGCTCAGCGCTAGCTTTGTGGGTTTAAAAAAAAAAAAAAAAAAAGATCAGTTAGCTGAGTTTCTTTCCGTTACATAAATATAAAACATTCATAGTTTATCGAATATTAAGATGCCCTCAGACGCTGTTTCCTGCAGATGACGCGTTTTCCCCCCCCGATGGTGTAGAACAAGTTAAAGAGGGCAAAGTATGTTTTCCTGTTAGACTGAACTTAACCTACCAAAATGCCCCTTTAAAATATTTGTACCACATGTTGTTTATCATCTGTGTGGAGAAGGAATGCCCTCTCCGACACTAATTTGAACTTAAACACCCAACAGAAGGCATGGTGACAGATTTACTGCGACTGCCCCTCCACCCAGGCACTGCCCTGGAACATTGCTCCCCATTGCCATGTCGAGGAATAATGTTTTTTTGCCCTTTTGAGAAATAATGTGCTCTTGCCCTTGACCAAGGCAGTGGCCCCGGAGCTGGAGTCGGTCCCCAGGCGCAAGAGACTGACTGCCCATTCCCCAGTTATAGTAAGGATGGGTCAAATGATGAGGACACATTTCCTCACAGGGATAAATAAACTCCTCTTACCGACCTTCATGGCCCTGCCCTGGTGTTCTCGGGCCTAAGTGTTAACTGCAAGGAATCAAACACAATGCAGGAATGTTTATGACTTATTTTATTATACCTACAAACACAGAGGAGCCCTTGCTTTTTTTTATTTCTTAAAGTTTATTTGGATTACAGTTTTTTAGCGGGATAAATGGCATGATTTTCTGTGATTAATCGCATTGTTATGCGCAGAGTTCAATAATGACTTCTTATTGCACACTTTTATTTCAAAGTACTGCTATATGAACAAAAGTGCAATAACATTTGGTTTGCAAACACTTTAAACAATAAGGTGCATTTTAACAGCAGTATTCCCTTTACACAGTAGCAGTTAAAATATGTATGTTAAATCTCAAATTAAACATGAATTAGTGGTGGACTAATGGATAGTGAGGTGGGCTGAAGATCAGAAGGTTGTGAGTTCAAATCTCCTGTAACACCACCACTAGTGTGCCCTTGAATAAGGCACTTAGCCCTTAGTTACTCCAGGGAGAATGTCCCTGTAATTGGTAATTGTAAGTCGCTTTGGATAAAAGTATCAGCTAAATTAAATGTAATCAAATCAAATATAAAACCAAGCTATTTGCCACTGCCAGGGAATTAATGTGTTATTTAGTTTGTTATAGAAGTTCCCGTCAGAGTCCAGAGATAAGAAATTAAACTCTGCAGTGTTTAAAATAACTCTGGTTCTATCAACTCCTCCGTCTGAAGAGATGTAAAATGTCTATGTCAGAGTTCGGCACCTTCCTACATGTTTCTGTCCTTGCCACTTCTTCCTATTTCCGTTCATGTGAGGGCTGCAGCAGTCTTAGGCCCCCCCTATGCTCTCATTGGTTGAGACCCTTGATGAAGCCCATCCTAAGCCAATACTGATCAACATCCGCCCCCTCCTGTGACCATGGTTTGTCTGTATCTGTAGTCAGAGCCAGTGAGCAGCGGACTTTCAAAACAAGAATATTAATAAAAATACTGTTAAAGGTGGGGTTGGTAAGTTTGAGAAACCGGCTCGCTATTTGTTATATTCCATGGAATGCTCTTAACATCCCGATAGCAATGAATATCTTAAGTGCTTTGACAAAAAATCCATTAAAAAAATGCATCTGTGGAAGCCGTAGTACTGTAAAAAGCACAAACAATCATTTTTAGCCGGCCCTGCTAAAATAACTGGATGGCCTACCTGCCTGTCAGCCTTCCATCTGTGCACAAACTTATCTCGTGCCCTCATTGGTCATGTGCGCGTTCATGTGTGTTGGAGGAGGGGCTCTGTAAGGCAGTAGCAGATTTCTTCCGGCTGTGTATTTTCAAATTGTAGCGCACTCAAGCTGGTTTCTCCAAAATGACATACCCCACCTTTAATGCGCGATAAAATAATTGTCAGCGTTAATTAATTAAAGCGCCGACGCGATAATAACGTGAGACCATTTGATACGCCCCTCGAGGTAATTTATAAACACACGCAAAAAAAGAGAATTTAAGAAATCTAGACCGCAAAATAATTAAAGAAGCGAGTGCCTGTTTTTCCTGGCCAAGGACAGGTTTGAACACAACACGAGCGTAACGTGTCATCACGTGGTGTAGTGCTGACGGAGAGCACCGGATTCAGTAATCACACTACAGTTACTAACATTGCCCCGACACGCGTTACTTCGTTACTTTTATAAAATAATCACACTCACTGACAGACAAGAGGGGTTTCCGCCGCAGGTTTATACACATGTAGGCCTACGTAATCTGCGCGATTTGCCCGTCCACATCTCCACGTGCAGTGCTGCATAAACATGGCTGAGTCTTTTCATCTGTAAACTCCCTCAACGGGGCCGCTCGCTCTCTTTTCTTGATCGCCCTCTCACGGGTGAACAGTTCAATGTCCAGCTTCATTGTAGGAATTCTGCCATGTCTCTACCACTTTAGTTTGACCATCTCTGTTACTAAGTTATGGAAAACTAAATAAATAAGTAATTAGATACCTTACCGTTACTGCGCTCATAAAGAATGATAAGAATAAGAATAATGCGTCTTGAACTGGTTTCATTAATTAGTGTCTTTACGTTTCACAGACTGTTAGCTTGTTGTGGTAGGCTGGTAGCTTATTTTATTAAAGAGCATATCAAAAGAAAGACTTGTGTTATGTCTTCCTTAATGCAATAGTAATTGGGGGTGCAAGTGGAGTCTTGCAGAGGCAAAACTGTGGCACGCTTACACTGTAGGTGTGCCGCAGTCTGCGTGATCTGCCTGTAGGGAGGGGCGGGCCGGCCCTGCGAGTAAAGTAACAAGTAAAGTAACGAGTAAAGTACTGAGTTACTTTATGTAGAGAGTAACAAAGTAGTGTAACATTTTTTTTCAAGTAATATTTAATATGTAATATATTGCTTTTTTTTAGTAGACCCCATCTCTGCTTTTCAACACATTGGACAAGCGTTACACGATGCCGTCTCGGTATTACTTTGCCACCACAACGGACCTATGGTCTAGCCCAGGGGTGCCCAACCAGTCGATCGCGGGGAGATTCCCAGTCGATCGCGAGATGTGTCTAAAGTGGTTCCCAAACTTGTTGTGCCCATGGCACACCAAAGGACAAGTAAAAATCTCAAGGCACACCTATTGTGCAAAATAGCCCTTATAACACGTGTTATCACTCATATCATGTAAAATATCTGTAAATGTGCCTAATTATTTACTAATGCCAAATAAAATGTGACAAAGACAACTATATTACTCATGAAATATTTATTAACGAAATATTTCAGAACTTAATTTGAAACTTTATCAAATTACGCTTCATCAAAGCAGCAACACACTCATTTAAACCAGACAGGTCACAAAATAAAAAATGAGGCAAAGGAAACTCAGCAGAAATTCAGCACAGAGAACTGTCAATGCAAGGAAGCTGCACTGTCCATGGTCCTGAACTACAAATTATAAATGTAACCTTTCAGCAATCAGCATTGAAACATGTGCTATTGTAAATATTTTTGCCGACTTACAAATTAGTGAGATACATGTGCCTGTCGGGGCGCGCAGATTTTTTTAATCCTTGGTGGCACTGAGGAGAGGGCCACTCGCAAGTCCTTTTCAACAGAGAGCCGTGACCTCCTGTTGTTCTTCATGTAAACCAGAGTAGAGAACGCCAACTCACACAGGTAGGTTGTGGGAAAAAGAAGAAGTTGCTCAATCGCGTGGTGGGAGATGCTTGGGTACTCCAATGCAGAAGCCAACCAAAACTGATCCAGTGGGAGCTCACTAAATTTGAGTTTCAGTGTGCGGTCCACACGGAGCTCTGCGCACTCCTCTCTCTCTTTCATAGTGAGCTTTTCTGTTGAAGGTTCCTGGTGGAATGGGTCTCGGATCCAGTCATAGTCCTCGATGTCAGCCACACCAGGAAAATAGCACTCAAACCTCTCTTTTAAGGTCTGAAGGTGTTCAGCATATACAGCGCGCTCCCTAGCTGCCTGCGGCGCAGCTGATGCCAGCGGGAACATGTCCATGGAGCCCTGCTCCAAAGCCTCCTGCCACAGGAGAAGTTTGCCCATAAACCCCAGAATCTTGTCTGTGGATGATAAAATGTTTTCATTCCTGCCCTGAAGCTTGGCGTTTAACTCGTTCAGATGCCCAAATATGTCTGCAAGAAAGCTAGCCTGGCGCACCACCTCTCATCCGCAAGCTTGTCTTTATGTGGGACAGCGTGTTCACGTGAAAACTCCAAAAGCTCTTCCCGAAGCTCATAAAGACGGGATAGGACCTTCCCCCGTGACAGCCAACGTACCTCTGTGTGGAGGATCAGGCTTTGGTGGTCGGCTCCCATCTCGGCGCACAGCTGGGAGAAGAGGCGAGATTTCAGCACCTCAGTCAACTCCGGGGGCATGGTTTTGGCAACTAAGGCCTCTCGATGCAAAATGCAGTGGTTTTTCACGATATGTGGGTTTTGTGCTCTCACCTTAGCAAAAAATCCTTTCACTCTCCCCGTCATGCTTGCCACACCATCTGTGCAAAGACTGATGCACATATTCCAGGTCAGACTGTTCTCTTTTAAATAGTTATTAGTAACCCTGAATATTTTTTCTCCCATAGTATGGCTTTCCATTTCTTTGCAGAAGAAAAACGTCTCTTTGATAGTCAGCATCAACATATCTGACGTTTGCCAGAAGTTGGGCAGCCCCACTTATGTCAGTAAGGTGAGGGACCTGAAAGGACAGCTAAATGCACAGCAGTCCATTTTCACAGCAGTCCATTTTCACCAGGCCCAACAACAAGAGCAAGGCTGCTACCATAGCATCTTATCGTGTCAGTCACATTCTTGCGAAACACATGAAGTCTTTCAAAGACAACGAAGTTGTGAAAGAAGCATTCCTGGAGGCTGCCGAGGCGCTTTCGGGGGACAGTAAAAATAACAGTAGCATTTCCACATGTTTTTGATATCATAAAAACTGAAGTTAGATACTGTTATTAATCAGCTGTAAGTTTTAGTTTGTTTGAACTTATTCATTATAATTATCGTACAAAATGGTATAAGAATGAAAACATTAAGATCTGTTCTGTTTAAATTGATTATAGTCTATTATCAATTCGGGTTAAGAAACTAGTGTTGCTTGCATCCTATTTTAAAGGCATTTATTTTTATACTCAAATAAAATGCAACAAAAAAAGGGTTTGATTCTATTAATTTTGTCTTTTTTATTGCACTTTGGCAGCAGATTCCTGTGTAGCTTCAGATCTGAGTTGTCTTATCAGTAAGCCTAATTTATACTTTTCTAGCAACACTATTTTTATATAATGGCAAAGAAAGGGTACAGAGTCTTTTCTTTTTTTCCTGTGTCATATGTGGCAGCACTGCCACAAGTTCCTCTTAAGAGAGGGTCTTCAGTACAGGTGGCAATATTGTCACCTACCTGCGCTCATCTCTGAAACCAGACCATGTTAACAGGCTGGTGTTTCTTGCAAAAAATCTTTAAGATATGACATGAGCAGCCCTACCAGCTTTTGTCATGGTGGCCAAAACATTTTTATTTGGTCTTAAATTGTAGTTCAACATGTATTTCCTGCTACTTCTGGACCATGACGGTTGGCCAGCCTTCAACGTTTAACTGAGTGGAATATGTTGAATATGTTTTACCAAAATGTTGGCTATATGTTAAGGAGTTTTCAGTAGGTTGTGACAGTGCACTGCAACATATTTGATTTATTTTAGTCTAATTTATTTGTATTTATCATATTAATGTATGGTTTTGGAAGTGCGCTCCAACATATTTGTTGATCTTGTTTATTGGTAAAATATTATTTGTTTTAAAGTTCAATAAATGGTCAATGAATAATCGTCAAAATAATCGTGATATCAATTATTGACCCAAATAATCGTGATTATGATTTTTGCCATAATCGCACAGCCCTACTGTGTACTCTCATGTTCCGAATAACCCAGCTTCCCCCAAATTTCTTTTTGATGTCTATATCTACGCCGGGATCCTGAGTCGTGGCTGATCCTGTTGCTACGGTCCAGTGTCCTGGATCCTCTATCCTAAGTTCTGGATTTGACTCCTGGACTTCGAGTCGTGGCTGAACGTGTCTGCGGTCCTGCCTGACTCTCATCGTACTACTTCCATGATCGCTCCCACAGGATTGTGACATCCTCGTGGATTCATCTTCTTATTATAGACACATGCATTTCCAAACATTTGGTCTACCTATGCTGTAAAATGTATTATCTCTTCGATTTACACACGGTATCTATTGCACGTCTGTCCATCCTGGGAGAGGGATCCCTCCTCTGTGGCTCTCCCTGAGGTTTCTCCCATTTTTCCCTTTAAACTGTGGGTTTTCTCTGGAAGTTTTTCCTTGTACGATGTGAGGGTCTAAGGACAGAGGGTGTCCCATTGTCATACTGATATTCTGTACACACTGTGAAGTCTACTGAGACAAATGTAACATTTGTGATATTGGGCTATATAAATAAACATTGATTGATTGATTGATTGATTGATTGATTGATTGATTGATTGATTGATTGATTGATTGATTAGCATCTAGTTATCTAGCTATGCTAACAAATATAAAGAGCTTTTTCTACAACCAGGTGGAAGAGAGCTCTCTGCTGACAGACTGAGAGGCACAAATAACCTCAGCTCAGTGAGGTTCCCTTGATATGATCATCATAGTTATAAAAAAATAAGAGACTAAATTAAAAACAGGTATAAAATACTATATGAAAAGTTCTTATTAAAGGGCCAGACCCAGAATCAGCACTTGAGTAACAGGGCTGAAATAGAGAGGTATGATGCATGCTACAATGGGTGATCTGTTTTGGTATTTTGAGCAAAACACTTCAGAGACATGTTTTTTATATATCTGAGACCTATAATATATGCCTAAAAAGAGTATAATAGGAGACCTTTAAGTAACTTTGATTTGAGTGAAAACCTGCTCCAATGGCCTAATTAAACTGGTAACTGCAGCATAGTTTCATGATTGATCTTTCTACAGCTGGTCCTCACCATGCGTAAACTTGCAGAATTATGGAAATATTTAGACAATAACAAAAGCATGGTGCCAAGCAGTTATTAGCAATAGTATTATTTATTGTATTATTGTACTATTGGCACTACCTTCTTCCCCCTAAGAGTCAAAGAGAGGAGGTACTGTGCCTTTTGATGTGAATATGAAGAGTGGGCCATGGGACGTCAAAGGTTTGTGTACAAATGGTAACCAACGAAGAATCCTGACTTATGAAGGGTGTATCAGCGAAACAAAGATATACAAAAAAAAACAACAAAAAAAACGCCGCTGAGCCACCAGAAAGAGAATGTTACGCAGGAAATAATTATCCAATGTCCAGGAGATAAAGTTGTTTTGTTCATTTATTGTCGAAGAATTCCAACAATCCAGCATTTAATTAACAATGGCCTGTCCTGTGCTTTACCTGGTAAAAAAAACATATGCTCGTGCACTAATCCTACCACCACCTTTCTCAAGTCATCAAGTGCCCAAGTCACCCAAAACCAAAAGTAAAAATATAAAATAATTATTAATTATTAACAGAAATCATTACAATAAATAATGATTAATTTAAAATAAACAAAAACAGCTAGAAATAAATGTATTCATGTAATACATAAATCAATATATAGTTCCAACAAGGTGTATCTGGGCAAGGTTTGTACAAACAGCAGAGAAAGCAGCACCAGGTGTCTGGTCTGGTGCTTTGTTCTGGAAATTGTGACGTAAAGCTAGGCTATCATTAAAACAAAAATAAATGTCTTTATTCTTGTATGTACATTTGTACTTGGTTAATTCGGAAATAATTACACTTATTTCATACCTATTGCATCCTTTTTTTCATCGATGAGTTCTTTGCAAGTTGCATAGCAGAAAGCACCTCCTTCGTGATGTTTAGTAACAACAAAGCCAGACACGATGAGCTTCAAGAAAAGAACCACAAGTAAGAGATCTCAGTCAACTGCAATTCCCACATCACAGTTTGACATTGGGCACTAGATCCTTCGAAGTACTGTGACATTGAGTCATATGAAAGTGAAATTGAAAAGATGAAAAATGTTTTGATCAAAGCAACGTGATCAATAACACAACGCTGAATGAAGTTATTGCTCACATTTTTGAAGGGAAAAACTACCCTTGGATAGTGCCCTTGGGTTAGTAGACTAAAAGCTTTAGGAATCCAAAGCACAACATATAATAAGTACCCTGTATCAAGATTGATGCTAAACAAGTGACGTTTGACCTTTTTAGAGAGGTTTAGCACAAAAAAAAACACTTCTGGGGTCATTTGGGTGGATTTTCCATATCTCTGGCCCCCCTTGGCTTATTTTGACGAATGACATCTCTTTATAACCGCTAGAGCCAATGGAATCGAAGGGGAATTTCCCCACAAAAGTGGGGGCTTTGCGCATGCAGGGGGGTATACTACGAAGCAGGATTTTTTGCTTAGCCGGCTAACTTCAGGGAAAACTCGGGCTTTCCGGTCCTACGAAGCTGGTTCTCTTTTTAGCAGGCTAGATCTCCATGGTAACTTATGCTGTGCGGCTAACCTGGTCGGGACCATTTTAGGTTGAAGGCTAAGAGCTCAACTCAGTGAAAGCACCTCCTGCTGACCAATCAGAGCTCAGTGTGCGGAGTTTAAAGCGATCAAGTCATATTACAGGAGAAAGGAAATGCAGGAAAGACGGCCTGCAAAAATCCCCGACTGTGTGAACGTGACCATTAATAGAATATCACCTCCCATCTTCAGAGAAATCTGACTATTATAACATTAGCGTTAAGAAAGCTTACTTAAATATCTGCCACAACATAAGTAAACCGGATCAGAGTAACATTAAGTACAGTCCGCGGCATATCACATCATAATGTAGGCTATCATATATTCCCTTATCTGAGTCAGCTGAGCCGTATCTGGCCGTGCAACACTCACAGTGTCACATACTGTATGCAGAAGTATTATTTTAAGCAACACATTAAGTTGACGAAACACTCGGGACAAATCCACTCGTGTCTTAGACGGGGCAGTGATATCATAAACCTGTTAATGTACGCATTCAAACATTTTTTCTTTTACCAGCTGTATTCCCCTTGCAGGTGCAACTATGTGGCTTTTATCCTGGATAAAGTGTTTAAGTCATGGATGTTTAAAGTTTCACTTCTTCATATTTGTCTAATTATATAGTTGACTTTTCATTCAGGAAGTATGACGCTGCGCTGTCAGTACGCTTGTCCATGTTTGTTATTGGTCGAATGCTCCAAATACCACCCCTTTCATGTGAACGAGCACCTGACTAGATAGGACACGGCTGGTTTGAACGATCGAGTTGATAGCCAGCGTCGTAGGACAGTTTAGCGAGAGAGCGCATATATGTTTTGGATTAGGCCAACCGGCTAACTCAAACATACCCAGGTTAGGTTGAACCAGCTTCGTAGTACAGGCCTCTGGTTTGCATCAGAGTGAACCTATCTCTCGCTCTTACATCTGGAAACGGAAATGCAGGTTTATTGCTTATGGATTATCATAAATCATTTCAAAGGGACACAGACACATTGGATTAACCTATGGATTACCTTCAGCAGCGTTTTTATCGTTTTAATGCCATTGAAGACCACTTTTGACCAGACGACGACACAGGTAAGCCATGCTAGCGTTTTTAGCTACCTAGCGCCACATGTTTTGATGTCTGTTTTTGTTTATAAAGTCGCGAGTTCTAATCATGGAGTGATAATGTATGTACCCATCGATTCTGTGTCATCTCACGATGGGAATCGATTGGTTGGATGTGCAGAAAGGATAAATAATAAGGTTTTATGAGTGAGTTTCGGTGCAGTAATCTGTTAGCATTTTTCGCTGGTTGCTAATTCAGAGGCTCAGCGTTAGCATTGTGGGGGTTTTTTGGGGAAAAAAATTAAAATGATCAGTTAGATGAGTTTCTTCCCGTTACATGGATATAAAACATTCATAGTTTATTAAATGTTAAGATGCCCTCAGACACTGTTTCCTGCAAGATGTTGCGGGAGGGCCCCGATACCGGGGTCTCTCGGGCTTAGCAGGTTAACCTGTTGAACCCCATCCCCCCGCCCCCGGGCGGAAAAACGCATCATCTGCAGGAAACAGCGTCTGAGGGCTTCTTAATATTTAATAAACTATGAATGTTTTATATCCATGTAACGGGAAGAAACTCAACGAACTGATCTTTTATTTTTATTTAAATGATTCTCGAGCGAAAAAATGCTAAAGCATTACTGCACAGAAACTCACTCATAACACCCTTATTACTTATTGTAGCTGCACGTCCAATCCATCGATTAGCATCGTGAGAAGACACAGAATCGATCGGTACCTACATTATCAGTCCATGATAAGAACTTGCGACTTTATAAACAAAAACAGACATCAAAACATGTGGCGCTAGGTAGCTAAAACGGCAAAATGGCTTACCGTTGTCAGGTCAAAAGTGGTCTTCAATGGCATTAAAACGATAAAAACGCTGCTGAAGGTTAATCCATAGGTTAATCCAATGTGTCTGTGTCCCTTTGAAATTATTTATGATAATCCATAAGCAATAAACCGACTGTTCCGTTTTCAGATGTCAGAGCAAGAGATAGGTTCGCTCTGGCCAAAACTGCATGCGCGAAGCCCCCACCTTTTTTTTGTTAACGTTGGTGTGTATGTGAAAAAGTTAACCTTCGATTATATTGTCTCTAACGGTTAAAAAGAGATGTCAATCACTAAAATCGACCAATGGGTTCCAGAGAAACGGCAAAAACGGCCATTTTCACCCAAATCACCCCAGAGGTGGAGTTTTTTTTGCTAAACCTCTCTAAAAAGATCAAATGTCACTTGTTTTGCATCAATCTTGATACAATACTGATATATACTTATTATATGTTGTACTTTGAATTCCTAAAGCTTTTAGTCTACCATCCCATCATTCAAGGGTGGTTTTCACAATAAGTAAAAAAGAATGTTTGGACGGACACTCAAATTTACAGTTTTTTACTATGTTCAATCTGAATTTTCTTTAAAATAAAAAACATCTATATTGATTCTGAATTTTCTACATCCAACTCACAGGTTTATCATTACTTTGAGAAAAAAATGTTCCCCTTTTAGAAGTGTAATTATGGTCATTTGTTCTGGAAATGTCATTTTCGAGCCTGAGACCTGAAAATGTTGCAACACAACTCCTCTCGCTGTTAAATCATCTGTTACACACAATTATGTCTTCCCTCAGGCACAAACCTAATTATGTTCTAACTATGAACCCTGCACCCTGCTTGTATGCTTTCAAATGTTGACTTGCAGACTTAATAGTGCTTTTTCTGTTGTCTAGATGTCCATACTCTTAGCCAAAACTCTTACTTTTTGTGAAACGTACTGTAAGAGTTTTAGTGAAGTGACTGCACCTGAAAGTAACAAGAAATGTGAAGGTCAAACTTGGATCAGTTGAGAAAAACTTTGAAACTTGGTAAATCTCTTTTTATGTTACATTTCAGCCTCCAGGGCTCCTTCTAATTTAAAATATAACAGCTGTAAATGTAGCTTAGTTAGTCCATCAAACGCTTCAGTGATGGTGTGTGTAGGAGCCTGCAGTTCTGTCCATCAAATCCACTTAAAATTAAAAGTCCTATGAGAAAATGCAAATCTTAAATCAGCTCTCTAATGTTGGGCATCCATGTGTAGAATTGTAAATGAAGCATCTAAGAATTTCAAACTAAATTTGGAGGTCCTCATGTTTGAACTGTATAGAGAAGAGAAATAGATCAGCCAATCCACTGTTACACGGATCAAGGTCGCGCATCAAGGTGTCCACAGTTTGACAAATTATTTAATGAGTCCAAGTAAAAAAAAACAATCCTTGCTTTGTTTTGAGGGCCTCAGTCACTATTTGGGGCAGGCTCCAAAACACTACATACTTCACTTCTCAGGAGAGCATTTGATCAGATGTCAAACCCTGGTGTTTTTGTTCTATCTTTCAAGTTGTTCAAAGGTAAGCCTTTTTCTCGTAACACGTTCATCAACTCGTTATGAGCAACAGAATTCCCGCAGAGGCGGGCATTAATACAGTTTTACCAGCACGTCGGACCACGTTGCCTTCAGTGCCCTGTGAAGGAGACCAGGCTAATTGTAAGGTGACAAAAACATAATCATTCTTAATTCTAGGTGATTATGAAAGTTATAATGTGCTTGGTATCTGGAGTCTGATCACTATGTTGGTGTTTTTTTTCTTTCATTATTGACAGTTTCGCTGCACATTATCCGGCCTATTACATGGCTACATAAAAAAAAAAACACTTGACTCTTAATATCGAATTAAAAATCATCTTTTTGATTCTGTTAAGACAAAAATAGTCCCGCTTCTGTGTCTGGGGTCATCTTCTAGGGCAGTGGTTCCCAACCTTTTTTCCCAAGAGCCCCCCCAAATGACTCCTGTTGGAAGTTGCGACCCCCCCCCCCCCCCACACACACACACACACACAAAGGGGGGGGGGGGGGCAACAGCGGCAATTACAGTTTAAAAGTCTCAAAAATTCTACAACTACTGTCACAAACTGGATGAATGTGAAGTATTTTGTTAAAGGAGGATGAAAGCGTAATTAAGGAGCACTATTGGAGTGACTTTGATGGTTATTGGACTCAGGATTCATTCATTTGGATTCCCGCTGTATGAAGAAATTAAAGGAAGGCGCAGAAGTGGAAACAATTCACAAAGGGATTAAACTGTTCAAAACACATGCTCAAAGTAAGCCAGATTTTGCCGATGTGTTTATGTGGATTCAAAAGTCGTAAATAATCTACAAAATGGAGGACACCGATCTGATCGGAGCAACTGTGACAAATAATCCAACTGAAACCGGCATGGACAATGACTATGTTTTAAAAATGCGCTTATCCAGAAAAGCCCGGTTTGGTCCCTTTACGGGCAGAAGAAAGAATTATACATTTCTGTCTTTTTATGCCTTTAATAGCTACTAACTTGAATTGTTATTCAAATTAATTAATCAATTATTTGTTATATTTTATTGTAATGTAGAGACAAGGCTTTTAGTGACAATCATGTATTGCGTTACAATTATATGTAAAAAAAAAAAAAAAAAAAATATGATATTTGGCCTCAAATCATCTGAAGCCTGGCGCCCCCCCTGCGATCTTTAAATTGAGGTTTCTCTGGCTTGATAACCTTAAAAAATATAAGAAGGCACTACGCCCTGCCAGAGCAGCTTATTATTCCTCCCTAAGAGAAGAAAATAAAAACAATGCCAGGTTTCTTTTTAGTACAGTAGCCAGGCTGACCGAGAGTCACAGCTCTATTGAGTCTTCTATTCCTACATCCATCAGTAGTAATGACTTTATGAACTTCTTTAATGATAAAAGTATAACTCTCAGGGACAAAATAAACCACCACCTACCTGCCAACACTGAATTACCCTTAACACCGGACATATGCTTAGAGTGCTTCTCTCCTATAGACCAAAACCAACTAAATTCAATTATTTCATCCTCTAAAGCATCTTAGACCCTGTTCCATCTAAGCTGTTCAAGGAAATTGCACCCCTAATTAATACACCTGTATTAAATATGATGAATATATCTTTACTGTCAGGCTATGTTCCACAGTCATTTAAAGTAGCTGTAATCAAACCTATTATAAAAAAAAAAAACCTTGATCCTGAGGTTATGGCCAACTACAGGCCAATATCAAACATTCCCTTCCTCTCAAAAATCCTTGAGAAAGCAGTGGCCTCACAATTGTGTGCATTTTTAAATACAAATTGTTTATTTGAGAAATTCCAGTCAGGTTTTAGAAAACATCATAGCACAGAGACAGCACTGGTTAAAGTCACAAATGACCTGCTTTGTGCATCTGATAAGGAACTTGCCTCTATCCTGGTTCTGTTAGATCTGAGTGCTGCCTTTGACACTATTGACCATAACATACTACTCCAAAGATTAGAGTTGTTGATAGGTATAAGGGGAACCGCACTAAGCTGGTTCAGGTCTTATCTATCAAAACGGTCTCAGTTTGTATCTGTCAACGATGAATCCTCATTACAAACTACAGTCAGTCATGGAGTACCGCAAGGGTCTGTACTTGGACCCATCTGGTTCATCATATATATGCTACCATTGGGCAATATCATAAGGAATAACTCCATCAATTTTTTATTGTTATGCAGATGATACACAATTGTATCTATCAATTAAACCAGATGTACAATTTCCATTAGTTAAACTGCAATAATGCCTCACAGACATAAAGACATGGATGACCAGCAACTTTCTATTATTAAACTCCGACAAAACAGAAGGCAAAAATCAGGCACTTCCTAAATCACAACAATGCAGAAACACTAATCCATGCTTTTATCACCTCCAGGCTGGATTATTGCAATTCTCTTTTATCAGGCTGTCCAAACTCATCATTAAAGACCCTTCAATTCATACAAAATGCTGCAGCACAGGTTTTAACAGGAACAAAGAATATGGACCACATCACTCCTGTTTTAGCAGCATTGCACTGGCTACCAGTTAAGTCCAGGATTGTTTTTAAAATACTTTTGCTCACATACAAAGCGCTAAATGGTCAGGGACCATCCTAACTACAGGATATTTTAATCTCCTATTTCCCCTCTAGGGCAGTAAGATTCCAGAGTTGGTGGTTCCCAGAGTCCACAAAAAAAGGTCAGGTGCTAGAGCTTTCGGCTACCAAGCCCCGTTCCTCTGGAATCAACTTCCAGTGACAATTAGGGAGGCAGACAGTGTCCACACATTTAAGAGCAGGTTAAAGACTTTCCTTTTTAGTACAGCATACAGTTAAGACTGGTTTTAAACCCACTTTTATACATCCTCATGGACCCTTTGTTTTATGGAATTTTATTTATTGTACTCTAACTGTATTTGTGTCATTGTGTTATGTTTCTTTTTAAATTGGTATTTTCACATTGATCTTATAAGATACGTTTGTTGTTTTTACATTGTTTTACATTGCCAATTGTTTGTTGACTTGTGAATCCCTCTGAGACAAGTAGGATTTGTGATTAGGGGCTATATAAATAAACTTGAATGGAATTGGCGAGGGTCCATGGCAGGGTCCACATGACACATGAGCTCTCACTGAGACTATCAGCAGGGGGGCCATACCATAAGATGATGCTGCCTCCATTATTCAGCTCAGCCTCTGTTGGTTGGCCTGCTTAGCGTTCCCCTCACCTTCCTGCTCACTTTCATTAATGTTGGTGCCCCCCCCCCCTTGTGAACTGTGTACAAATATAGATTAGTTTAGAAATTCATCAGCCTGGTCGTTATCTGTCATTGGCGCGCCACACGCCACACCATAACAACCCCAGAAGGAGGGGGGGATGTAAGCAATGAGTTCCTCTTTTTCACTGTGTCAAAGAAAGGGAAAGGGGGGAGAGGACTATTAATAAATGGAGGGAGACAGATATGGAGAGATAGAGAGGGGAGATAAAATAGAGGGGGATAGATAAGGGAGGAGGGGGGGGGATGTCGAGTTTAGGGACACAGCAGGAGATGCCAACAGCGTTTGGAACATATGTTTATGCTCTGCAGATTTAGGATTACACACACACCCTGAACAATACTCCCAACATGCAACAGTTCTGTGAGACACAGCTGATCCCTCAGAGATTGTCACGATTCTCATGTCATGTCACGTTTCTATGTCTAGGTTTGGGTGTTTTGCTGTTCTCCTTGTCATGTTTTCCTCCTGGGTTATTGTCTGGTCCTTTTCCCTGTTTTTTTTTGCTCCTGTCGTTAGTTTCCCTGGTGTGTCTAGTTGTCTGATTGTGTTCACCTGTGGCCCTTTTGTTTCTCCTCCCCTGCCCGGCTGTTTCTCGTCTTGTGATTACCCCTCCCTGTATTTAGTCTTGTCTCTTCCTGTGTTCAGTGTTGGCTCGTTTTTTGTTGGTGAATGAGTTCACCGTGGAGAGTTTTGTGTTTCCAAGTGATTTTCGATAAGAGCCCTTGAAATAAAGGTATTATCAGTATTATCTGCATTTGGGTCCTACCTGCTTCACTCCTCGTATCAGTACAAACCAACCGTGAAATGGCTAACTGCTCCGATCGATGGAAGAGAGCGTCCAGAGTTCAGCAGCGAGAGGCTGTGTTGTCAGAGGCGTGCCAGATGGCTATGGAGAAACCAGGTTTGGTGAAATTCTTACCTGGCTGGATTTCGAATATCCCCTCGGTGTGTGATTCCCGGCCTGCTAGCCCCAGGCATGCTAGCTCCCTGTCTCCCAATTCCCAACCTGACACCATACGCCTCGGTGTGTTCCGTCTGGAGTCAACCCGTGCTTCTGCCCCAGTTCCTGCTCCTGTCCAGGAATCGTTTTCTGGAACTCGTCTGGCTTTTGGAGGCTCACGGAGCCTTCAGGCGGCTTCTAAGAGAAGGAGTCGCAAGGCCAGGCTAGCAACCCGAGCCCCAAGAGCCATGGTTCCGGCTTCAGTACCGGCCCCAGTAGCCATGGTCCCGACTCCAGTTTTGGCTCCAAGACTGGCTTACCGGCTAACGCCAGCTCCCCGAGTCCTGTCGGCGTACCGGCCGACTCCAGCACCTCGTCTCCTGTTGGCTGTTCAGCCGACGCCAGCTCCCCGAGTCCTGTCGGCGTACCGGCCGACTCCAGCACCTCGTCTCCTGCTGGCTCTCCAGCTGACGCCAGCTCCCCGTGTCCTGTCGGCGTACCGACCGACACAAGGTCCTTCTCAAGTGCCATTGGAGGTTCCGCTGGGGGTCCTGCCAACTCCATGTCCTGTCCCGTTGGGGGTCCCGCCAACGCCAGCTCCCCGAGTCCTGTCGGCGTACCGGCCGACTCCAGCACCTCGTCTCCTGTTGGCTGTTCAGCCGACGCCAGCTCCCCGAGTTCTGTCGGCGTACCGGCCGACTCCAGCACCTCGTCTCCTGCTGGCTCTCCAGCTGATGCCAGCTCCCCGTGTCCTGTCGGCGTACCGACCGACACAAGTTCCTTCTCAAGTGCCATTGGAGGTTCCGCTGGGGGTCCTGCCAACTCCATGTCCTGTCCCGTTGGGGGTCCCGCCGACTACTCTTCTGCCGGGGGTCCTGCCAATCCTATGACCTGTGCCGTTGGAGGCCCCGCCGACTACTCTTCTGCCTGGGGACCTGTCAACCCGATGTCCTGTGCCGTTGGAGGTTCCGCTGGGGGTCCTGCCAACTCCATGTCCTGTCCCGTTGGGGATCCCGCCGACTGCCCTCCTGCCGGGGGTTCTGCCAACTCCATGTCTTGTCCCGTTGGGGGTCCCACCGACTACTCTTCTGCCGGGGGTCCTGCCAACCCTATGTCCTGTGCCGTTGGAGGTTCTGCTGACTGCTCTCCTGCCGGGGGTCCTGCCGGCCCTGTGTCCTCTTCCGTGGGGGATCCTGTCCAGTCGACACCGGCTCCTGCCCGGCCTCCGGAGCTGTCCGGTCTTCGCCCTTGAGCCCGGCCCCCTGAGTTCACCCGCTGTGGTCTTCGCCCCTCCTCGAACTCTGCCTTGCCCCCGAGCTGTCCGCCCGAGACCCCCTCTTCGAACTCTGCCTTGCCCCCGGGCCGTCCGCCCGAGACCCCCTCCTCGAACTCTGCCTTGCCCCCGGGCCGTCCGCCCGAGACCCCCTCCTCGAACTCTGCCTTGCCCCCCGGGCCGTCCGCCCGAGACCCTTTCCTGGTCCCCTGCCATGCCCTGGGCTGTCAGCTAAGGCCCGTCCTCCGGACCGCCTCCACCCACCCTGCTGGATGTTGTTGGATTAATTTTTTTGGTGTTTAGGGACGTCTAGAATCCATCCCTTGAGGAGGGGGTTCTGTCCCGATTCTCATGTCATGTCACGTTTCTATGTCTAGGTTTGGGTGTTTTGCTGTTCTCCCTGTCATGTTCTTTTCCCTGTGTTTTTCCTCCTGTCGTTAGTTTCCCTGGTGTGTCTAGTTGTCTGATTGTGTTCACCTGTGGCCCTTGTGTTTCTCCTCCCCTGCCCGGCGGCTGTTTCTCGTCTTGTGATTAACCCTCCCTGTATTTAGTCTTGTCTTTTCCTGTGTTCAGTGTTCGCTCGTCTTTTGTTGGTGACTGAGTTCACCGTGGAGTGTTTTGTGTTTCCAAGTGATTTTCGATAAGAGCCCTTGAAATATAGGTATTATCAGTATTATCTGCATTTGGGTCCTACCTGCTTCACTCCTCGTATCAGAGATGTGTTTAGTTGGGTGTTACTAGTGTGTGTGAGTGTGTGTGTGTGTGTGTGTTAGAGAGAAAGATGGCTTTGTTAACTAACATCTGTCACCAGTCGGGTAAGAGAAAAAGCTTTTCAGCCAAGCGCTACTTTTTATTTCTGCTTACATCAGGGAGGCCAGTCTGATCCTCACTTATTATGACTAGCTGATTCATAGCCTCTAGAGCAGTGGTTCCCAACCGGTGGGGTGCCGCGAGCACTGTCCAAGTGTGCCGCAAAAAAACATATTTTTATGTTCCACATTTTTTTCTCACTTAATCAACTTCACTTCATATACACTTTATTTTATTACATGTTCAATGGAGTTCATAAGCTAATACAACATATATTGCTCAGATTTAGAAATATTAAACAGCTTAAATTCTCATGATTTACGTCAGCCGTCATTGTTTACGGTGTGCAGAGCAGCTTTTTATCCTCGCGCCAAATAATTTCAAGATGGATCGTTACGTAGTGACAATAAATAAAGAAGCACCCCAGCCCTCAACAACACAGGCAGGGATGGCAGAACATGATGGAACAGCAGTGCAAAAGAAGTCTAAAAGCAGACAGTACAGCGAAAGCTACCTTTGGTATGGTTTCTCCTGGACTGGGGATGCTGACTGCCCGACGCCAGAATGCCTAATCTGCAGAGAAAAATTATCCAACGAAGGAATGGTGCCAAGTAAACTAGCAAGACACTTTAGCACAAAACATCCTTCTTATAATTCCAAGGACATTGAGTATTTCCAGAGACTGAAATCGCAAAATGAGAAGCAGAGTCAACGTATGCTTTCGTCTCTACGTGTCTCTGACAAAGCACAAGAGGCCAGCTATTTGGTTGCCGAGTTAATCGCCAAGACAAAAAAGGCCCACACTATCGCGGAAAACCTCATTTTACCGGCATGTAAGGAAATTGTCAGGGTAAGGATAGGGCCAGATGCTACTAAAGAAATCGATAAAATTCCATTATCCAACAATACAATAAAACGTTGCATCGAGGACATGTCAGTAGACATAGAAACGGTCCTAACTGAAAAAATACAGAGAAGTGGCAAATTCGCTCTGCAAGTTGATGATTCAACAGACATAACACTGTCAACTCATTGCCAACGTGAGATATGTTGACGGAGAATCCATTGAGGAGAACTTCTTTTTTTGCAAAGAGTTACACAAACATGCAACCGGAGAGGAAATTTACAAGACCACAGCTGATTACCTGACAGAATAGGGTCTAAATTGGGGGATGTGCCACAGCATTTGCACCGACGGGGCTGCCTCAATGACGGGGAGGGTGAAAGGCTTTGTAAATAAAGTGAGACAGGTAAATCCCGATGTACAGATAACCCACTGCATGATAAACAGAGAAGCCCTTATCGCCAAAGCTATGCCACCAGACCTCACTGCAGTATTAGAATAAGCTGTGAAAATAGTGAACTACATCAAGTCCCGTCCGCTGAAGTTGCGGTTGTTCAGCACATTATGCAATGAGATGGGGGCTGAGCACCATGGCCTTTTACTGCACACGGAGGTCCGCTGGCTGTCAAGGGGCAAGGTGCTGTCCCGTGTCTACGAGCTCCGCGACGAACTTGTTGCATTTGCAAATGAGCACGACTTACCCTACAAAGAACACATGGATGATGAATCGTGGTGGGTTAAGCTTGCATATCTGGCAGATATTTTTAGCCACCTCAATGACCTCAACATCAGAATGCAAGGGAAGAATGAGAATATCCTGACAGCCATGGACAAACTCAATGGTTTCCGATCCAAGTTAAGACTGTGGCAAAATAAAGTCGCCAAGAAAAACATTGAAATGTTTTCGCTGACTTCCAGTGACCCAGCGCACAAGACAGCATTTTTTCTACAAGTTATAGCTGCTCACCTGAGAGTGCTGGAGGAGAGGTTTGAGTCATATTTCCCTCCTATGAATGAAGACTTCGATTGGCTCCGGGATCCGTTTAATCCTCTGTCATTAATATCAGCCACAAGTTTAAACAGCAGAGCTCAGGATGAACTCGCAGAGCTATCTATGGACCGCTCCCTGAAACTGAAGCACGGGGAACTACGTCTGGATATATTTTGGCTGCTTGTGGGACAAGAGTATCCATCCCTCTCAGAGAGTGCCATCAAGGTGCTTTTACAGTTTCCAACCTCCTACTTGTGCGAGCTGGCGTTTTCCTCACTCGCATATGTCAAAAACAAGACCGCAGGACCTCCGCGTTGCGCTGTCCACTATCCCCCCACGCATCAAGAGACTCTGCTCACAAAAGCAGGCACAAGTGTCGCACTAGCACCGTGTAACGGTCTGAGAAATGTTTATGTTTGGATGTTAATTTGTGTGCCTTTCTTATAAATGTATGATTTATGATTTTGTCAATCAGTATTATCTGGATAGCGAAATGCAGAATGTTTCATATTTGGGATGTGGTTGATGAGTCAGAGGACCACAGTCAGGTCAGAGGGCATTGTTTCATCCCTCCAATTCTATTAAGTTATTATTTAATCTAAGTGATCATAGGCCTACCTCTTTTGAAATCCAAATGTAAAATAATAACTGTATTGATATGTATTCGTGTTTTTACACAGGTAGGCCTACTATTTTCAGCCAAAACAAAAGAGCCTACTTAGTAGGCCTGTTTATAATATTGAATTCATCATAGAAATGGTGTTGACATTTTTAGTCTGGTTCTTGTTATTATGTGTGAATACATTATTTGTTCTATAAAATGTTTTATGGTATTTATGGTGTATTTATGGTTTTTAGTTTAAGCTCTGAAGTGGTTTTTAAATCTACAAAAAGTTGGGGTGCCTTGGGGTCGAGAAATATTTTCAGGGGTGCCTTGGTAAAAAAAGGTTCGGAACCACTGCTCTAGAGTAACACACACACACGCACACACAAACACTACTTTATATGTGTGTTTGATTAACCTGCTGTCACTTCCATAAGAGACAGAGAAGAGACAGAACCAAATGCTGCCGAGGCAGAACTGACTTCTCGTGTGTTACAGTGGAAACATTGTGTAGATTTTGTTGATTCACCTCCCACCAGCAAAAAGTAATATAGTTTGCTTTTGAAGTGGCTGAAATGCAATGCTTGAATGCAAATATTGGAGCACAGAGCACTCAGCAGCCTGAAAAAACACTAATAAACATTCATATTTCATAGTGAGACAGCAGAGCTCCAACTCTGGTATTTCCAAAGTGTAGGTCCATGGTTTGTTTTGTTTATCCTGCAGTTTAGCAGTAATTAATCATGTTAATATTTCGTTTTTTACTCTGCGGACTAGACTCTTATGGTTGTGTGCAAATCCTTAATTGGGCCTCAAGGAGAGGAAACATTACACTTTAGAGCATTCTATAACTAACTTCAGCTGTTTGAACAGACAGGATTATAAAGAGTTATTAATTTGCAAAGTGCTTCAGCAAATGTTTTAAAAACACTCCTTAACAATTCAATTATGTTCACAAAGAAATCCAGAAGCCAAATGAATTGTGTCTGAAGTGATATCCAATAAAACCTGCACATGCGGTACATTATTAATCACAATGTGACTTTGGTTGGTGGCTTGTAGCAGCATCAAATGTATTTTTCAAGCATATATTTGGTGTTCATGTGGAGACAAACAAGAGGAATGAGAAAGAGAAGGGAAGATGCTTAATTAAAGTTGTTTACCACATTAGGATGTTGTGAGTCCATGGAGCGCGTCTGATTCTGCCTCTAAATGAAAGAGACCGTATATGCTTTGAAATTACTTCTATAAAATTAATGAATTTCTGCTTCCCCTCAACAACTTTAAACCAATAGTCTCCCATATTATCTACAACACTTGTGATTACTTTTTGATGTATGACCATTGTATTCTTTTTTTGCTTAGTTTTTTACTCTGTGGTGTTTTAAAATGCTCTGTAAAATCATTCCTCCTTTATTTTGCCATGTACTTATCACCATTGTGTTTTATAAAAAGACACAATGAAACAGAAGTTGTGATATTATACCTTCAGTAGAAGGACATTTATTGGTGGAACTTGACATTGTTTTTTTCATTCTAAACTGTATAAAATGTACCTGGCATAAGAGCCCTGCACCGAGGTGGCAAAGAAAGAGTGATGAAGACTCTAGTTGAAAATATTTTAAATGATTTTGAATAACCCTATCTGTGATTGTAGAGCAATGACACAATCCTTGGTAGAGAGTGTCTTAGGGCCCATGTCCACATAGCGCATTCTTCTGAGCATCAGCGTGTTTTTTATTTGATTCCCATGAGAACCGAGCTCATGCCATCGTATGTGGCCCCTTCCAGAAAAAAAATTAAAAGCTGTCTGTTGGAGCAGATCGGAGAGGGGTGGACGCCGGATGTTGCTGCCGGTGAGTGTGTGACTTTGTCCTCCTCCCTCTCTAAAATCATCACAAAGATTGTATGTGAACCCTGTGGGAGAATCCAATAATCAGCAGACCATAATAACATAGTGAGGCTGTCCCAACATCATCTCTGACATCCACCATGTTCTGAACAGTGAATAGTAATTGTTACCATCCAATCAGAGATACAGGGTCCCCTGGTTGAATAAAGTCAAACTGAAGCATCCTTTGTGCACCAGTCAATCCTAAAATTAAGAGCTGAATCCCAGATCTAATATGCTAGAGGGTCTGGAGCTAGTTTCTCTTCAGTGATTGTGATGTTATGTTGAAGGCCTGTTTCCCTTGTATTGTCTTAATATTTGTCCTTGTTTGAGGTTGCAAATGGAGCTGCTGTAAAGCAAGAAACATGTCAGACTTGATCTGATAAGCAAGTGTGAGATATGTTTAAAATATATAGTAGCATAATCACCACCTTACAAGCTTCTTATGGCTAAAATAAGTGCCTGACTCTTTTTGACAGTTAGTGAGAGGACTGGCACTGCATGGAGTCCACAACATAGGGGTGTGCACTTAGGTTCACTCTAATGGAGTCATCAGTCAGTCTGGTTCTGAATTTAGATTTCATCACATTCATGTCAGAAAAAGCTGATTCACAAAGGTATGTAGAGCTAAATAAAGCAGACATTTTCCAGTGCTGCTTGCTGAATGTTCTTATAGTTTTCTGGGTCTACAAGGCTCCAGAAATGTCGTGAGTGTTGCTGAGACTTAAGCTGGACATGATTTTGGAGATTTATAACTTCCATCTCCATCTCCACAGGATCGACACTGAAAAGACATCTGGTTTCCCCTGCTTACTTTGAATAAGTGTAGATATATGATTTCATTTCCCCATTGTAGCGACCAGAGAGAGGTGAGGGAAATATATCCAGTCTCTAATAGTGTTACCTTATTGTGAGAGTGCTTTGTTAATAGATTTATTCTGAAACCATATATTTGTGTCATTATTTAGCATGTCTACAGGATATTTCAAAGTTAAATCCGTTCATTTAATTTTACGAAAATATTTCCCCCTCAGTCCAATCATACCGGCAACTGTCAGCATCTGTAGCCTTTAGGGATATGCTTCTCGATACGTTGTCAACGATACGATACATTAACGATACATTTGAAACACCAGGCGATGTGATACGATTCACCCCTGTTGCGATTTGATTCAACATTATGCGATTCGGGCGATGCGATACGATGCAAAATAATGATACAATTCAATATGGTACGACAGAGGATTTTTGTTTTATTCCTTACAGATGTAGCACCGAATTTCAGACTCCAGTTTACAGCTTCCTGCCTACGACTTGCCTAAGACCAGTATAGAAGAATGTTAAGCCCTCCCATTATTTTCCAAGAGGGCGTTGCCAGATTTTCAATTTCAGGTTTTAACCAGGCGATGGCGCTTCATTCACAAATACAGAAAGACAAATTTCATGGACTTTCAGTTGTGTTTTGAAGAGCATTTGAACACATCAATATTTTAGATCAACTAAAGTATATCTAATCTTGTAATTCAATAATATATAGTCTTTATATATTAAATAATCATAATTATAATGTAAATGTTTACATTACACTTCTTTATTTGTTATGCTCATACTTTTACCTTTACAATCGTTTGCTTTAATATGCAGTATATTTTTTGTATATTTTTGTGTTTGCTTCCTCCTGCTCCCTTTCGGACACATACTGTATGATTTATTATTATTATTATTAATATGAAGATATTATTAAGATAAGATAAGATGTTACTTTATTGATTGAACATTTTTGTTTAGAATGTGCTGTCCCACGGTAATTCAGAAGGCTCACATGTCACATTCCGGCCATTATTTAAAACAATAGGTGCTTTCACACCGTCTACAGTTTGATTTGTATAGAGGGACCTCTGTGGCTGAATGGCCAGATTAGGTGTGGCGCATTTATCATAGGTGATCAGAGCTAACTGCCTGCCGTCAGATTTCATTTAAAAAACAGATCTGATTTTAAGACTACTTCTGCGCTCATAAAGAATGATAAGAATAAGAATAATGCGTATTGAACTGGTTTCATTAATTAGTGAGTTTATTTAACACTAGAACCGTCAATCAGGTCAATTTGTGTGATGTGTGTTGTGTGTGTGCAATGTAACTTTTTTTCAATAAAATATTAAAGTGTCCCAGTCCGTGACTTTTCCTGAAAGTGTGTTATGTAGCACCCTATGTTGTTAAAAAATTGCATTCTAATAGCGGGATTTGACAGGTTTAGGTAGGCCTATACAAAAACCTCTGGCGGTTCGAGTGTGAAGGTAATTAGGTACAGTAGAAGCCCTTTTTTATTAACGAATTTAGCAGTTGAACATAAAACTCAACTAACTGAGGGTCACTTGCAATGACAGTGTTGTGTCTAACTGTAAGCTTGTCACTCAGAGTAACCTACAGTTAATTTAGCTGCTGGAGAAGAAAGATTAGGGGGGGAGGGGGGGAGAGAGCTGTGGTTGATGGGCCATTAGTTGTGTAAATACACAGCTGAGAGCTGCCGTTTCATTCAGACTGTTTAAAAAACGGTAACAACGGACTATTTTTCTTAGCGGATGCATGTCCATTTAAATCAATACATACAACTATTTTTTAAATCAATATATACAACTATTTTTTAAATCAATAAAAACATTTTCTAAATCCATAAAAGCATTTAAATTAATATTGGGAGTCATGTCGTTACTTTGTTGAGAATGTGGCCGTGTAATAAGCGGGATAATTTGCAGCGACTTGTTCCTTATGGGGAAAATAACACCTGTCATGTCACGTGTGTGTAGAGGTGTGTGTGGTTAAAACACTTTCATGAAGTGAAGGAATTTCCTTCTATAAAACAGCTGTGGGCAGCAGTGAGTGTCACGGACATGAATTCATAGATCAAGGCAGACTGGTGCACACACTCTCCTGTCCTGCCAGGCGACACGCCCGTTCTAAAGGCCCAGATACAGCGGCCAGTCACCTGAGAAGTCGCCGACGCAGACAGCGACTGTTGGGTCGCCGGACTCTCCTGCCTAATTGCCGACTTCGCGCACTGGAACACACCGCAAATCCGTGCCGAGCACGTATGAACTGCGTATGCGTGAGTGGCAATAACTCTCCTTACCAGCAGGCGGCGGTAGTGTGTATTCATCATTCAAAAGAGGCAACAACCGGAACAACAAGACAGACAAGAAGAACAGACTCTGTGATATAAACAAACAACAAATAGCGTTTTTCTTTACATTTTCACTCTCGTCCATTGAAAACATGAACGAACAGGAGCTCTATAAACCGATGAGGTGAAATAGCCGTCCGTGTGTGTTCCATCTTCCATTTTAAATCATTTGTTTACCTCCCTCACCACCGTTAACGCTTCTCATGCACTGATTCGCTAGCTGAACAGCCAATCAGTGTTATCCCTTTGTCCGACTTCCGGTGGTGTTCCCGACGCCGATTCAACATGTTGAATCGGCAAGAAAAGGCGTCAGGTTGGCAGAAAAGACCCGACGGTGCGGCGCACACCACTCCGAATAGGGCGTGCCCACGCTCATGTTCGACCCCACTCCCATTTACTGCCGATTTCGGGCCGGTATATCTGGGCCTTTAGCCGTGTCCCTCACTCCTCAAATCCCAAGCTGCATCCCCACAAGTGTATTATGTTGTTACATCGTTTCAGATGTTATGTTTCAGTTGTGCTCTGTCTATGTTGAGTGATGCAAACTTGTCACCTTTCGGCGAAATTCAGCATTTTGAATCCAAAATAGGTCGTTTGTGTGATTCATCTAGATCTGCAATACGAATATTTTTGGGGTATGGGGGGGTCTGGGACCTGGAGTAATCTGCGGGTTTTTTATATATTAAAATGAAGTGCGAGCTGTGTGCTCGAGTCTTCCTGCCTGTCGGCTCTGCTCATGGATGTATAATAAGGCTCTGCTGCTCCGAGATGATGGTCTAGCTTCAGCAGCTACATTACCTACGGGTGCGTTCGTTAATATTAACTGCGCGTCCGGAGTCACTGTGGCACAGACTGGACCGCTGGTGAACAGCTGTTAGAAAGGGCCGTCCAGGTGTTCAGAGCAGAGCTCCCTGTCGGAGCGGCAGAGCGTGATTTGAACAAAAAAGTTGTTCTGTGGCAATATTATTTAAGGAATCGTTGAGCTAGCTAGCAAGCATACATTGTCACTATCTGTTAACATTAGCTTTAGCCTTCTATTTCTAATAGTTTTTTTCATAGGCTATAAACAAAGTTGGTATAAGTATATTGTACTTGAGTAAAAGTAGAAGTACTCAGATCTTGTACTTGAGTAAAAGTAGAAGCACTCAGGTCTTGTACTTGAGTAAAAGTAGAAGCAGACAGATCGTTTACTTGAGTAAAAGGAGAAGTACTCAGATCTTGTACTTGAGTAAAAGTAGAAGTACTCAGATCTTGTACTTGACTAAAAGTAGAAGTACCAGAGTGTAGGAATACTCTGTTACAGTAAAGGTCCTGCATTCTAAATGTTCCTCAAGTAAAAGTAGAAAAGTATTCTCATCAAAATATAGTGAAAGTAGCGACAGTAAAAGTAGTCATTGTGCAGATTGGTCCATTTCAGAATAATAGATATGATATGTTTTATAATGATTGATCATGAAAGTGTTCTCAAAGCTGGTAAAGGTGCAGCTAGTTTGAATGACTTTGTATACTGCAGGGTAGCTTGTGGATTTACTCCAGGTGGAACTAAAGTCTGATTTTACACTTGATTATATTTCACATAATTCATCCACATCTGTAAAGTAACTAAAGGTATTAAATACATGTAGTGGAGTAAAAGTGCACCATGTACCTCTGAACTGTAGTGGGGTAGAAGAATAAAAGTAGCAAAACATTGAAATACTTAAATAAAGTACAAGTATCTCAAAATTGTGCCCAAGTATAGTACTTGTTGAGTTTATGAACTTAGTTACTTTACACCATGTGGCTATAAAGATAGAAAGACTAAGCTTTGCACAGAGGCATGAAAATACATTTTCAAAATGCTCAACAGTGCTGCCAAAATTATAAACTGACTGCTCCACAATTTAAAATAAATGCTTTTATATATTTCTATTAGATGTGACTCTTTGGCGTTTCTGTTATTATTAACACTGCTGCTTTAGTTGTTCTGCTAATATCCTCTGTTATTCCTCATTTTAAAGCCGATATTCTGTGGGTTGGGGGAGCCGGGGGCTCGGATCCTTGTCACCTTTTTCATACCTGATGAGTTTGCATCCCTGTATGTTAAAAAGCCTCAGTCACCTTAATTCATGTAATAAAAACATCTCAGGTCAGTAACACTCAAAGCTAAATGTGCAATACCATGTTCAGCTATGTTACTATTTATAATGTTATTGTTGTTACATCAGAAGATGTACATATTGGAATGATTTCTTAACTTACAGTAGGCTATTTTTTACAATGTGTGTTGGAAGGATTTATTAAATTACTATGAATATTGTCATTGTTGAAGGCTTTTAGAGAAGGGTGAACTATAAGCCTGAATTACATAACATTTTATACCTAAAAACATAAAATCCACAATAAATAAATCACAATTATTCTGGTTATTTTTACCTCCCGTATTGCTTTCAACCCACCAGCTTTTATGGTGTTGTTACGTCACTAACTGTAAGCTTGTCACATACAGTCTATGGTCACCCAGAGTAACCTAAAGTTAATTTAGCTGCCGGAGAAGAAAGATCAGGGGGGGAGGGGGGGGGGAGAGAGCTGTGGTTGATGGGCCATTAGTTGTGTAAATACAAAGCTGAGAGCTGCCGTTTCATTCAGACTGTTTAAAAAACGGTAACAACGGACTATTTCTCTTAGCGGATGCATGTCAATTTAAATCAATACATACAACTATTTTTTAAATCAAGAAAAACATTTTCTAAATCCATAAAAGCATTTCAATTAATATTGGGAGTCATGTCGTTACTTTGTTGAGAATGTGGCCATGTAATAAGCGGGATAATTTGCAGCGACTTGTTCCTTATGGGGAAAATAGCACCCGTCATGCAGATCAGGATCCCTCCGCCACGCTTTGGGATCCTGATCTGCCGACAAGGCTCCATTAAAATATAAATGTTTTTAGTGAATTACTGAGTTTAGGCACGTTAATAACGTTTTAATGAAGTTGAATACAGTATATTCATATGTGTCAGTGATTTCATGTCAATTCGGCGAACATAAACATAAATGATCGTGGTGAAGATGATGATTAAATTAGGATTAAAAATCGAGAGCCGGGCTGCATTTCCTCCTGTTCGTTTTTTTCGACTAAACAACATTATTTTGTTAAATAACAACATGGTGATGTTTTGTAAATGATTACATGTCTCTTATTTAGCACAGAGTATGATATCCGTGACATATGGATCTGAACAAAGTTCAGCTGTACATTCAGCGTACTGTATCTGACTTTATTTCACATAAGCTCCAGTGTGGAACCCCACTGGACCCCCTGGTGGATCAATGATCCATTGCAGCTGGCTTCCTTATAATTACATTTATCTATCACGGGGGCGGTCTCAAGTAAAGCTGGAGGTTTTCCCTTGAGCGAGGGCAGATCACGTACCAATCACGGCCCTCGTGTTTCAAACTGTCTGAAATGAATCGCTACATCTGTATATGCAGCAAGTCATACATTAACAAAAAAGTGCTTTACATATTTGGTTCTCTCTACTAGTGTATGCGCATCCCATTATGCTGTTTATTTTTTACCTTAAAAAATTCTCCAGAGTAGGCTACAGTACAATTGTATAACACCTCACAGTTAAACAATGTAAGGATGCCTTGCCCATGATTAACAATGTGCAAATAACAACTACCATAGTGCAATGCCCATACAGCTGCCAGCCTGATGTGCTTAAAACTCATTCTTAGGCTAACTCACCAGTGAGCAGAAAGCAGTGGTTTCTATATGAACAATAACAAATACTAATAACCTTTCACAAACAGGTATTTCATAACTGCTTACAATTGTAAGGAAGACATTTAAACTATTATTAGCAGTCACAGGCTGCTGTAAACTAAACAACACTCTCTCTGACAGAACACCTCACTCATTTCATTTCATTTCAAACCTTTATTTAGACAGATTGGTCCCTTGAGATCATCGATCTCATTTACAAGGGAGACCTGCATCATTTAGTTCCACATGAAACATAAAAACAACAAACAAACAACAACAGAGGATATTATATTTATATAGTCAACATTTACAAATACCCAGAGTGTCAGAAAGCATTTCATTTAGACGTGCCTTAAATACATTCAGAGAAATAAAAATGCTCAATTTCAATTTTGCCTGTAGACTGTTCCAAGCAAGTGGAGCTGCGCACATAAAAGCTGTCTTCCCTAAGACAGTCCTTACTCTTGGCACATCTAACAAGACTATATCCTGCGATCGCAGACAATAGCTGCTTGCAACTTTCTGCTTTATCAATGAACAGATATAATACGGGAGTTTGCCCAACATAGCTTTATAGATAAAATTGTACCAGTGACTGAGCCTCCGTACAGTGAGTGATGGTAAACCTGCCTTGGTATACAGTGTACAGTGATGAGTAAGTGCTTTACAATTTGTGACAAATCTCAGAGCACTATGATACGCAGCATCTAGTTTGCTCAGGTAGTTGGCAGGTGCATTCATATACATCAGATCACCATAGTCCAGCACAGGTAAAAAAGTCACAGTGACTAGCCTTTTCCTGGCCTCAAGCGAGAAACAGGACTTATTCCTGAAAAAGAAACCTAGCCTAACCCTCAGTTTTTTAAGCAGGTTATTGACATGAAGTTTAAAAGAGAGACAGTCATCAAGCCAGATACCAAGGTATTTGTAACAGGCAACAACTTCAAGTTTTGTTCCTTGCGTTGATACAATATCTAAAACAGGCTCTGGTGTCTTTTTAGCTTTTGAAAAGAGCATTATCTTGGTTTTATCCACATTTAAAATAAGCTTTAGTTCAGAGAGCTGAGTCTGAATAATGTTAAAAACAGCCTGTAATTTAACAACCGCCTCCTGAATGGAGGGACCTGCACAGTACATCACGGTATCGTCCGCATAGAAATTTAAAGTAGCTTCATCCACATTTTCACCTAAACTGTTGATATATATGGAGAATAAAAGTGGACCTAAAACAGAACCTTGAGGAACACCATTAGAAATGTTTAACCACTCAGAAGACAGCCCATCAAAGTGAACACATTGGGAACTTTCAGAGAGGTAGTTCACAAACCACCCCACTGCATGGCTGGATATGCCAATACTGAGTAGCCTCTGTTTTAAAACGCGATGATCAACGGTGTCAAACGCTTTGGAAAGGTCAATAAACAGAGCTGCACAACTCTGTTTATTATCTAGCATACTAGTAATATCATTTACCACTTTCATTGTGGCAGTGATGGTGCTATGTTTCTTCCTGAAGCCTGACTGATGTTTAGACATGATATCATTTATACATAAAAACTCCTTTACTTGTTCACTCACAAGTCGTTCGAGCACCTTAGCCAGAACTGACAATTTAGAGATTGGCCTATAGTTATTTAAAATAGCTGCCTCCCCTCCTTTCAGTAGAGGCAGGACATAAGCAGACTTCCATACTTTAGGAATTGTATTTGTGCTGAGGGAGAGGTTAAAAAGAGAAGTAAGAGGTGGAGCAATAAAATCTGCAGCTATCTTTAAAAAGAAAGGTTCTACGTTGTCCGGGCCAGCCGGTTTCCTCGGATCTAACTTGGATAAAGCTTCATGGACAATACCAACAGTTAAAGGAGTAAAACTGAAAGGGTTTTCCAGACCACATTGTTCAGAGTCAAGGACTGGAGCGTTCACAGAAGCAGAAGCGACAGAATCAAACAGAGAGCCACAAGAGACAAAATGCTTATTAAAGCAATTTAGCATAGTAGCCCTGTCTGATATAATGCCAGATACTGTGGTGAGGCACGGAGGTAGCTCATTTGGGATATCACTAGTGGAAATCGATTTTATGGCTTTCCAAAAATTTCCTAGGATTATTCAGGTTTTCTGTGGTAACTGACAAATAGTACTTTGACTTAGCACTTTTGACATGTGAAGTAAAGCTATTCCTTAGCTACCTAAAGCGTAGCCATTCTACCTCTGAGCCTGATTTCCTAGCCTTTGCCCAGGCATTGTTTCTCTCATGAAGGAGACTGGACAGTTCAGTAGAAAACCAGGGATTGTTTCGTCCCTTCACTCTAAATTTACGCAGAGGTGCATGTTTATCTATAATTTTCATAAAACCAAGATAAAAATAAGACCATGCAGTTTCTACATCAGCACACAGATCGATTTTTCCCCAATCAAAATCAAACAGATCATGTAAAAAACCCTGCTCCACTCAGTGTTTTTTATCTCTCTTTGTGATGATGCGTGGTTTAACTTTTTGGACCTTAGTGTCTCTAATTGTGGCTACAACACAGTGGTCACTCACATCATTAGCAAATACTCCCACAGATGAGTATTTATATGGAACAATTGTTAATATGAGATCAATTAAGGAGGATTTATTTGGGGACTTAATACTGAGTGATTTAACTCATATGTCTAACTTTCAGGTTTCTCTTTTCAGCCGCAGACCCCATGTCGCCTCTGTATGTGCATCGCTAAGTTCCTCGTACTACTTGTGTACTTTAAAGCGGCACGGCATCGTTCACAATTTGCGAGCGATTCTTGAAGTTGACGGTCTTTCTTGAAAAATCCGAAGTGTTGCCAAACGTTTGATTTGTAGGTATTTTTCGGTGCGCTGTGTTTCTCTTTCTCCTCAACTTCCATGTGTGTTGATAACTGAGACTCTCGGCCTCTGTAGTGTCGAAGCAAATATCAAAGATCGTCTCCGCTGAGCGTTGACAAGATGAGGGGATTTTATATGAATGAATCGTTTTTTTACCGATGCAAATATGCTACAATCGATGCATCGCGAGTTCAATCCAAACTGTAGCCGATGTGCACTCTTTCAACCGGTGCACTCGCATCTTGAACGTTTATGCTGGTGCACCGATGCGAATCGGTGAATCTTGACATCTCTAGTAGCCTGTTATTGTCTCAGTATACCACACTGTGAATGAATTAAAATAAAATATAAAAGTTAAAATGACCGCTCAGAGGAGAGGGTTTCTCATTTCTCTAAACACCTGCTGCGTCCACTCCTCTCTCCTTGGTCCCCCTCCTCATCTCCTGTGGGTGGGACTAAGATGCGAGTCGAGGAGTCTGAGAAATGAGAAAGGGCTCATGTGTTAGATCGAATTTAAGTGGGAGGAGGTGCATTTATTATCGTTGAGTTCTGAGAACACAGACTGTGAACCGCAAGCTTCTGAAGCTGCCGGTGATTTGTCGGCGGGAGTTGGCGCTCCCCAGCGAACATGCCAACACCTTTCTGGCAGAAAATACGCTATGTGGACACAGGCCCTTAGTTTCAGCTATGCATTCCAACACATTTTAGAACCAGAACAAATCACTTTGCTGCCTTCATATAAATGCTATAGCAATGTCTCCCAGGTGTGTGCTCCTTACAGCTTAAAGGTATGAACACTTTTTGAAATATGAAAGATGGAGCCGTTTAAACTTTTAAAAAGCTCTCATCCCAGTACAAGCTACATTACTTGGCATAAAAGCCATGATAAAAATCACAAAAATAAACTCCAGTTTATCTGAATAGCCCTTTCCCTGGTCAAAAAATGTATAGCCATGCACTGAAAAGATGTAAAACCACCTACATAAATGATAATGTATAACCTGCAGAGAAAGCATGGAGAGTTCATAAAGGATGTGTGGGTGGTAGTGGGTGGGGGACGCGTGGGCTGATCCTGCATCAGTGTTACAAAACTTGTTGTGAAAGTAAGATATTGTTGTGAAAATAAGTTCTGAACAGCTTTGTTCAAATATGACAGGGCATTAATGGAAAGAGTTATAAAGGAGACGCTGCAGTGATTAAAAGAAACAGTATATATATGCCTCATCTATATTCAAGTCAGTATTTCATTATGCAGAACGAAAAAGACTGTTAAATTAAATAAAAACCTTTAAAATTAAATCTCTTTTTTTAATTTAATTTGAAGGTTTAGGATGATTGTAAGGGATTTTATAAGAAAGTACAAACAAACATCAAAGATCAGACCGGTTACCTGTGCTGAAAAATTGTTGTAAAACATGATTTCTCACTGATACGATATGATAATACATCTGACATCGGTCACCCTTGTCGTAGCAAAATTTGCAAAGGAACACAATATCGATATAAAGCATTTTGAGATCTTCTTTTCATGCTTGCAAGCAGACACCTCCACCAAAGAGTGTGTCCTGTTCTGTTCTGTACAGACACTCTTAAAGGGAAACATCAAAGACAACCCACATGACAACACAACATCATGTGAGCCCAGGTTTTCACCTCCTGGCACAGCACTGTATGCTAAAACTCACACCCTACAAAGAACAGTTGGGTGTCGCAACTACCCCCCTACAGCAAATGTCTTCCTTTGTCCCTGTCCTTCCTGTAGTGTCATAAAACCCTTCGTGAACACATCTGTTATCACACATCCATTTACATTATATTCTCAGGATGCAGCAGTTTACATTTAATTAGGATTACACTGTATTAAGCTTTAATACCATCATTGCCATAACACCCTCCAAACAGCTTCCTGTTCTCCACCGTTCCTCCTCCCAACAAGACTCAATCCCTCACCAGCAGCTGTTGTTCCTGTTGTTGCTGTCGCTCTCTAGCATGCCACGCAAGCTCATAATCATATGGCTGCTATTCATCTTGTGTAATATGCATGGTCAACCTCATCAGTGTCAAAAATAGCTGGGATGCAAACCAGGGTTTCCGCTAGGATTTTTTCTCGCCGGTCAAATGTCCGGACAGAATTTATTTTACCGGACAAATTTGAAACTTACCGGTCATGTTTCAATAATAATAATAAGAATTGTGTAGCAGAGTTTCCGTTAGCAGGTAATTACCGGACTATGACCGGATATGCTGATGTTTAAAACTCAGTTAATGGGAGTCATTTTTATATTGGTTCTGTTTATAATCGTAACAGATCGAAAAATTCAGATTCATTTTTCAATAAATGATTCCAAACAACAAACAACATAATTATTACATTCAAACAAACTACTTGTAGTAGATGAAGTACATTATTCAAAAGTTTCATTAACTTTGAATAATAACACGGGAGAAACAGATCTTCTCTTTTCCCCTCTCCCTCCCTCTCTCTCGTGATAGCCCGTCAGTTTCTCATGCAGCTCGCTAAACAGTGGGCGGGGCTTCAGGTGATCATGCAGAGCTGCGTGTCTCCGTCAGACTCAGATGTCAGCTGATCAGATCTCTGCTCTCTCTCTCGCGTCCGGTTATACTTGACTCGCGTGTATGTCCATATCGATCAGTTCCAGGCCAGCTCTCCTGAACGGCCTTTATAGAGAGCAACGGTCAAACTATTCAGAGTGAATATCGGCCGATAATGACCGGCGGCCAATAGATCGGAGCATCCCTAATTACAGCAGGCAGGTTTTGAATGTACCGGTTTTTAATACATTTTTCCAGCTAAAAAACGGTAATTACCGGCTAACGGAAACCCTGATGCAAACATGACGTACAGATGTAGCCAACTAGACGCCCCTCCACCTACCGACCTCCACCCGGAAACCCAACAGATCCCAGTGGCTGGTGATCTACACCCCTCCCCCTCTTTGGTCTCTGTTTAGGCCTCGTTTTCCTGGACTAACAGTAGAAGTTGTTGCTTCAATAATGTTTGCAGCTCTGTTGTTGTGTTTGCTGAATGATCTGTAGATGATCAAGGACACATTGTAATGTGATTAAACTGGTTGGGTCATGAGAAGAGAAGCCCACTATGGAAATGGGTCTGAAATTAAGCCCAAAAAGGCAAGCAAACTCAAATACACAAAGCAAAAAACCCCAATGTAAAGTGAATGAGGCTCCTTTGTCGTGGTGCACACCATGTATGTATAATAAGAACTGGATACAGCGTGGGAGGCGGGGCCTCATTAGTTCCTATGAGAGTTGCTCATTGGCGCATGATGATAAAATGGCCCAACTTTGGAGAGAGCGAAACGTCACAGATTACCCGGCATGCCTGAGAAGTACCCGTATGTGCGCTCATAGCACATGTGCAACTTTAACCAAAATGCTCGTTCACATCAAGCACGTAAATTCGCGTACGCGTAACAGCACTGCGCGTTCATGACAGCATGGTAATGATTTGTTATTATGATGGATTTGATATTAACGAGGCGGCAGTTAGCAGCTAGCGGCTAGCTAGTAATTATGCTAATGTACATACATCGTTATGTACTTATATTACGCTGTAACAGGATCTAGTGATATCCAAGCAACAGAGTTTCATTTAGCATGAAATAATTATTGCACTGTAATATATATATACATATATATATATATATATATATATATATACAGTGCAATAAGCTTCTTAGTGCAATAAGAAGCTACAGGGACGTTAATCTAACGTCGGTAATATTAACTTTATTTAATACAACATGTACGGTACAATATTTAATCATACTGTACAGCCCATGTAGTATAATAATGAATTAAAGGAAACATGTGCAATATATCCATTATTACAGCTCCGTGGGATGGCAGTAAGACGATATGGGTCCGTTCTTATTGTGCATCCATGGGTAAAGATAAACGCAACTCACATTGATTTCTCATACAGCATCTCTGTAAACTACGTGTATTGTATTCACTGAATTTCACTCTCTGCCTTTAACAGCTCATTGTAGCTCCAGCCCCCACCCTCCTTGTGAGCACAGTGTGTTCTGATTGGTCGGGACCATGCTGAACACATAACATGAACGTGCCGGGCGGCGCGGTCCCGTGGGTTAGATGCGCGTTCATAATGCAGAGGGAAATAACTCTCAGAATAACGTTATTAGCACATTTTTACAACTTGAGGAACGAATGTTTTTAAAAACGGTTATACAAGTTTTCATACTGGGTAGTTTCTACCCAGTTCATACTGGGTTGACTTCCATCTTTGTTTCTTACAGTGCAGACACTTTTCTGCTTGCTCTTGCCTCTGCTTACTTTTTATGCTGATTTTCCTATTCTTATTCTCTGAAAACTTCGAGCAGCGGCTCCTGGACATTAACTTTTCACTGGGACAGTTAATCTTCGTAAATAGACGGAGGTATTCAGCCATATTTCAACATTTTTACGACAACCTCAGTCTTACAGTAGCGTGGCCTAGCGACAGCTAAAGCCTGGTAGGCTACTGCATGCTATTTAGCTTAAGCTAGTTGGTAACAAAATGCCTCCGTTCTCTACAGATGACTTCCACAAACTTCTAAAGAAGATGGCTGTGTTGGAAATGAAAATGCAACGGTTGGAAGTTAACGTGGAAGTGAATGGACTATGTCGTGGGAATGACACCACTTTACCAGTGTTGCAAAATAATGGAAAAGGGTATGCTAACTCACAGCTAGTTAGCAGCTACAAGGATTCCAAGGAACAGGAGGTCAGTGTACCGGCTAATACATCTACAAGTGGTAGTCCTCCCTGGAACTCTCTGGGTGCAAAGCCTAAGAGTAAATCATTTCCATGGGATTTGGGAGGACGAATAACAGGCAGAGCCCAGCGCTCTGAAATCTGTGATGCGACCGGCTGGCCTGCATTATTATCACCCAGGAAGAGCGCCTCTTTAACCCCTATTCATACTAGGAAACAGCCATGGACAGCTGCTACGGGGAGAACTACAAACAATCCTCCGAAACCACCAAGTGTGCCAATCCAGAACAGATACGCTCCGCTGACCGAGAACCGGAGTTCAATCAGGAGAGATGTGATGTATGAAATACATGTTTATTATCGGGTCACATTATATAAATGAAACATAATGATGACAGTTTATAACAAGTGAATGAAATGGTGTTTGGCGATTAGGCCCAGGTTTGGTAGGATGTCATTCGGGAAGGGAAGAACCGTTTCCGATGAACCCCCAAAAGAAGTGAAAGTATGAAGTACTGAACGTGATGAAATCTTACCTTGTGGGATGCAGTGGAAATCTATGGATGAAATGAGAGGTTAATACATGTGGGGATTTAGACATACTGATGCCTCCTAGGCATCCTCCCTGGACGTACAGGGCTTCCTGGACGTACAGGGCATCCTGGACATACAGGGCATCCTGGACATACAGGGCATCCTGGACATACAGGGCATCCCGGACGTACGGGGCATCCCGGACGTACGGGGCATCCTGGACGTACAGGGCATCCCGGACGTACGGGGCAACCTGACTTCGCAGGGACACATTTTATACAGACCCGAAGGTTACAACCTGGACGTACAGGGTTAGACATGCAAGGATAAACATGAGCCGCGGGGCGAATATACGTGCTGACATGCTAAGAACCACCACCTGTTATATGCATACGTACCAATTTTAAGGTTGGAGAGACCTTTGGATAGCCAGCACGGCACTGAGGTTTGGACGAATGTAGGATGAGAAGCGGTTGTTGTAGGGAAGAGGAACAATTACCTTGATTGCGGCAGGTTTGCTGCACCTATCCTGAACGAGCCCTGAAATGCTCTTAAGACACCACCACCAGTTATATGCATGTTTACCATAGGTAAGCTGGAGAGATCTTGGATAGCCGGCACGAGCCGATGCCCAGCGAAGAGGGAGATGTAGACAATGTAATGCGGCTGTTAGCTTGAGTACAATGATGCATGAATATCATACCCTGCTTAACATAAGCCAAGTGAGCATGAAACCAAATATATGAGTGCAATATGAGCAGCATGAAATAATATTTGCTTAGGTAAATACTGAGACATGACCCATGATATAGGCAGGGCTCAACGCTAACTTTTAAAAGTGGTTGCCAGGCTGGCAACCAGGCATCCGCTTTTGGTTGCCAAAACTGAAAATACAGTTGCCCTTTTTTTAGATACCTTATATTTTAAATAATTAAGATGCTATACAGTTATACATCAACTTAATAATGAACATGTGACACAAGAATGTTCAAATGCTTTACAATAATTAATTAACGCACTTATTTGAACCTAAGTGGTAGTAAACTTGTCCACCCTCAATTGCTGGTATACAAAATACCAGTAGTGCTGCTGTTGTCCTGTTCTTCATAGATCCCTCACAAATGAATTGAGCAAGTCATTAGTTTCTTGATCATCCGTTGTCTCCCTTTCAAATGTGGGTTTTCTTGACCTTTGTGCTGACCCCCACCATAGACCCATTGGCCCTTCAGCATTGAAGTCTTGGATTGGCCAGACTAATACATTTCTAATGTTAAATAAATGAAAACCATTCACAGTTAAACATTTGATATTAATTATTGATGCTGTAAATTACCTTTAATATGTCTAACTATATTTAAAATGTGTTACCTTTTTATAGAAGTGATTATAATTTAATGCAACCCTTTTTCTATGGTAAAGTTTCGTTTTTACACTTTTATTTTGGTAGTAATAAGATCGGGACTCTTATTTTGAAGGAACTTTTACCGGAAGTGAATGGAAAACATTCCTCTTTGTTTTCGTTCGGGTTTTACCTTACGCTCCATCAGTTGAATCACTTTGAACATTCGTTTGAGAAGTTGAGGTGTTGGCTGAACTTTTTACCACACAGTCAAACAACTTATTTTTGCTTCGCCATTTTGTTGTAAAACAAACACACGGCGCACCGCGCACGCGAGTAAACGTGCATCGCTTTCTGGCTCCGTGATCACGCCAATGCACGTGCAATTTAAGTATCAGGTTCCGACTGGTCACAACAATTAAATATCACTCTTAAAACAAATATAAACATTTATCTATTTTGGGGTGCACGTTTTACTGTCCTTATTTCTTATGTTAAAAACTGGTTGCCACTGATGGCAACCAAAGTCAAAGAAGTGGTTGACATTTTTCTGAATGGTTGCCAATGGCAACCTGGCAACCGTTACTGTCGAGCCCTGATATAGGACTAGCTTAATTAGCAGTTTAATTACGCCATGGTGAGACGTAGATGCTGATGTGCTGGTTGGGTGATTAGACTGTCTTCTATCATCTTACATGAACTTCTCTTTCTCCCTGAAAGAAACCCCCCCCAAAAAAACACGGATGGGCAGCATCCGTGGCTGTGTTGAAGTTTGAAACTGCGGTACTTACTGAGCATTGTGACGGGTAGTAGTTACCCGAACTGCATAACTCCATGCTGTAACGCGTTACACCCGACGCTGCCTGAAAGTCAACTTAACCCTGAACTAAAGGCAACAATGCATAAACAAACTTCTCTCTTTTTCTCTCTCCTTATTCTTCTTCTCTTTCCTCCTCTCTTTTCTTTCTTTTCTCTTTCTTCCGTTCTTTTCTTTTTCTCTCTCCTTTTTTCTTCGTTCTTCTCTTCTTTTGCTTTTCTCTTCCTTATTCGCTCTTCTTTTTATCTCTCTTTTCTTTTCTTCCTCTCTTTTTCCTCTTCTCTTTTCTTGCCTGTTTTAGCGGTGAGGCGCATGGAAAGGAGGCAAGCCTGCTGTGCACTGAACCTGCTAGCCGTCTATGACGCACTTAGTGTCCAGTACTGGCTACTGAGCCGGGAGGAGAAGTAGCTTTGATGGGATGTAGCTTAAGCCCTGCCTGCCTGCAAGAGGGGTTGTAGTTGAAGCCAGAAATGGGTGAAGCTTCGCGAGCAATGAGGGCCCGTTCCGCGTGAAGCCGGAAGCGCCGCATTAGAGCGGCCCTGATGCCAGTGATGCTCTCTCTCGACTGAAGGCGTGCGTCAATTGTTTGCCTGAAGTAGCCCCTTTCCATTAAGCCGGAGGAACTTCTGTGGAGCCCGATGTCCTTGTCTTTTCCTTCCGCGTCCGGGTTTGCGGGGTGGCCGGCTAGAACCGCTAGCCAACAGGGGAACGCCGCCTGTAGCTTAATCCGCAAGACTGCGGAGCTGATGAATATATACCTGGAGCTGGGACGAAGCCCTGCTGCTGCTTGCGCGTTGACACCTGGAAGACATTTGATGGAAAAGGGGAGAGCATATATAGAGGGATTAACAGGTGCGATAATTAGGCTTGTGAATGGAGGGAAGTGATAGGTTAGCTTGAGGAGTGGCGCTCCCCATCATTTAGTGAAGGGAGCGAGTATTGCCATGACGTGCAATACGAAGTGATAGGTCTTCCTGCCTGAACTTGCGCTGAGCTTCATATCTCTTTCTGATGACCTGGATAACCTGTCCTCTTCACACAGCAGGGTAAGGACCAATAGCTACTCCAAAAGTAAAAGGCTAGAGGGAAAGCTAACGAGTGGGCCTGAAACTATGATTGTGGGTGACTCTGCTGTAAGAGATGTAAAAGTTCTGTGTAGTAAGAACAACACCAAAGTACTCTGTTTTCCCAAGTATATGGTCTCGGACTTGGCTGAGAAGATCCTGCATATTGGGGCTGAACATCCGACTGTGAAGAATGTTGTACTGTACATTGGAACAAATGATGTCGTGAAACAACAGTCAGAATTGCTGAAAAAAGACTTTAAAGGTCTGTTGGAAACTGTCAGCTCTCTAAATGCAGATGTGTTCATCTGTGGCCCCTCTACCGCCTGTCAGAAGAGGAGTGGAGAGATTCAGCCGACTGTTTGCACTGAACACCTGGCTTTCAACTGCCTGTACTGACCATTCTGTCCATTTATTGACAATTTTAACTTTTTCTGGGATCGCAGACATCTTTATAAGGCAAATGGAGTTTGCCAGAACAAGTCAAGAGTGAAATTGTTTATCTCTAACATATTCAACTGCCTGCATCATCAATCTGTTCCCTCTGCCAAGGACAAGCGGCAAGAGGAATCAAAACAGGAGAAAGACACAACACATCGTGCAGAAAACCTTGAAGAAGTATCACTGCACCCGCCTGAGGAATGTTCTGATTATGGGAGACCTATGACACAAATGGAGGAGTCTCCACTGCCCGTCACCCCCCCTGTCAACGCCTTTGAGGATATTCTTAATTCATCCCCCAGCTCTCTCTACTCTCCGCTCACCCTTTCACCCTCGCCCTCCCCCCTGGAGTTCAATGACCGCATGAAGGCAATACGCAGGGGTTGGCAGAATGTCCTTTACCCCCGCCCCTCAACGACGCCCACCAAAATAACTGAAGCAGAGACACGCACCATCTCCCCCGGCTTCATCACCATGCCTACCACAATCATCCAAACCAAAACAATACAAGGAAGATGGAAGCAGATTTCCAAACCCTCCTTCCTACAGTGTAGACCTCACCCTGCCCTTCTATGATGAGAGGAGCAGGGTGGTGGGTCCTCCCTCCCCTTCAAAGCCTGATAGGGATGTGTGTGTACAAAACGCTGCAAACTGATATTTGCTGGGTCCAGGCTCAAGGGCGTATGGCACTCTCAACTTTTTCCAGGACATGCCAGGGCCCTGCCTGCCTGTAGCTTTGCCGATATCTGTGTTGACAGGTAATAGATTAAGAGCAGTGAATCATCTTAGATACAGGAAGCGCTCAAACGTTTGTGTGAGTTTATCAAATTTAGCAGTGATTCCATGTCAGCCACAGCTTGTTACAAACAACCTGACTGATAGTGTGTTTAACGAACTTAAACTAGCTTTATTAAATGTCAGGTCTTTGGCAGGAAAAACATTTTTAATCAATGATTTTATCACTGAGCACAATCTTGATTTTATGTTTTTAACAGAAACTTGGATTGAACAAAATAACAGTGCAGCTGTTCTAATTGAATCAACCCCTCCCAACTTTAGTTTTATGAGTCAGGAAAGAATGCATAAGAAGGGAGGTGGAGTTGCTATTTTGTACAATGATTCCCTTCAATGCAGGAAGACATCTTATGGGAACTTTGCTTCTTTTGAATATGTGGCCCTTCAGCTGAAATGCTCCTCTCGAGCTCTGTTCCTAAATATCTATAGACCACCCAAATACTGTGTAAGCTTTTTTGATGATTTTACCGAGTTGCTGTCTATAGTGTGTATTGACTTTGACCGTCTAGTCATTGTTGGTGATTTTAACATCCATGTTGACAACCCCTAGGACAGAGGGGCTAAATAACTGTTTTGTGTTCTTGGTAGCTATGGACTGACTCAGCATGTGACGGTACCCATGCACAATAAGGGGCACACTCTGGACTTAATTATCTCAAAGGGTCTGAATATCTCTAATGTTGTGGTGACTGATGTTGCACTCTCTGACCATTCCTGTGTTTTCTTTGAGAGCTCTATTTCTGTTCACAAAAATGTTCAAAAAGAGGTAACCACGAAGCGATATTTAACTGAAAATACTAGGGAAATGTTACTCAGAATTTTTCTTCCGCACTCGCCCCTGCTAACATCTCAGTAAATGAGCTAGTAGATCATTTTAATTCAAAAATTCAAAATGTTATAGATGCCATTGCTCCAACTAAGGTAAAGGAAGTGACTGGCAAGAAAATATCTCCATGGAGAAAGGCCATGACCGTGAAAACAGAGAAAAGAGAATGTCGAAAAGCTGAACGCAGGTGGCGAAAAACAAATCTCCAGGTTCACTTTGAAATCTATAAAGAGAGACTTGGCCTTTATAATTTGGAATTGAAAAACGCACGACAGTCTTTCTTCTCTGACATCATTACCAAAAACAAAAACAACGCACGTGCCTTGTTTGCTACCGTCGACAGACTAACTAACCCCCCAGTGTCAGTAGCCTCTGAATTTCTATCCACCAGGGCGTGCAATGATTTTGCCTCCTTCTTCACTGACAAAATTCAGAAAATCAGACAAGCAGTCAGTGCCTCTGTATCAGGTACAGCAAATGTGTTGTCTCTGTCTCCACCTAATATCAATTCAGACATCATGACACAATTCCATCAGATTAATGATAAAAACCTAGAGGACATTATTCAACTTCTGAAATCCTCCTCCTGCTGCCTTGATATTATTCCAACAGGATTTTTCAAAGATGTTTTTCGTTGCATGGCCTCAGATCTACTTCATATGGTAAACAAATGTCTTCACTCAGGTATTTTTCCACAGGCCCTGAAAACTGCAGTCATTAAACCGCTCTTAAAAAAGAATAATCTAGATGCTTCAGGAATTAACAATTACAGGCCCATATCAAACCTGCCATTTCTAGGTAAAATCATTGAAAAAGTTGTTTTTCAACATTTGAGTAACTTCTTGCATTTAAATAACTGTTTCGATGTGTTCCAGTCAGGCTTTCGTCCAAACCACAGCAATGAGACTGCTCTTGTAAAGGTCTTCAATGACATCCACTTAAACACAGACAGTGGCAGAACTTCAGTGTTAGTATTATTAGATCTCAGTGCTGCGTTTGACACTGTTGACCACAACATATTACTAGACCGACTAGAAAACTGGGTGGGACTTTCGGAAACAGTTCTACATTGGTTTGAATCCTACTTAAAGGACAGAAACAACTTTGTTTCTATAGGTAACTGCACATCTGAGTTGACAAATATGACATGTGGGGTACCTCAAGGCTCCATCTTGGGGCCTCTTCTCTTTAACGTCTACATGCTACCACTGGCTCAGATAATGAAGAACAACAAAATAAGTTACCATAGCTATGCAGATGACACACACATTTACGTAACAATTTCACCAGGAGACTATGCTCCAATTCAAACACTGAGTAAGTGCATTGAACAAATCAATGACTGGATGTGTCAGAACTTTCTCCAATTAAACAAAGATAAAACTGAGGTAATGGTTTTTGGAGCCAAGGCAAAACGTATAAAAGTTAGCGCTGAGCTTCAGTCTGCAATGTTCAAAACAACAGATAAAGCCATAAATCTAGGTGTAGTCATGGACTCTGACCTGAGTTTCAACAGTCACATTAAAACAGTTACTAAATCAGCTTACTATCACCTAAAGAACATATCTAGGATTAAAAGACTTATGTCATAGCAGGATTTGGAAAAACTTGTCCATGCTTTTATCTTCAGTAGACTGGACTACTGCAATGGTGTCTTCACAAGTCTCACTAAAGAATCTATTAGAAAGCTCCAGTTGATTCAGAATGCTGCTGCTCGAGTCCTCACTAATACTAAGAAAGTGGATCACATCACTCCTGTTCTGAAGTCTTTACACTGGCTTCCTGTGTGTCAAAGAATAGATTTCAAAATACTGCTACTGGTTTATAAAGCACTGAATGGTTTAGGCCCAAAATACATTTCTGACCTCCTGCTAAATTATGAACCATCCAGATTGCTCAGGTCTTCAGGGACTGGTCAGCTTTCTGTCCCCAGAGTCAGAACTAAACATGGTAAAGCAGCGTTCAGTTATTATGCTCCCAATATCTGGAACAAACTCCGAGAAACCTGCAGGTCCACTGCAACTCTTACTACTTTTAAATCCAGGCTGAAGACTTTTCTTTTTGTCCCTGCTTTTAATTGAACTATTCATATCTTAGACTGCACTGTAACTTTTATCCATGTATTTTTTCTTTTAACGTTTATTTTATTAACTTTTCTTTTTAATGACTGATTTTAAATGCCATTTTCTTAATGTCTTTCTTTTTTTATAAAGCACTTTGAATTGCCTTGTGTTGAAAAGTGCTATATAAATAAACTTGCCTTGCCTTGCCCAGTTTGTTTAGTTAAAAAAAAATTATCCAACGATTTACAGACCACTCTTTCCCCATGTAAGTCAATGGGAAAAAGTGTTTTCGGGCCTGGCAACCAAACGGAAGTGTAGTACCGCCGTTTGGCCACCACGAATATTTTCATCTGAGTCCGGCGCACTTACTGGGGGCTTGATGCACACACGCATTTCTACAACGTCAAGCAGTGAGCTTTTATTCTATAAAACGTTTTTTAAATAAATGTACTTTATAGCTTGTAGTAACTCACGGGAGGCTTCTTTTATTTTATCTGTATTCATAATATTTTTTCTTTTTCGTCAGAATGTAAACATTTCATTAGTTACGAATTTTTGTTTTAAAAAAACCGTACATTGTGTGTAATACAACTGTGATTTTTATTAAATTAGTTAGTTTTTAAGGAAGGCCAGAGCTTCAGCTGTGTCAAATAAATTGTTCCCTTTAGTTAACGTTATTTAAAAGATAATGATCATGTCCCCTTTATTGTATTACGAGCATCCATTCCCATTGGATAACGGAGAATTTTACACCCGGAAGTAAGTATTCTCCTTACTGTCGATTGATTTTACAGTGATATCTGCACTACTCATCAACTCAAAAACACCAAATTATCCTTGTTAATTACACAACATGAATTGGTTTGAATTGTGTACAATGTTTTTGGATGGCAGAAGACACTACAATACCCAGAATCCTCAGCTATCGTTTGGGACTACACCATGTAGCTTAGCTACAGCGACATCGTGTTTTATGGCGAGGGATATTACGTTGCCATAGTAACACCACATTAAGTAACACCAGATTTGATGTAGAGCTGTTCAGGGCCACAGTGTTGTGAGGTTTGGTGGCGTTCTGAGCTTGTCAGTTGGAGTTATGACATCATCATGTCATATCTCCAACACATAGGTGTTTATGTTTGAGGTAACTACGTTATGAAACACCTGTGCTTGAGCCCAGAGATCAAAGGTTTCCATGGTGATGTGCAGTAATCATTGAGAGGGGAGCCTTTCCATTGATCTGAATGAGAGATAAACCTCTTACATGTGAACGTTTTGTTGAAGAACCGTAACAGATATCGGTGAAATTTCCACGCAAGAAGCATCTCAAGAACCCTGAGCATCTGAAGTGTGCTTTTTGTGTACTTTCGGGTCAATAATGTAGCCTTTTTGGCAGATTAACTAAAGGTTGCGTGCGGCTGCTGCTGTGAGAAAAAATCTTAATGGAGACATGTTGAACGTTTTTGTCCCTTCACGCCCTCAAGAGGCATTTTGTTTAATTTTTTTGCTTAATTATTTTTAATTTTTCAAGCTACAGATGTAGCACTTCATTTCAGACGCCTACCCGTGCGGGTCCGTGATCTGCACGGGGTGGGCCCCTGCTGAAAAGGAAAACCCCCCCGCAGGACTTTATCAGCCCCCTTGATAAATAAATGTAATTGTAATGAAACCAGCTGCAATGGATCATGGATCCACCAGGGGGAGCCGTGAAAAGCTGCCATAGATAGATCTACAGGTATCTGATATAGCGGATATTTGTTAAGATCCATAATGTCACGGATAGGATCATATTCTGTGCTAAATAAGAGACATGTAATCATTTACAAAACATCACCATGTTTTTATTTAACAAAATAATGTTGTTTAATCCACGTTGGCGTAAGTACAAAACCATCGCTATATTTTTTCATCAGGAAATGCAGCCCGGCTCAAAAAAACGATTTTCAATCATCATCCTCATGATCATTTAATGTATATCTTCGCAAATTGAAATGAATGCATTAATACATGAAGTTTAATCCACGTGAGTTTACAACAACAAAAATAATCGCTTTGTTTTTATATCACATCCGACCGGAGGAAAATGCAGCACGGCTTTCACTACCGATAATCCTAATCCCACGGGCAAACAATAATATGTACAGTGTTAATAGTTTACTGTATTATTAGTGTCTAATATTACTGCTATAACAATCACACATTGAGTTGTTAAAATCAGACTGTTTTTTTTTTTAAACAGTCTGAATGAAACGGCAGCTCTCAGGTGCCTCTCAAGTGTGTGTATCAGTGTTGGGACTAACACGTTACAAACTAACGCATTACTGTAACGCAACCATAGCCGTGGGAACATGTTTAAAATGGGGGGTGCTGTGGGGATCACATCCTCTAGGGGGGTCAGGGGGGAAGATTTTTTTTCAACATTATAAAGTAAAATGCTTCAATCTGGTGCACTTTGAGCTGAATTGCCAGAGACTAGATCTAAGGGGTACATCTCTAAACACCCATATCGAAAAGATCGGTTTACATTTTAATAATCAAATAAGTATGTGGACATAACCAAAAACCTAACATAGCCAATAACAAGTAAATGTAACTTATTTTATTTTTGTTGTTCATTTATTTCTTATTTTACCAGTTAACATTTATTTATTTATGCATATTCTTTAATCTCTCCAGATTTAAACAATATTTCTGGTTTACTGCCCTATAGTATGCACTGGAATGATTTCAAACGTGTTTTTATTTATCCCAATAATTATAAAGGTGTGCCTTGGGAATATTTGTTTACATAAATTGTTAACAAACCGTTTGAGACCCTCTGAGATAACTTAGACTAAAGTGAACTATCTAAACACTCAGTCCTTTACCTCACTGAGCCTCTCAGTCCGTCTGTAGAGGACTCTCCCTCCACTTCTTTTATCCGTTAGCGCAGCAGAAGCTAACAAAAATCCCCGCTGGTATCTCTCTCGCTCTCTCTCTGTGTGTGAGCTGCGGGCGCTTGATAAGCCAACATCCCCCACTTTCATCGTACAGGGCAAATGGAAACTGTAACCGGGGTGAAAAGGGTGTTATCTTTACTTAATTATGAATGTTGTTACATCAGGGCTGAAAATTCGTTTTTTTGTATTATATTTCCATTTAATCTTGTGGACGTGCAGATTCCCTGTCCTCCATCAGGGGGTGCTGCAGCACCCTCATCACCCCTACTTCCCACGGCCCTGAACGCAACTACCTTTTGCGTTAACTAATAACGTTACTAGTTACCTATTCCCATTCAGTAACGCCGTTATAGTTACTGTGATTTAAATGGGTTACACTGCGTTACATTATGTGATCTAACTGAACCGAATCTCCCTGCGGATGTAATTTACAGTTGAATACAGCGATGTCCTCTCACAGTACCATGGAAAAGTGAAAGTGACCAGAGAGGAGTGATGATTGGTTAACGTGGGGTAACATTTGAGGGTAAGCCAATCAGAGACAGAGTTGGACGAGTCTTGCCTTATGGGGAAAATACACAGACACACAAACACTTGCTAACACACACACGGCAACGCCCACCACCAGCACACACACTATGGCAGATGCAAGTATCAGCGAGAGCAGCAGCGCATTTACAACTTGGAGATATAACCACTATTTTCAATTTGTGGGGATAAAGGACGCACAACATTCTACGGTCAAATGTAAACTGTGTGCAGGAAAGAAAGCATTGTCCACATCGAATAACAGCAATGCCAATCTCCTGAAGCACCTAAGTAATGTACATGGGGCTATAAAACTAGTCGCCAAAGACCCCACCGTCTCAACCACCGGCAGTGACCCAGATGGAGTACCCCATCTAAACAGCCAAAAAACGATTTTTTTAAATCGCCACATGTCACCCAGAGTCAACTCAACAGATTGATTGCTGAAAATAGTTTGTTTGTCTTCAGTGTCAGTCTGACAGTTTATTATTTATCTAATTGTCACTGCCAAAAGAGTGTAGTTCTTGTTTAATTGTTACACTGCCAAAATAGTGTAGTTGTTGTTATGTGTACACTGTGGTGATTGACATTATTCACCCACGGATCTATGGGTTGGGTTATTTTTCTGCACGGACATTTTAGTGAACCTGACTTCCTGTTTCCGTCGGTCTTCGCTTCCCGGGCATGAAGTTGTTTACAATGGTTTTCAGATGCTAAATAAAAGTCTAGCTTGTACCTTTGATACCCCGTCTCCGATTCCCATCTCTCAGCACCACAACACTGCCAAAAGAGTGTAGTTGTTTTTATTTCATATTGCATTACTTAGAACTTGATTGTTTAGGCTACAATAAAGATGCCTGCTTTATTGTTATTGCACAGATTACAGGTACTGAGACAACGAAATGCAGTTTAGCTTCTAACGGTGCAACAAGCAGTTAAGTGAAAAGTAATGTACACAATCTACAGAATAAAATATAGAATTAATTGAATGATGAATAAACAGTGAGGGGTATGAATACACTAGCAGCCTGTGAGCAGTATTAACAGTGTGTATGAATATGCTAATATATATAAAGTATGAAAACGGTAAGCAGTGCAAGTATAGTATAAAATATATGGACATTCATTTCATGATAAAAATTGTGGAACATTGATGAAAAATGTGAATGGAGGTGGCGACACAAAACAACAACAAACCTTTGCCGAGCCAATGGAGAGTTTTATCAGCAGCAAGGGGTACAAACCACCAATGAGCGCTCAGCTCGAGATACCAGCGAGTCGAGAGAGTGAATTATATCTGCATTTACTCTTTTGAGAAGCCCCCACCCCCCATGTTGCCTATGCTGAATGCTGCAAACTCTTTGTTTAAAACTAATTGGCCATCGGAATGTGTGGAGTAAGTCTGTAGGTTTGTGTTCGCATATTTTAAACTGCCGCACTTTCTGTTTTTTCTATCGCGCATTGCCGGTATGAAAGGGTCTGTGCCGGAAATATCAAACATTAAATAAAAGTGAAAAACAATTAACAAGACTTAACTATGGAGCTATTTCAGGGTCATAAGTTTTGATCATCAAAAAAATGCAATTTATTTGAAAGTTCAAGTTTTTATCCTGAACTTTGAAAAATACTATGATGTATTCAAAATAAAAATAACTATTTGCAATAATTTTTCAGGTTGAGTATTATTTTTGATTCAGTTCAGCAATTTATTTTGAATAAAATATTTATTTTCAGATTTCACTTTTATACATATTTTGATATTTGAATCCTTATTGTTTTCAGTTGCAGATTTTTCGTTTTCAGATTCAAAACAATTATTTTTTCAGTTTCAAATCTTCTTTTTTCAGGTTTCACATTGCTTTTCACCTTCAGATCGTTTTTCACTTTCAGACCTTTTTTTTCGCTTTCAGATCTTTTTTTTCGCTTTCAGACTTTTGGCCCTGATGTTGCGTGGGGGGGCGGGGCTTAGCAAAGAGTAGTTTGGCATCCTGAGTGGCAGGCCTCCCTCCGTCATGTTGCCTTCAAGGATGTTAGGTAGCGCGAGAAATATAACTCAATACTTTCTATACACAATACTCCCGTGATTGGTGGTAAACTGATACCAGCGTCAAAGTTCCTTTAAGCAAGCTGTTGAGCATCGTAATTGGCAACAATCAAGGTATAAGAGCAATAAACTGTGCTAGAATGTGAAATTACGTATCCGCAATCAAGCATTCTCCTTCCCCACTTCCACGTAGCTCCATGAACGCAGCATAGTATTGGCTTGGTTTTTGCGATCAGAATCAGATTACCTTTATTAGTCCCACAGGGGATACATTTACATTGTTACAGCAGAGAAGAGCCAAAGACAGCTTAATGCTACCTAAAGCATGCATGAAAAAAGTATTAAAGATTAAAAAAAGAAATTATATATTTTAAAGTTACACATTTTACATAATACACACCCTGTAACAGTTCTGCGGATTTAGCAGTACAGTTTTTAACGGCATATATATATTGCACATATTGCAAATATTGCACATAGTTGGTATTTATCAACAAGAGGTGTTATAGTCTGAGTTGTTTTGTGCGGGGTCTAGAGGCTGTGCTGGTTGTATATTGTCTGACCGCTGCAGGAAAGGAGGACCTGCGGTATATCTCCGTGAGACAGCGGGGGATGGCGTCAGGTCCACCAGAACAACCTGCTGGCTCGTTGCGGATACGTAATTTCACATTCTAGCACAGTTTATTGCGTTTATACCTTGATTGTTTCCAACTACGATGCTCAGCAGCTCGCTTAACGGAACTTTGGCGCTGGTATCAGTTTTATTTCCCAACTATCACGGGAGTATCGTGTATAGAAAGTATTGAGTTATATTTCTCGCGCTACCTAACATCCATGAAGGCAACATGACAGAGGGAGGCCTGTCACTCAGGATGCCAAACTACTCTTTGCTAAGCCCCGCCCCCCCACGCAACATCAGGATCAAAAGTTTGAAAGCGAAAAAAAAAGATCTGAAAGCGAAAAGAAAAGATCTGAAAGCGAAAAACGATCTGAAGGTGAAAAGCAATGTGAAACCTGAAAAAACAAGATTTGAAACTGAAAAAATAATTGTTTTGAATCTGAAAACGATAAAAATGTAACTGAAAAAAATAAGGATTCAAATATCAAAATATGTATAAAAGTGAAATCTGAAAATAAATATTTTATTAAAAAAAATTGCTGAACTGAATCAAAATAATATTCAACCTGAAAAATGATTTCAAATACTTATTTTTATTTTGAATACATTATTTTATTTTTCAAAGTTCAGGATAAAAACTTGAACTTTCAAATAAATTGTATTTTTTTGAATTATCAAAACTTATGACCCTGAAATAGCTCCATATTAACGTATTAATAATAATTAATTATATTTATTCCGTTTGGATGGAGGATTTTTGACTTTGTTTAGAGCAGTGACCTAACCCTGAAAAGTATTATCATCTGAAATGAATCATTATGTTATTCATATTAAATACATATAAGTATTTTTACAACTTGTATTTAGAAATACTCTGTTGTAATTATTGATGTATAAATGTGTTCATCCATTCAATGTGGCATCTGCTATAATGGGGTTAATGTATGATATTACTTAATAATACAATACATTATAATTTTTGATATGATAATTATATTTTAGTTTTATTTCTTATTTCATAGTTTCTCATTATTTTTATTTTTATCGCTCATCTTATTTTTGATTTTATTAATCTGTGTGAATCTGTGCTATCCTGTTTTTCACCCTTACCCTGTTGCTGTTTGAACTACTGAATTTCCCCACGGGGATTAATAAAGGTCCATCTTATCTTATCTTAATGTATAAATTGATTTACTTCAATCTACTGTACTGTGTAAAAACACCCCAACAATATTACAAAAAATATACTGCATAAAGCAAACTATATACTTTATTTGATCTAAAATATTGATGTTTTTTCATTATAGTAGCCTGTGAAAACCATAACAAATAAGTGATTAAATGCAACAGTATTCAACAAACACAACTGCAGAGCTGCAAACATTGCAAACAGACTAAGTTCTACAACACCCAGTTGTCTTTGTGTATTTGTGAATGAAGCACCATCTCATGGTTAAATCCTGTAATTGAACAAATGGGGAAATTTGGCAACGCCCTCTAGCAATTTGGTAACACCCCCAGCCACTGGGATCCACTGGGCTTTTGACTGGGACACACCCATGTGAGTCCTATCTGGAGTGCTACATCTGTACGAGATGTTTTTTTTTCTACGTTTTTCATGAAAAATTATGTCTCAGGAGTGTAGGGTTTGGGAATTATGGAAGGTTTTAAAAAATATATGAATGGTGAATTTCAAGCTGTCCCCCACTTGTGAAATCACAAATTCTTGCCTTAACGAGCTGCGCAACACACACTAATGTTAAAATCTGAAGAAAGCCTCTTTACCAAGGTCTGAACAATGTTTAATATCTCTAAAAGTATGAATCTGATTTAAAATCTGAGTGACACGAATAATGTCAGAAAGATGTGTAACATTTTAAAGTTGGAATGAGGTTTCTGAGTGAAAGTATGAAGTTGAAGTCGCATGAAGATTTTGCAAGTCTGAAGAGTTTCTCCATTGACTTCCATGTTAAAAATGTGATGAATAATGGGATATATCTCGGGAATTATGAAAGTTATGAATAAGAAAAGTAATAGCAATCGATTCCTGACCGAGCTGAATGTTTTGATGTTCGAACGGAGTTTCTGCGATGTGGAATGTGGGAGCAGAAGAGGGACAAAATGACCCGGCGGAATAATAATAATAAAGAACTAGAGAATGCAATTCCTGAAGAAATTGCTAGTGGGAATGCTTTGCTTAAAAAACTGACGCTAAACTGCTATGCTGAAATGTAATAAGAAGAAAGTGAAGAATTTAGATTAAAATGATATATGAACACTGGGGGCTTGAATGTGTGATGAGAGAAGAAAAGAAAGTAAAAAGGCTTGGAAAAGCAGCAGAATATCTGAACTGCAAACTTCAGAACTAACTTGATGACGAATGATCTGTCGCCATGGCAACGGCATTTGATGACACCCCATAATACGCTTAGATGCGTTGATGGCTGCATCGTTACCAAACCTGTGAAGTTTTGGGGCGTTTGGAGCAGTTTCACTGAAGTTATGAGAAAGCCGTGTTTCATGGCGAGCATTGTGTTGCCATGGCAACGGCATTTGAAGAAATCTCAAAACTGTCCCGTAGATGTCTTCACGGCTGGACTGTTAGCACACATGTGAAGTTTGAGCACTTTTTGAACATTTTCATAGGAGTTATAGCGACATCATGTTTTATGGCGAGGGATGCGTTTCCATGGAAACGGCATATGGTGAGATCTCAGAATTGGCGTAGAGCTGTTGAGGCATGGACCGGTGATATACAAGTGAAGATTGGGGGACGATTGGACCGTGTCGATGGGACTTACAGCCACATCATGTTTCATGGTGAGTGGTCCGTCGCCATTGGCAACGGCATTCGATGACACCCCATACTACGCTTAGATGCGTTGAAGGCTGCATCGTTACCAAACCTGTGAAGTTCTGGGCCGTTTGGAGTTTTTTCACGGAAGTTATGAGAAAACCGTGTTTCAAGGCGAGCATTGTGTTGCCATGGCAACGGCATTTGAAGAAATCTCAAAACTGTCCCGTAGATGTCTTCACGGCTGGACTGTTTGCACACTGCTATCTGAAGTCTGCTGCTCTGACCATGTCAGTTGGAGTGATGACATCATCGTGTTCCATTACACAGGTGTTTATAGTTGAGCTAACGAGCTCTGTAGAGATCAAAGGCTTCATTGTTCTGAATGAGAGATAAACCTCTTACATGTGAACGTTTTGCGGAAGAACCGTAACAGATATCTGTGAAATTTCAAAACGTGAAGCATGTCAAGGAAGTTGAGTATCTGAAGTGTAATTTTTGTGTAGTTTCGGGTTAATAATGTGGCCTTTTTGGCAGTTTAACTAAAGGTGTGCGGCTGCTGCCGTGAGGAAATATCTGCCTGAAATTACAATGGGGTTTAATGGAGGAATGTTGAACGTTTTTGTCACTTCAAAAAGCATTTTGTTTAATTTTCTTTGCTTAATTATTTGTCATTTTTCAAGCTACGAGATGTTTTCCTACGTTTTTCATGATAAATTATGTCTTAGGAATGTAGGGTTTGGGAATTGACCTTTCGCAAAGCCACGCCCCCCCTTGGTTACTGTTGCTAGTCCGACAAGCTGAGAGCCAGATGCGTTAAACAAAGCCATAATGGAGGGTCTCCGTAACGTCGGAGTCGCCTTAACAGACTCATTTTGGAGCAATAACGCAGCAATATCCTCCAGGTCCCGACAAAAGGGGCTACAATACGCTATGGAGGGTTATATCCACAGTATAAACATTAGAAAAGAGGGAGGCACAACATCAATAGAGGCACTTGCATACAGGTCGCAGTGCAAGAGTGAAAAACCACATGAGCTGTATGTCAAATTCGACGGAATTATTATTATTATTTTGGAGTAAAACAATACAATCACAAGAGGCATTAAATGTTGTAGTTTGTCTAAAGTTAACTACCGTTTCCTTGGTTGCTTTCTGCATCCACCTTGTTGTTCCTTTGTGGGGGTCGGGGTGCCCACTTGTGCAGCAGGATTAGGGAAGTCGGCAGTAGGCTTTCCATTAACAAAATGCTACAAAGATTAAAGCAAAATATAAATGAATGATTGCCTGTTGGCTTTCTTGTTTGTACTTTGACCACAGGTAGACTAATAACGGAGCTCAGCTGTTCAGACATTATTATGCATCAAGTGATATACATGGTCAAAACGACCTAGAAGCACACAGCTTACAGCTGTAGTCGTGTGACTTTAGCTAACGTTAGTTAGTGAAATTAGTTAATTCAATTAGTTAGTTAATTTGTGAATGTAATCTTTGCTAGCTAACTAGCTACGTTAGCACGTATTTACCTTGGAGCAAACGTATTTGTGTTTGTTGATATTCGCCATATTCAGCTGGGCATGGAGCCTGCCGCATTTCTTTATCCACTGGCGGCATCTCTCCTCTCGGGTTTTGGGTTTTGGGTTTAGGAAACGGGTAAAATATCACCCCCTCCCCCTCTCCCTCTCTCCCTCCCCCTCTCCCTCTAAGCTTATGGGATATCTGCTATCCGATTTGCAAAGACCATAAGCACAACGCTTCACCATTTTCGCAATTAATTTGAACGCTAAGCTTGTCGGACTTCCACAGGGAGCCGCGCACGTGATCGAATATGATTGGACAACGGGCATTTAGGGGCGTGGCTTTGCGAAAGGTCAATTATGGCAGTTTTAAAAATATATATGAATGCGAATTTCAAGCTGTCCTCCACTCTAGCTGTGACATCACACACTCTAGTTAATGTTAAAATATGAAGAAAACCTCTAAAACAAGGTCTGACATTTTTTTAATATCTCTAAAAGTAAGGATCAGATTTAAAAGTTGTTTTACACGAATAATGTCAGAAAGATGTGTAACATTTTAAAGTTGGAATGAAGTTTCTGAGTGAAAGTATGAATGGCCAGTAAGCAGTTGAATTCGCATGAAGATTTGTTGAAGTCTGAAGATTTCCTCCATTGACTTCAATGTTAAAAATGTGATGTATTATGGGATGTATCTCTGGAAATATGAAAGTTATGAATGAGAAAAGTAATAGCAATCGATTCCCGACCGAGCTGAACGTTTTGATGTTTGAACGGAGTTTCTGCGGGAGGAGAAGAGGCCCAAAATAAGTCGGCGGAATAATAATAATAAACTTTTCGTGCCTAGAAGAACAGTTAGTTGGAATGCTGTTAACAGCATTCCCACTAAATTAGTGCGTAGAAGAACAAGTAGTTGGAGTGCTGTATCAGCTGAATGCTGTATCAGCATTCCAACTAAATAAAGAATTAGTGCGTAGAAGAACAAGTAGTTGGAATGCTGTATCAGCTGAATGCTGTAACAGCATTCCAACTAAATAAAGAATTAGTGCGTAGAAGAACAAGTAGTTAAATAAGGTATTCCAATTTGCCAACCTACGCAGTGGAATAATGTATTCCACCATGAATATGTTGCCTGGGTGGGTGCCTGTTAAAATGAATCTGATTTTAATAATCATGTTTAAAATCCAACTCCAGAGTTGTGTATCTGGGATGTTTGGGATACTGTTTCCGGGTGAATCATATATAATCTGTGTTTTGGGCTCTCTGTGTATCTGATAGGCCCCCCCTGTAATATAACCTGTCTTTGTGGTCCTGCTGAAGATCTATGGTGTGCGATGTGAGTGCAGATAGCAACAGCAGGCTTTCAGATTTATTATTCCGGTTAAAATAAGTGATTTCCCCTCTGTGCCATCCCTCCCCGGTAGAAGATGCACAGCATAGATATTCCCCAGAAGAAGAAAACGCTGTGCGCTCCACACAGTGCCACAGGAGATTTGTGACTTTGGATTCAACCTTCCCGATGGTGGGAGCCAGCCCCTCCTCCGCCCGGTAGCCCCCCGTCAGATACCATCTTTCTACATTATCAACGAGGGCTAAAGAAAACACCTTTCATGTTTTATAACACGGGAGAGCCAACAGGAAATGAAAGAGTCCCAGTCTATAAGACAAATAAAGAAACGCAGGAGAGAAATGGACGGCACAGAGGAGACTCCACTCTTCATCTCTCGTCTCTCCCCGAGCTGTGACACAAATCTCTGGCACATGTGTGTTTGTATTATAGCTGCAGGGTTGAGTGAAACTCAGCGGCGTCAATAAGAGGAGATGTGTATTTTTTTTTCTTATTTGCCCTGTCCAACTCTGTCTTCTTATAAATGTTGTCATCCTTCTTAGGGCGAAAGATTAAAAGTAGCTTTTGGGCTGTTTTAGTCAACTTTTAGTCGTTGAAAAATTACATTTTAGTCAACTTTTAGTCAAAATGTTTTCTCTCTTTAAACTAATTCAGTTAGGCAAATACAGGTATCTGAAATTGGAATCAATGTGACAGCATCAAGAGTTGAAATTCCTAAAGCAACATTTCATTCTCTTAACACTTTACTTGTTCAATATCTAGGGATGGGTAACGCTAAGGTTTGTAACGGTACTACTACTCTTATCGATACTGCTTATCGATCCGGTACTTTAACGGTATTCTTGTAGGTACTTTTTGTTATTTTTTAAAGGGAAAAACTAAACAAATTGTTAACCGAATTAACATTGCTTTATTTACATGTGAAATAAATAAATAAAATATTTATAATTATGTTATTATATTGTACTGTACTTGGGTAAAATGATGAGGTACTTGTACTTTACATTTAAATGTTTTGCTACTTAGTACTTCTACTCCCCTAGAGTTCAGAGGTAAATTATGTACTTTTACTCCACTACATTTATTTAATACCTTTAGTTACTTTACAGATTTGGATTAATGATGTGAAATATAATCAAGTGTTAAATCAGACTTTAGTTCCACCTGGAGTAAATGCGCAAGCTACCCTACAGTATACAAAGTCATTCAAACTAGCTGCACCTTTACCAGCTTTGATAACACTTTAATTATCAATAATTATAAAATATATCATATATATTATTCTGAAATGGACCAATCTGCACAATGACTACTTTTACTGTCGCTACTTTTATACTTTTACTTGAGGAACATTTTGAATGCAGGACTTTTACTGTAACAGAGTATTCCAACACTATGGTATTTTTTTTACTTAACTACAAGACCTGGGGCCTCATTTATAAAGGGATATACACTCAAAAAATGGCGTACGCCAGTTTCTACGCAATGTTTGCGATTTATAAAATACTAACTTGACGGGAACATGTGCGGTCCTCCACGCAAACTCTAACCCATGCGTACGCAATAAGCACAACAACAGGAGAGACGAGAAACTGCGACACCGTTGGCAGAAGGAAGAATGGAGAGAAATATGTGGAAATAATACCATAAATAAAATGTTACCACTCATTTATCATATATGAAGAATTCATTTTCAAACGCTGATTAAAGCCAATCTTAAAATGATTAAACAAACGCCTGTTTGAGACCCCTCAGTGCACACAAAAACATAACTTGGAGAAATAAATAAATACGGATATGTTATTTAAAACCACTTTGAATATGTTGTGTTAATGTTATGAAATGTTTTCTCATAAATGATGCGGTAAGCAGGAGGACAGAATTACGTCTGAACTGACGCCATTTTGCATTTCTATAGGTTGTAGATACGAGCATGGTTTTATATACTATCATGTTTAATCGTGTTTTATGCCATTTGCCAAGACTTGATAAGTCGCTCGTAAAGCACAGGAGGTATGGAAACTAAGAACACCATATGTGGTAAATTGTACGGCTAATATAACACAACTCATTAGTTGTATTTCCTTTAACTGCTGGAGATAAAGTTGCTGCGGGGGGGGGGGGGGGGGGGGGTTGAGATGCACAGGCTGCAGTGGAGACGCTGCGCACAGCTGATCGACAGGACACAAACCACCAAATACAGAAAAATAATTCAGATCCAGTCGTCATGACTCCACTCCGGAGGGATTGCCCGATCATTTCTTAGAGTTTCTCATCTAGGGGGTGTCTCATGTCCCCGGTACAAACACACTCCCTGAGGAAGGTTAGGTTATGTGTATTTATTTTGTCATTAACCTTTTTTTGACCACTTATTTATTTATTTTGGTGACGACCCGACCTCCATGCTGCTACTCTGGTTCAAACTGCATCCACCAAACAATATGATTTATCTCGACCTCCCCAAAATAACAAAAATCTGACACGGTGTGTGATTTAGCTGTTCTGTCGTCATTTCCTGCGATCTTCTTCATAAAGTCAATCAAAATTAATGAATGAATGGGCGTTTCTTTGACTATTTATAGGCAAATATCGGCGTTACGTGAAGCCCGCAAAAGCTGCACCGCATTTCGAGTCAATTGTGATTTATAAAAGGGAAACCGGCGTAGGAAGTGCCGTACGCACTTTCCTCGCCGGTACGCAATGTTTTGTGAATCGGAAAATGTCGGAACATTTCTGTACCTATTCTTTCTACTACGTAAGCAACCTTCCCACGTGAATCCTATGCACGGCGTTATAAATGAGGCCCCTTTACTTCCCCCACCTCTGCCCACCTGATGTGATAACGTTACTTGTAATTAGCGCAACAGAGACGAGTTAAGGAAGTCGAAAATTGTGCATTTCTCTGATTGAATATGACGCCTTTTGGCCGGCTGTTTGGACAGGCTACTCTACTCGTGGCAACGCGCTAACGCCATATCACTAATGGCAAACAAGCTTTTTCCACATTGAGCCTTGTAGAGTGTCTCTACTGTGTGCCGCTGCAGCATGTCTGTTAGGCCCCGCCCCCCGCACACAGAGAGACACAGGGATATCGCTGTTATATGTATATAATGATATTGCAAGTTAGAAACGTAAAATGCATTTTGACAGACAAGATGGACACTTGGGGGGAAATATGCTGCATTTTGAATGTCCAAAAGTCCACCATTAACACCTTAGTCCCGTCTGTTAATGGAGTTTTTAGCGTTTGCTGAGCTTCAAACTCGAGTCTTCCTTTTACCATCAATATAATTAGACCCAATATTATTATTCGAGGGTCTATGTGAATCGTTTCTATCAGCATCTGCTCTTCTTGACCCTCACAAGAGGCATCTGGCATCTGTTTCCAAAAGCTTATTTATTTATCCCTGTCATTCATTCAAACTGATTCAGACACTCTACCTTAGTGTGTGTGTGTGTGTGTGTGTGTGTGTGTGTGTGTGTGTGTGTGTGTGTGTGTGTGTGTGTGTGTGTGTGTGTGTGTGTGTGTGTGTGTGTGTGTGTGTGTGTGTGTGTGCGTGTGTGTGTGTGTGTGTGTGTCAGCCTGTCTGTCTGAACTAAGTCCAGCCTGCGGGTACGTTGGAGGGGAGAGCAGCTGTTGGTGCGTTGGAGAAACCTCGAGGTAAACAGGGTGTCAGTCAGCCATCGCTCTTGCTTTCATTAATGCATTATTATTGTTTTCTTTATTATTTTAGGTTTTCTCCACACGCTTCACTGCTTTTATTCAATGACACTCACAGAGTATGCACATTTCCCAGAGCACAATTTCTTTCATTATGCCAAATCAGTGCCATTTTTCTATGCTTAATGTTCACTTGCATTTCTTAATAATAAAAATGTAATGCATAGATTGATATAAAATGTATAAAACACATTTATTAATTCTTCCTCGCCAAAATGTCTAAACACTTACACAACATTTTAAACTGTCATATACTGTTTTGTATGATTATTATGGCATGTACTGAATCATTTGTCATTCCCCAGAAGAAGTACCCTTTTACTTTTATGATCTTGTAAACAATGAAAATGACCAAAACTAGCTCTACCAGCACTTGTTTGTGCTATGCTTTAAACAGTGTTGCTTTTTAAGAGAACAACCATAACTTAAAGGAGTCATATTATGTTTTGGGGGTTTTCTCTCTCCTGTATTCTGTTGTATAGTTGTGCATATAAATACAAAAGCTAACATCCCTGTATTCCCTCCAGAGGGAGATTCTCTCTTGAACATTAAAGCATGGAAACTGTCAGAGTAGAGAAACTTAATACTAATATGAACCTGAAATGAACAGAATATGACCCCTTTAAGGCCTTCACCATCACTTACCATCTTGTCTGCTAAATCTTCGAACTAGGGCTGTTAATCGATTAAAACATGTATAAAACGATTAATTGCATGATTTTCAGTTAACTTGCGATTACTCGTGATTAATTGCAAAAATAATGGCACATTTTTTATCTGTTCTAAATGTTTCTTTGAGGGATAATTTTTTGTTTTTTTAATAAATGGTTGTGGACAAATATGATTTAAACAGCTTTATACAAAATGTATGTTTATTATTATTGCAACAATCCATAACAAAGACAAATTAAAATCTAATAGGCAATCAGCCTGCATGATGTAGCCACAAACAGGAGATAATGAATGCCGTTAAAAGGAAGTTCCGTTCAATTTGACAACCTACTTCAAACTAATTTGGATTGTGCATATGCTACTTAATTACACTCCAACTTGCAGGTTTACTTTTCAAATGTGCTGTTGGTGCACTGCCCCCCCATGTATATTCTGTGGTTGTGTTTCCATGTCACTGTGAGTCTCAGATAGTGTGTGCCTCACTGTATGGTACAGAGGAGGGTCATTCTGGTTTCTGCTCATCCTTGGGGGGATCCAGTCAAAGGGCCGGGTCTAGTGAGCTACAGCAGCTTCAGCCTCTGCTCCCTGGTTCTGAATAATTCACTAAACATCATGCCATCCCATTCACTTCACTAGCATGAAGCAAGCAAAGAGAAACTAAAAAGACTGCAGAGACACAGAGCGCAGAGAGAGCAGTGAAGAGATTCAGAGCCAGCACAGGCTCAGGATTCACGTCCTTCAGCAGATTCACAAGCAGCTAACGTGTCCCTTGTTGGAAAGCAAACTCAGGGCAGCATCACAGCTGTGCTTTAAAAGGATGGGGGGTAGGAAGGGGCCAGAGTAGAAACATTTGACTAATCCGTCTAAACCAAAAACTGAAAATCAGTCATTAGAAATGAATACCAGAGCATGCGGGCATCCCTTCAGTAACAGGCGTCAGAGTGGTGGCCTTAATTTGTCTTGATATGGTCTAATGGTGCCTGCCTAGTAGTTTACATTCTGGACCGGGGCCTGGCTGGCTCCATGATGAAGCGTGATGCACTGGAGAGGAGCTGACGACTAATGTTAGCCCAATTACTCAACTGTCTCTCTTACATAACATAGCAGCTTCTTCATAGAAAGCCCTTTCAGCCCTTCACTCTGAAGGAGCTTGTGGGGAACAATTACAATGCTGCATTAGCTTTGAAGGAAGTGGAGTCATCAGTAAATACTGCAGGGGGACAGACTTGTCAATTTCTGTCCTCTTTTCATAATCTGTCGTCAGTGAAAATGCAGCAGACATGTTGTCCAAACCACAGTCCATGTAATTGGCACTTGTTATCATTGTGAACATCACAGGCATAAAAGCACAATCAAATCAGCGTCCGTTTTCTCTTTTCAATAACACACACACAGCAAATGAGAGCAGTGGTCACACATTCGTAATGATGGTGCCTTACACCAATACCATGCCTCTTTCTCGAACTGCGGATGTTTGATCAGCTGACCGCAGGGATTGGAGAATCAAGAGGGGATGTAAATACACACTGTAATGGCCACAGCCACAAAGGGTAAAGCATTTACACTACACCCTCACCTCTACACATTTTAATTCATTTCAGTTGCACTAAACCACACCAACAATTAAAACCACACATTTGATTGAAATCGTAAACATTTTTTACCTGTAATTTACTTATTTTTAATTTTACGCAGTAAATATAAACTCACCCCATTCAATTTATCATGTTTGTTGTATACCGGATAGCAGGTCCACTAGGGGAATTCATGGAGGAATTAGATATCCTCCTCTCTAACATCCAGGACACTGCCATTCCTATCAAAGGTACTGGAGAAAGTAATTGCCATTCAGATCCAGGAACATCTCAAACTGAATAACCCCTTTGAAAAATTCCAGTCTGGTTTCTGCCAGGGCCACAGTACAGAAACTGCCTTAGCCAGGGTGACCAATGTCCTGCTGATTACAGCTGACACCGGATCTCCATCTCTCCTCATCCTCCTGGATCTAACTGCAGCATTTGACACCATCGACCATGACATTCTACTTCATCGTCTTCACTCTACAATTGGACTCTGACTCTGCGCTAAACCGGTTAAACTCATATCTCAACGGGAGGACTGAGCACGTCACCTTGGGAGCGGCAAAATCACAAACACCCTCTGTGACCTGTGGTGTCCCCCAAGGATCAGTCCTCGGCCCCACCCTTTTCACCATATACATGTCCCCCCTTGGTCGTGTCATGAGCCGGCATGGAATATCGTTCCATTGCTATGCTGATGACATACAGCTCTATATAAGATCTAACCCAACCCCCTCAGCACCTCAGCCATCATCCACAATAACAACATGCCTGGAGGAGATAAAGGTGTGGGTGAAGCACAACTTCCTTCAGTTAAACAGCTCCAAGACTGAAGCCATTCTAGTTGGCACTCCACATCAGGTCCATTCATCCTCCATCACCAGCATCACCTTCTCCGGTCAGAACATTCCACTCATAAACTGTTACCAATCAGGGTGTGAAAATGGATCCTCACCTGACCTTTGAGGCCCACATCAAACAAACATGCAAGACCTCCTTCTACCACCTGAGAAATATTGCTAAACTCCGCCCCACACTCAGTCTGCCAGATGCTGAAAAGCTTCTCCACGCCTTTGTCTCCTCCAGGCTGGACTACTGTAATGCACTTCTCATTGGGATTCCTAGCAAGAACATCCGGAAGCTGCAATACATCCAGAACAGCGATGCTAGGATCCTGATGACAGTAAGGAAGTATGAACACATCACACCCATCCTCAAATCACTGCACTGGCTCCCAGTCTCACTCAGGATTGACTACAAAATCACCCTCTTCACTTATCAGTGCATACATGGAAACGCTCCCTCCTACATCAAATAATTGCTCACCCCACAAACCTCCACGAGGAACCTACGATCAGAAAAGGCAAACTTTCTTCCCCCCAGGACCAAACTGAAAACCATGGGAGAACGAGCCTTCTGCTCTGCTGCTCCGAGACTGTGGAATGCCCTCCCAAACCAGCTGAGGACACCACAGACTGTGAATGCTTTTTAAAAAAGGCCTAAAAACGCATCTTTTTAGAATAACCTTTTACTAGATTTTGAAAACCCCCACATGCTGCCATGCCGGCCTAAATGTCACTGCTTTTATTCTGTTGTTTTAATTGTTTTTGTTGTTTTGTTTCACCCTTTTTACTCTGTAGCACTTTCAGTTTTTTTCACGCAAAGGAAAAGTGCACTATTATTATTTCTGGCCCACCACTGCTTCTTCTCCGGGACAGCTTTTTTTTATATGAAGGGTCAAAGTTACCCCGTTTGGCGGTTCTAGGTATGACTGCTTTTAAGTTTGAGATATTCGGGTTTTATATTAACAGAGTTACATGTATTTGAAAACGCGGGGGGGTAAAAATGACCACCTTGGTCACATATTATTATGGCCCACATAGTAAATACATCACCTTAATCACCACCTTGCAAGCATCTTATGGCAAATGTCATACATGTTACAGTTAGTGAGATGACTGGCACTGCATGGAGGTGTATGCTTGGGTACATAAAAAAACAAGTTTCTTTGAACAACTCCTGGGTCTGTTTGCGTTACTGTTTGGTCCCTAACACACACACACACATGCAGAGGCAAACACACACACACACACACACACACACACACACACACACACACACACACACACACACACACACACACACACACACACAAATTGGTATTGAATAGATAGAAGCTTAGAGATGGAGAAAAGTGGAATAAATGTTGCAAGATAAAGAAGAGAGCAATGAAGAGGTTGTAGGAGGTAAAGAAAGGAGAGTTTGTGGTAATGCAACGAGGGTTTATTTGGAGGGCAGAAATGAATCTCGAAATTGAAACTTCAAATAGGAAGACGATGTTTGTTCCATTCTCAGTTAAACTCCATGTTGAGATTAAAAACAAGACTAAAGTAGGCTAAGCCTTCAGCTAAAAATATATGAAAGCAAGGGAAGCTGCTGTACATGACACAGGGGTTCATGAGCAGATGTACTAAAGGGTTCAAAGACACAGAGGGGGGTACCACTGTACATGGGTGTTTGATATAATTAGACATCTGTGTTTTAATAAACCCCACATAGCTTCTGGACCTTTAAAACAAACACAGTTAGAGTTGAGGCAATCTGAGGAGCAAGTGCACAATAAGTTACTAATTAAGGTCGGTTTGGTATGTTTGCCAAGCAAACAAGTCACCATGCAATCTGCTGCTGAACTCCAGTCCAGCAGAGAATAACCATGCTATCGACACTGGCTGCTCGTGTTGTCAGGTTGAATTTTGCATGGCTGACAAACCAAGCTCAAGTGCTGGCCTAGCCTGCATTTGGGCCTCAGCTAGCGCAAACCTTTTGTGTATTTCACTGGTAATAGATGAAGACTCACATAGGCCTTTTATTGATTTGCCTCCACTCTTTAACTTTGGTTTGAAGTCAACTTTGGAGCATGCCATTGCTAAGCCTTTGGTTGACACCTCAAGAAAAAGCTGTTCCCACTCTGCCACACCACAAACAAACCGAGCTAACCTCAGGTACAGTGGTAATGCTTAAAAAAAAGGAGGTACAACATGATAAAGGGTAAGCCTTCAAATGTTGCACATTTTTACGCAAAGCCACCTTTCCACTTTTCATCCCAATATGTACATATTTTATTCAGAGTATTTTGTCATAATGAACTGTACATGCTTATTTGGTATATCTATATTTCATGTAAATATTATCTTTATTTTAATGTTATAATATTTTTTTTTACTTTTGTATAACTGTTTTGTTTGTTCCTTTTCTTACAATTTATCTTCTTTACCGTGTTTACGTATGCACCATATACACAGAGACAAATTCCTCTTATATGTAAACTTACTTGGCAATAAACCTGTTTCTGGTCTTCAACAACATTGTGTCAGTTAATAACACATGCAACAACCAGGAGATAAGGAAGAACCCTAAGAAATTAATAAAGACTACAAAGAGATGCAAAGAGACAAACCGATTCACAATGACTAAAAACAGCAGCAACACTTCATAAAAGGACTACAAACACACAAAGCAAGAGACTGAAAGTATAACTACAAATAGGAGCAAAACAACCACAAACATGCATAATAACTACAACATTAGCACAAAGAGACAACATATAACAGCGTAAGTTATGTGTGTCCTTATCCTAAATCAAAGAGGCCCATTGTCTCACAATCCACCTATGGTTGAAGGAGTCCATAGTGTAGGCTGTTTAAATGTTTCACAGTCAAGTAAGAATAAGCATGATTGAACATCTGACAAAATAATCATCTGTGAGCATAAACGCTTGACACACATATTACATACAGGATGTCTATACATTAGACTCCAATATTTTGAAAACACATTACTGAGGACTTATTACAAAGGGGAAAGGGCAGCTATGTCAGATGTGCATGCTAGATTGTATAATTGTGTGGAAGCTCTCAGGGCTGATCCATTGACTTAAAGGGGACCTATCGTGCAAAATGCACTTTGTGATGTCTTTTACTGTATACATAAATATGTGTCCCTGGTACGTTTCCTCCATACCCACATCTTTTAAAAACGGGTGTACAACGAGCGGATACAGATTCCATCCGAACTAACGTCAAATCGGCAGCGGACCCACAGAAAGTTGCTATCAGAAACAATTCCTGATGTGTTTTGGACGTAATCTTGTCTTTGTTTACATTAGCAAACCTCGCTAACACTCTCAGAGCTAACCTGTACTGTAGAGCACATGTGTTTAAAAGGTAGGAAATAAAAAAATAACTCACCCTGTGATAAACCTGCAAGAGAAAAAGCATTTGAGCTCCATACTATTTCAGAAATAATCCTTGACGTGGTTTAAACAGGATAGCGTTTTATCACAACCAAATTTAACTTTATCTCCGGTAGAATTCTGATCAGGCATTAGCTCCGCCTCCTCTTCTTTCTTTTTTTTCAAGCTAAGGACCCAAGATCCGCGTTTCTCAAACAGGGCTTCAAAAGAGGGGTTTGAGCAGTATGAGGCATGGCTACAATGGGTGATCTGTTTGTTATTTTGAAAAGAAAACTTCACAGACATGTTTTGTATAGGTATGGCCCTACAAAAATATTTCTCAAATATTGCAAGATAGGTCCACTTTAATGTACCTGATACATCTGCTCTGGCACCACTCACATCTCACTGCAGATTCTCTGTAGATTTGCATTTGATATGAGATAATTCATAGAATGCAATTCAATACTTGTTCAGGTATGAACCAACTTAGCTAAATAGTGAGGCCCAGCAGTGTGCACAATCAAACTGGAATACCCTGACCCCCAAACCGGTGTCATTCTGCATTTTAGTCCATACAATTCTGCTCTATTATAGGAAAGTGTGTTCATACTCTATGTTGCACAGGTTCCATCCCTTGAAAAAGGCTGTAGGATATTGTTGAAAGCAAACCTAACAGTTAGAGTTGAGTCAGACGTTGCTGGGCTTTTCCTGAGCTTGAACTAAAGAGGAAATGAGTGAAAACAGTAAACTGGGGCCAAACATTGCAAAGTCATTTCCAGTCAGGTCCTGATCTGGTTCCGACACAAATGCGTCAGCTTGTGTCAGCAAAGCTGAGACGACCTCTAACTTGCAGACAGTGTCAGCGTGTCTGAGTCATGACTCACAGAGACCTTTTTGGACTGCAACACACACACACACACACACACACACACACACACACACACACACACACACACACACACACACACACGCGCGCACACACGCACACACACACACACACACACACACACACACACACACACACACACACACACACACAGCAAGGCTTGGTTGATCTGGTAATCGTGTGAATGCAGCAAGATATCAAAATATCACCAACATGGTGAATCATGCATGTACACAGCAGTGACCACAGCTCTGAGGGGAGTCTGAGTATGGAAATGTGTGTGGGGTGTGTGTGTGTGTGTGTGTGTGTGTGTGTGTGTGTGTGTGTGTGTGTGTGTGTGTGTGTGTGTGTGTGTGTGTGTGTGTGTGTGTGTGTGTGTGTGTGTGTGTGTGTGTGTGTGTGTGTGTGTGTGTGTGGGTGACTGTAGTCTGCTTATGTCGGTCCTGACTACAGGTGTCACATCAGTGGATGATATGGTTGGCTCCATCAGTGGGATATGAGTCAGGAGCTTCAGGTGAGTAGAACGTGCACACACACGCACGCACACACTCAAACACACACTGACGGTTCCCTGTTATTATGTGTCAGCGATGCACAGTGGTGTAGTGGTCCCTGGAGAAGTGGGTATACTCTTAGTTTTGCAATTTTTTTTAAGCAGCCCATAGTGCAAAGGATTATCGCCCTGTTTTATAGTGACATACTCTATTTAGTTCACCCCAAAAATATTAACCCAGTATAGTTACTCAGTATTACTTACACACAGTGGTGGACAGTAACGAAGTAAATGTAATTCGTTACTGTACTTAAGTACTTTTTTGAAGTATCTGTACTTTACTTAAGTATTTCCATTTTGGGGGACTTTTTACTTTTACTCCACTACATTCCAAAGTAAAATATCTTACTTTTACTCCACTACATTACGAGACATCTGTCGTTCCTTCTCATGAGTGAATTATTTGTTATATAAATAAGCAGAGCGTTCCACAAGGTTTAGGAGTGTGTTTATGGGAATTTTTGACCATTCTTCCAGAAGCGCATTTGTGAGGTAATTTAACCAAGAGATTTTGGACAATTCCATACTCCCAACTTTGAAAACAGTTTGGGAATGGCCCCTTCATGTTCCAACATGACCGTGCACCAGTGCACAAAGCAAGGTCCATAAAGACATGGATGACAGAGTTTGGTGTGGATGAACTTGACTGGCCTGCACAGAGTCCTGACCTCAAACCAATAGAACACCCTTGGGATGAATTAGGAGCACAGCCTGAGAGCCAGTCTCTTCATCCAACTTCAGTTGCCGCTTCTGGAAGAATGGTCAAATATTTCCATAAACACACTCCTAAACCTGGTGGAAAGCCTTCCCATAAGAGTTGAAGCTGTTATAGATGCAAAGGGTGGACCGACGTCATATGAAACCCTATGGATTAAGAATGGGATGTCACTTAAGTTCATATGCACATCAAGGCAGGTGACCCAATACTTTTGGCAATATAGTGTATATATATATATATATATATATATATATATATATATATAAATAAATATCACCACAAATATTGAATATCATCATTCAAATAATTCAACAATAAATTCAAAACGATATGTTACAAAACAACAATATATAGTTAACAATGAACTAAAAAATATATAAATTTTACAACATATCCATGAAAACCAAAGTGACTCTCTCAACCCACTGCTGGGTTTCTAAGTAAGTGCTCATATTACAGTATTTTCCAGACAGACTTGCTTTCTGCAGGAGTTTTCACACCGCATTGCCTTGAACGCATAGAAGTGGCAGCACGGTGTCTCTTCAACCAGGTCCTCATATACTTTTGAGGATCAAACATAGAAGTAGGGGGGCCGTTGATATTAATCATCATCAAGTTTGATATGTTTGAGATCAGTAGTACAGCCCTTTTGTCTGAGCTTATATTGTTCATAAGGCTAAAGTTCCTCTCACACTCTGCTGTGCTGACAGGGAATGTCTTCATACAGTTCATGAGTGGTTTTAGGTCCTTGGGCTCACTATTGGGCTCTTCCAGTAGGTCTCGCATCCCATTCAGTGCTTGGTCTGTGCACAAGTGAAATCGCTTGCACAGTCGCTTAACCTGGTCTTCACCATGGCGAATGCTGGGGTTTGATGGCCATTTACTCTGATCAAGGATGCTGAAGTCCTTGATGACCGCATCTTCGAAAGACAAGCGTTGCTCAAGATTGTTCACAAGGCTTTGTAAGAACTGGCCTGGATTGATTGACTTCAGCTTTGCATTTCCTACTAGAGCTATAGAGCGATACTCCCCAGCCTCTTTTGCCTCTAAAGCCTCACAGTATTTTTCACCTGGACTCTCTTTGAAAGACTGTATCACTCTGATTGAGCGTTTCAGCAGATGCTCAGCTCTGAGGAGAGTTATAGAATGAGCTTGAAGCTCCAGTGACAGGACACTTAGTTCATGGAGAGTGTCATACATGAGCCCAAGGTCACAGATAAATTCAGGACTTTGAAGACGGTATAATAAACCTCTGTACATTTGTTTCTCTTTGGTGGACCTCATCTCATCGGAAGACGCATTCTTAAAGTGCTGCACAAGACCTCCCAGGGATGTCCACACAGCACGAACAGTACGAAAGCTACTGTCCACCCAGCGTACATCTAAAACTCTGCCAATGCGAAGAAGTTGTGAGCCTACTTCAGCTGCTGCATCTTTGAGTTCACGTTCATTTTTGTTCGACATACTATAAAGTGAATATAGCTTCTGCATAAATATTTTAAAGTGGTTGACACCCGTCACCTCATCAACAGCATTTGACACAGCTAGTTCCAGCCTATGGTTCATACAGTGCAACACAAAGAGCCTTGGGAATCTCGAGGTCAACCTGGTTGCTACTCCTGACTTCTTTCCTAGCATGACACTGGCTCCATCAGACACAAATGTTACCCAGTTTTCAAGAAGCCACTCTTCTGTAAAGCCAGCCTTCATTAAACAGGTGAGTAAAGCCTGTTCTATGCCATCTGCTCTCTGATTGTCTAATTCAACTAGATCAAGGAATATGAACTCAGGGCTTGCTCCTTCAATTGACGCTTTTATAGAAACTGTCATGACAGGTTTGTGACTTAAAGAAGAGGCCTTGTCAATAAGGACAGCTAACTTCGTGGATGATGCTATTATGTTACTCACAATTTTGCTCTGCATCTCACTGGCAACATGTTGTATGATTTGTGTTGCACTGTAACGTGAATGAAGTATTGAGCCCATCTTAACACCATTCAGTTCCTGCAGCTCAATGAGGCTCTCATGGTCAGAAAAGGGTCTGTTCTTTTTGGCCAAATGGTAGGCTGTTCGGAACACAGCATCAGTTTCCTTCTTGTAGGACTCAGTCATAACCTCCACTGCATTCTCAATGGCCGATTCTTTTTGTTGTTCTGCCACCTTCACAGCCTGAGAGTGTGCCTTGGACAAAGCATGTTTCCTGATCTTATTTCTCAAGACTGACAGACTTGTTTCTCTACTTCCCTGAGAAGACACTTGAATTTCAAAGTTCATCCATTCTCTTGAGAGTGATACACCTTGCTCCTTGTTGATCCCAATGGAGTTCACACTGCTACAAACCAGACATCCTGTGAAGCATAAACATACAATGTAACTACTGTAACCACAGCTGTATGTGTGCATGGTCTATTTTTCCCATATACATAAAAGGACACACACACACACACGCACACAATATTAATGTGTGTCCACTGTTTCAGAAGCTACCTAAACTAACAAGATACCTAAACTTACCAAGTTTTTTGTTTTTGGATCCCAACCAGGGGTTCTTGGATTTAAAATCCTCTTTTTGATTGACAGTCCACAGGTCAGGCCAGTCATTATTGATGTCTAAGGGAAGAACAACAAAAGTGATTGAATTATAGGCTATAAAAGGGGAACAATGACCATAACCTATTCAAAAGTGTAAAGTTGTCACCTTCATAATCTGCATTATTAGATTTTTTCATTTTAGCCCCCAAATAGTCAAATAGTCAATTACACAGGGCCTAGCTGTAGCTTTATCCATGGCTGTGTCAATACAAAGTGTGAAAACTCTTCTAAGAAAAGGCGTTATGACGTGACTCAATGTTGCACACAAATTAGACCTAAACACAGACAAACCTTGTGCCCTTTTCAACCAGGTCCTTGGTAAACAACAGCACGTTTCCTTTCGTGAGGAAGACGCACTTTTAAACTTTTACCGTCATATACGTCTTTTACTTCCTACCGCATCCTGCCTTCAAAATAAAAGTACCCGTTTTCATAATGTATCCAAATTCGTGGATTCCACGTAGCGTCGCTATGCCCGAATCTGGCTGTGCGTCGCACAAGGTCAAAATGCCCTTGCTATTTTTAAGCTGTTGGCTGAAACAACAGTCGCCAAAGTAACACAGATATAAGACTTTATTCAATCCTAAAAGAGGTAGATCGGCGGGATAAATGGCTGTCTTTAATTAGAAGAGACCACTGGCAGCCAACATCTACCCTCAGATTGTGCAGTCTCCTATAAATTAGCACTAGCTACATTTGACCTCAAATTATGTAGCTGCTAGCTAGCTAGCTAATTTTTTATCTCCATTTGACAGGAAAACGCTGACAATCCAAAACACTAATCTTCAGTTGCCACAGCTAATGTTACAATTAAGCAGATAGCTGTGTCACGTCACCAAACACACGATGATCTTAGCATTATGTTAGCTAACGTTAGCTAAGCGCTAACGTTCTTCAGATTGCGTGGTACCTAGCTATGCTCTTGAAAAGCCTTCAGGCTATCTCTGGTGTATGGGGATGGATTTTGTGTACAAGATAAATGTAAATGTCGGGAAAATAAAGTTGGGGCAGACACTTAGCATAAGGGACACAATAAAGTTCAGAGTAATAAATATGGATTGCAGCAAATAATGGATGTATTTTCCAAATGTCTTTCTGTCTCACTAAGGTGTGCTGTGCTCATTGCCATGAAGCTATAATAGCTAACTAGCGCCACTAGAATCAGAAATACTAAATTTAAAAGTTGAAACCAACTATTAACGAAAATAATGCTATTACTACTTTTATGTTAGTATATATGACTACCTAGCTACGATTTGTTACAAAAATCTTAAAATATAGAAGTGAGACCCACCGTTATTGTCGTCTTCATCTCCTTCCCTGTCAGCATCCTCTTCAACGGATGAGGGGGACGGAGGGAGCGCAGGTGTTGGGCTGATGTCAGGGCTGATGATAACAGGGCTATCAGCTAACAGCTCCGGTGTTCTAGCCTCACTATCTGTAGCTGAGCTGCTGGCCGATGTAGTTCCACAAGGACGTTTATTGTAAAAGGAAATTTTTGTCTGAATGGCTCGCTTCATTTTAACAGTTCATACAATTTTTGTAATGACAAATAGTTGAAAGTAAATTAACATTTGTCTATATGCAGTTTTTTTCCCTTATTAAGACCCGCCCTACTCTGCCTCTGATTGGTTTTTCATCAGTTCTCGCACTGAAAACCTGACCAATCTAACCAGCGAAGGCATAGAGTTAGCCAATATGAGGCAGAGTAGGTTTGTGTCATGAGTCTTCACAGTACTATGAAATGACATTGAGCCACTACTAAATAATGCGCACCAGCGGTGATTGAGAAGTGGGTATATGCCATGCTGTCTGAAAAATAAGTGGGTATACGCCGTATACCTGCGTATACCCTGGACTACACCACTGGCGATGCAGCACACTAATGTCAAATGCCTCACTAGTGCCTACTTAACACCTCTGAGATCCGATAAGGCCCCGTCCACACGGAAACGATATCAGTTGTATCCGCTAACGTTCTTTATCGTATAGACCAGGGGTCTCCAACAAGTCGATCGCGAGCTACCGCTAGCAACTTTTCAGTAGCTTGCCGCTCGCGGTTCACAGACTGTGTAGAAAAAATCAGACGGCAATAAAGGCACCTGAATCAGTCCGTATCACTGCAGCTCAGACACACAGGGATTTATGTTTTTAAAAATACTCGCGTTAGCACCATGTCAGGTTTTTGGTGGATTTAATCAAGTCTTGGATTGCAGAGTATGATTGTCCTCTTGCTATTTTCAGTTGATAAATACGTGTGTAAAGTTTGTGAAGGCAGGAGGAAAGCTTCCACAATCACCGTCTCCTCTGTTCCTCCAAACCCCGCCCCCTCCTGCAAATAATGAGTGACAGGCTGATAGTAACCTGATAGAAACGTTATTATTCACTTAATCACTGATTGAGATATGATGAAGCTAACTTAATCTCATACATTCAAGGGATTTATGTAACATTAAGACAGAGAATAAGTGTGCACCCACATGCAGTATTTTGTTTGTATGCTGTTGTAAATACTCCTGTTGTCTGCTGTGTTCAGACTTAAGTCATGTGTGTGATGCCACATTCAGGACATTCAGTGTCCTTTTTTAACAGAAGACTGTTGCTAGAAGCTGCAGCTAGACTGCAGAAGTATTAGTTCTTTGTTTGTTCGGATGAAACAATTTCACACACAGATATAGGGAGGCAAGACCTATACAGTTGATTTATTATGGCTTATAATTTAATGTCAAGACGAAGAATAAGAAAAAGATGGCTGAACTTTTCAGTGTCAATCCTTTGGAGATGGAGATGGAGGTTATACATCTCCAAATGTTCAGCTTAAGTCTCAGCAAAACTCAACAACATTTCTGGAGCCTTGAAGACCCAGAAAACTATAAGAACATTCACGAAGCAGCACGGAAAATGTCTGCTTTATTCAGCTCTACAGCTTTTTCTGACATGGATGTCATGAAATCTAAATACAGAACAAGACTGACTGATGAACATTTAAATGACTCTTTTAGAGTGAACCTAAGTGGGTACACTCCAGCATACACCTCCATGCAGTGCCAGTCATCTCACTAACTATAAAAAAGATTGAATGCACTTATTTTACACATGGGCCATAAGATGCTTGTATGGTGGTGATTAAGGCGATGTATTTACTATGTGGGCCATAATAATATGTGAGAAATGTTTCGTTATCTTGGACCTTGATGTGAAGTTAAGATTTTTGATATGCTTTGGGTATTGCAATTTCACACGTGTACAAAAGTAGCTTAATTCAACTGATGAGTGAATAAATGTAAGTGATGTGATGTAAGTAGCTCTTGGCCACTTTCATTTGTTCAAAGTAGCCCTTCAGCTGAAGAAAGGTTGAAGACCCCTGGTATAGACGGTTCGTCCACATGAATCCGAAACGGAGCCAAGGCTTCGGAGCCCGAAAACGGATACACTTTGAAAACGGCTCCCAAAGTGGGTAGGTCTGAGCAGTGGCTTTTCTATACATACAAAAGTGGTGGGGCACAGAAAACTTAGATGTCCATATATAAGCTTCTGGAGTGAGGTTCATGGCTGGTGAAGCACTGGCACTGACTCTTCAGGTTTAGAAATATAATATTTTGACCTAAATCAAAATATAATATTATTTTCAAAAGCTTTTTTTGTCTGATGCTTCGATTAATTTTAAACAGACAGTTCAACAAAAGGATACCCAAAAAATGTAATATTATCATTTAAATATTTAATTGTTCTCTCTTAGTAAGATCCCATTTTCAATAAAATTGCCGTCTTACCTTGACTTGAAGATGAAGTCCATGCTATCCTTCTGGACAAAAATCTCTATTACTTGTTTGTAAAAGTCCTCCTTATCTTCTTGTAATTTCAAAAGTCTATCATAAATCTAATCGATAGATTTATGATTCGAAAATTATAAAAGTAGGGTAGACATGTGGATATTATCCGGCTGAACAAAACGTGCATTTATCTAACAGGTACGTTTCCCACAGATCTTATTTTGAGCTATTTTCTAAAATCCCATGGAGAAATCTCATTGCTATTTGTGGAGGGAACCCATGCGCAGTTTACTTCCTGGTTTTGGGGCGCGTCTTTCTCCTCCTCTTCACACACCACACTTTTCGCGGCACACGTACTTACAGCCAATCAGCTCTGAATTATGTGAGATGACGTATGGTGGGGATGGCACCTCAGTGCCCCTATGGTCATTTCTTTTTGCCACACACATTAAATAGGAAAATACTCTGAGAATGCGCAGTGTAGTTTTTACAGCCACCGTTCACTTAGACAGTGAGAGGGAGGGCATGATCGGGTTTTGTCCCACATGGCTCTAAACAGCTCAATAGGCACACACTGTAGATACTACTTAGAAGAACACAGACTAAAACAGCAATGTACAGACGAATCAGATGATTAAACATGATCTTAAAATATATTTTATATATTTTTTGCATTTTTTGTAATCATTATTTTTAATACTTTCTGCCGACACTAGGTGGGGCTGTGGCCCACCTGCCCCTAATGACCAGTCGCCACTGGGTCTGAGGAGGAAACGCTTGCGGCTCCGTGTGTACGCCCTATACGATCATTTCCTGAATCGATGACGCCATAGCCCCGCCTCTCCCCACCTCTCCTGCTCGCCCCGGCGTCATTGCTGATACGTTTCGCCAACAACAACAACAATGGCGGATCACAGGGTTGGCTTCGTGCTCCAGACGCTACTGACCATGATACAGATTTAACCTTTTTCTACCTTGTTTGTTTGTTTATGCCTTATGCCCATGCTCGGGGGGGGGGGTCTTATTATTCGCGGAAGTACAGCGCCACTTACAGGCTCGAGATATGTGACCTGCTCTATCGAAATCAGTCACATTGACCCAAAGACACATTTTGATTTGTGTACAATGTTGGAAAGAGGAGATTCCTAGCTTTCAAAGGATATCAGGATTGTTGTTGTACTCCAAATATTAAGCAGAATATGTCACATTATATAATGACTGTCACCAAGTTATGAAGGTAGATATGGTGCAAAATGCGAGAGCTTGTAAAACCTGATGTTTGTTTGTTTGTTTATTTATTTAAAGGACAGTGCACATTAATCCACATTGCTGTACATGAGCCAGTATTAGCCAGCAGGCTAATTTTCAACTGTTGTCCTTGGCAAGATGTTAAATGACCACAACAAGACTAGAGTAATACAAACATAATTAAATAGAGTACAGCAGACAACAGCAGTACAACAATAAATAAATAGCAGTACAACAATAAATAGGAACAACAGTACAACAATAGAGAGGAACAAACAAACATGCAAACAGATGAAATCATCATTCCTTGATACAGTTAAAAGTGTCCACATTTTTGATTGTTTAAAAGCCAGTTCTTATGATTGCGGTTAAATGTATGATAGGAGGTGTTATTCCTCATCTGTATTGGTATTGTGTTCCAGAGTGTTGGTGCCCTCACAGAGAAACAGTGTTTACCAAAGGAACTGGACCTAAGAGGGACTACACAGTCCCCTCTTCGGGCAGACCTTGTGGTTCTGCTGTTTGAATTTGTGTGCTGTATAAAAGTGCAGAGTGGTGGGGGTGCCTTGCCGTTTAGAATTTTTAAAATGAGACATGCATCAGTGTGTTTTAAAAATATTTTCCCTGCTGAGCAGGTTATGTTTGTCCAGGATTTTGCAATACTGTAGCTTACGTTTTCTGTCCAAAACTCTGAGAGCTTGTTTTTGAAGTGACAGGATAGGCCTTAATGTTGTGCTATTTACCTGGGTGCAGCTGGTCATACAGTATGTTAGGTGGGGAAGGATCATGGCAGTCATATAGAGTTTTGCTACAGGTGTTGTCAAACAGTTCCTTATATATCTAAAGTTTGCTAGATTGTATTTAGTTATTTGCATTACCTTTCTCACTTGTTTTTTGAAGGATAAAGTAGTGTCAGGGATAATGCCTAGATATTTAAAATGTGTAACTGTTTGAATGACCTCCCCAGACACATAGACCTTGGGTTCACAGTGTGATACAGTGTTGGTCTTGCTAAAAAAACATACAGACTGTCTTCTTAACATTCAGATATAGCTGTGAGTCAGTAAGCCATTGATTTACATGAACCATTGATTTACTTGAACCTGAAAATGTGAGCGTGTGTGCATACATTTACACTTTTATAAAATATCCACGCATCTGTGAACCAAAGCTTGTAGCTTGTAGAAAAAAAATGAAATTAGTGATAAAATGTTCACTTCACAGAAAAATACATATTTTTTAAATATATTTTCCATTACAACTGCAACTTGGTTATTACAACCTCTCAAATCATTCATTACAACTTCACGAATCTGCCCTGTGGCAGTATACATCGATGAATCTGCGGCCTTGACTTTTGCTACACTTCTTGCAATGAATGTGTCGTTAAAGTAATTTTCACCTGTAGATGTGGGGGGAGGGAGGGGGGTTGTAGCGAAGGGGCGGAGCTATCAGAACGACGAGGCGCAAGCTCGGGTCAGTCATACAGCCATAGTCAGATCGAACTGGATGACTGCGGGGCCCCGCATGTTGCCCCTTCCACGCCAACGCGGTTCCCGTTCGGAGCTTGAGCCTGATAAGCACCGGTTTTTCCTGTTCACGCCGCAGCGGAGACGGCTCTTTTCCCCAAAAAAATGTGAGATTAACCTGAGCTAACAGTTTATGGTGTGTACGGCCAATAAAAGTTGAAACAAGCAGTAGCGCTGAGCAAAGTGACTAGAACGCAACCACACACTTATAAAAAAAACACACTTTATAAAGTCAGGCAACACTAACCAGTTTTCGTGTGATTATGTTTATTTGTACCTTACTTTGACCATCCGTTCGCTGTTATTGATCATTGTGGAGAGAAGCAGACGTTTTGTTTTGTATTATAGCAGCTATCAGATGGAATCAATACATGGGCTGCACAGGTTGTCATGACTCATGTCCGACTATCACAAGTAGAATCATAAAAATACGCCGGTAACATGTGCCTGTAGAAAACGGCTTATGCCACAATATGATAGCAACAAGTAGTCAATATAGTCAGTTTAGCCAGAGAAACTTTCATAACAGCGTTGTGATGCCAAACAGCGTCAATTCATACTGAAACACATTCATTTATGGGAAATTGGGGATATTTATCAGCTACTTGAATACTGAATACTTTACAGCGGCCGCTGCTGTGAGTTAACGGGAGAATAAACTCCGGTGGACGAGCAGCACTGCAGCGGTCGGTCTGCAGCTGAAACACATTAATAAACAATGAACCACGGCACTCTGGAGAAAAGTATAAGGTTGGAGAAGTAGTTATTTAATTTAATCTGGCTTCGTATGATTAAAAGTAACACGATCTTCGACCCGACGCAGTCCCCCACTGTTGTTGTTGTTGTGAGCGAAGCACGGAGCTAGAACGGGACCTGCGTTGGTGTGAAAGGGGCAACAGCAGACTATGGCTGTGACTTGTGTGTGACTGACTCGAGCTTGCGCCTCGTCGTTCTGATAGCTCCGCTCCTTCGCTCCAACCCCCGTTCCTCCCCCCACATCTACAGGTGAAAATTACTTTAACGACACATTCATCGCAAGAAGTGTAGCAAAAGTCAAGGCCGCAGATTCGTCGATTTATACTGCCACAGAGCAGATTTGTGAAGTTGCAATGACTGATTTGAGAGGTTGTAATAACCAAATTGCAGTTGTAATGGAAAATATATTTTAAAAATATATATTTTTCTGCAAGTGAACATTTCATCACTAAGTTCATTTTTTTTCTAAAAGCTACACAACTTATTTTTTTCTTATTTGGTTCACAGATACGTACGTGGATATTTTATACAAGTGTAAATGTATGCACACAAGCTCAGATTTCTTTTCTGCAAGTGCTCACATCAGCTTTTTACAAGCTATCGCATCTACCGTCATCCTTTTGAGAAAAAGGCCTTCAAAGAATTCCTCTTCTCTGGAATCCATCGATCTGATTGATTATTAGCAGAGCAAATTATCAAAATAGTCCGGAGGGAAAATATTTCCGTTTGGATTACTGGTCTGGGGGAAGCTCGCGAGTGTGTGTGTGTGTTTGTATTTTTGCGTTTGTGTGTATTGTGTTTTTTTCCCAGGGAAACACCGGCTGTTGTTATACCTGCTGTGACGTTAAGTTACTCCGTTCTCCGCTTGTAATTATGCCGTTACAAGCTTCAAAGTTGTATTTATCATCTGAATTTGCCGAAACAAGTTTAATATTCTGAAAGCGAAGACTTTGTTTAATTGAAATCAGAGGAAAACAAACTGTAGCTCATCCTGCTGTGTTATCTATGATTATATGCCTTACATTTATAATTTCAGCCGGAGGGAGGGGGCGGCGCTACGGAAGAGCAGATTGCGAGTGAGAGGTGCCTGTCATCTTCCCTTTACAAGCTTCAAAAATGTATTTATCGTGTGATTTTGTAAATAAAGGTTTCATATTCTGAAAGCCAAGACTTAATGTGTTTAAAATCAAACAAAACACCTGAACCCCGAAAAGCTATTTTTTTACGCAAATCCACGTTTATTTTCAAATGACACATGCCAACACTTTGCATATACTCACAAGAGAGATACATAACTAGTGCTGGTGTTGGATGCTTCATACATACAGGACTGTCTCAGAAAATTAGAATATTGTGATAAAGTTCTTTATTTTCTGTAATGCAATTAAAAAAACAAAAATGTCATACATTCTGGATTCATTACAAATCAACTGAAATATTGCAAGCCTTTTATTATTTTAATATTGCTGATTATGGCATACAGCTTAAGAAAACTCAAATATCCTATCTCTAAATATTAGAATATCATGAAAAAGTATACTAGTAGGGTGTTCAACGAATCACTTGAATCGTCTAATTAACTCGAAACACCTGCAAGGGTTTCCTGAGCCTTGAAAAACACTCAGCTTGGTTCAGTAAACTAAATCACAAGTATGGGGAAGACTGCTGATCTGACTGCTGTCCAGAGGACCGTCATTGACACCCTCCATCAGGAGGGTAAGACACAAAAAGAAATTTCTCAAAGAGCAAGCTGTTCACAGAGTGCAGTTTCAAAGCACATCCACAAAAAGTCTGTTGGAAGGGGGAAATGTGGCAGGAAACGCTGCACAACCAAGAGAGATGACCGCAGCCTTAACAGCATTGTGAAGAAGAGTCGCTTCCAGAATTTGGGGGAGCTTCAAAGACAGTGGACTGAAGCTGGAGTCCAGGTATCAAAAGTCACTGTTCACAGACGTGTCCGGGAAATGGGCTACAATAGCCGTATTCCCATGGTCAAGCCACTTCTGAACTCAAGACAACGGAAGAGGCGTCTGACTTGGGCTAAGGAAAAGAAGCACTGGACAGTTGCACAGTGGTCCAAAGTCCTCTTTTCAGACGAAAGCAAGTTTTGTATTTCATTTGGAAGTCAAGGCGCCAGAGTCTGGAGAAAGGCTGGAGAGGAGCAAAATCCAAGTTGCTTGAAATCCAGTGTGAAGTTCCCACAGTCAGCGATGGTTTGGGGAGCCATGTCAGCTGCTGGTGTTGGTCCACTGTGTTTCATCAAGCCCAGAGTTATGCAGCTGTGTACCAAGAGATTTTAGAGCACTACATGCTTCCGTCTGCTGAAAAGCTCTATGGAGATGAGGAATTCATTTTCCAGCATGATCTGGCACCTGCCCACAGTGCCAAAACCACCAGTAACTGGTGTACTGACCATGGCATTACTGTCCTCGATTGGCCTGCAAATTCCCCTGACCTGAAGCCCATAGAGAATATGTGGGGTATTGTGAAGAAGAAGCTGAAAGACACCAGACCCAACAATGCTAATGAGCTAAAGGCCGCTATTGAAGCATCCTGGGCATCCATAACACCTCAGCAATGCCACAGGCTGATTGCCTCCATGCCACGCCGCATTGATGCAGTAATCCGTGCAAAAGGATTCCCAACCAAGTACTGAGTGCATTAATGGACATTTTCAAATGTTTGATTGTGTTTTGCTGTTATAAATCTTTTTTTTTTACTTGGTCTGAGGAACTATTCTAATTTTTTGAGATAGGATTTTTGAGTTTTCTTAAGCTGTATGCCATAATCAGCAATATTAAAATAATAAAAGGCTTGCAATATTTCAGTTGATTTGTAATGAATCCAGAATGTATGACATTTTTGTTTTTTTAATTGCATTACAGAAAATAAAGAACTTTATCACAATATTCTAATTTTCTGAGACAGTCCTGTATATATGTATACATCTTTTATATATGTTGTTTTCACACGATATGAAAGGGTAAATTACAAGGTGTCAAATAGTTCCGCCAACTAATTCACAGAACATTTGCCGCATACTTTCTACTTTCTTTCTTGCACATCATGAACGTTTGTTGTCAGTTCTCACCACTATTCCTCCTGGGGGGCTCTTTCTGAACTTTATCATTTGAGTTTGTCATGCAGTTAAGTTGCAGTATAAACGAATATGCACCATTTAAATTCAATGTATGCTAAAATGTGATTAAACTAAACATCAACAGGCATAATAATTAAATGGAGACACTTAGCAGTTTTTGTGTTTATTATATACAAAATTATAAACTTCATGGGAAAGCTACCAAGGTACTTTTACTATTCCAGCAATTTATACCAAGTGTCTGGAATGTCCATTTAGAAAGGTGCTATATGATTACATTTATTTGTACATGATATATACAAATTAACCATGCCATTCAAGAGTCTCCTTTTCATGCAAATGAGGAAAATCATTTCTTAAACTTTCAGCTCTTTCCATTAACTTTGGACTCTTCTTCTCCCCGTAAGTTCTTCATCTTTCAATCCGACCCTCTTTCAGTCTGTGCACCCCTCCCTTTCTATCTTCATCTACCTAAGCTTAACAGTAGCAAAACTGAGGCCCTGCTCATCGGCTCCAAATCCACCCTCACCAAGTCACATAACACTCCAGCACCAAACATCATCATCGACGGCTTCCCCATACCATTCGCTGTCCAAGTGAAAAGCCTCGGTGTCATTCTGGACGACTCCCTCTCATTCGGACCACACATAAAAAACATCACCCGCACCGCCTTCTTTCATCTTCGGAACATCTCCAGACTCCGCTCATCTCTGTCCCAACCCAGCACTGAAATCCTGATCCACTCATTCGTCGCATCCCGGATTGATTTCTGCAATGCACTTCTGACTGGCCTTCCCATCGAACTCCTCAATAGACTGCAAATAATCCAGAACTCTGCTGCCCAGATCATCACCCGCACCAACTCATCCGACCACATCACCCCCATTCTCACTCAGCTACACTGGCTTCCTGTACGCTACCGTAATGACTACAAAAACCTTCTACTCATATATAAAGCTCTCCATAACCTTGCCCCCATCTACATCACCGACCTCCTTCAGGAGTACACCCCCTCCCGCACGCTCCGCTCTTCATCCGTAGGACTTCTCACCGTCCCAAGCTCTCGCCTCAAAACCATGGGTGCTCGAGCTTTCAGCTGCTCGGCTCCCAGACTCTGGAACTCCCTGCCACTACACATCCGACAGTCTGATTCCATAACAACATTCAAAACCCAACTCAAAACCCACCTGTTCAAACTGGCATTTTCTTTATAAACTGTACCCTGTGTCCTATTGTGTCCTTCTATAGTCCATTTCCTGTTGTTTGTCTTGTCTTACCCTGGCTGATACTTCACTAAATCCACTGTTTTAATTGTTCCCTATATTGCCCTTATGCCCTGTAAGGTGTCCTTGGGTGTGATGAAAGGCGCCCCCCAAAATAAATGTATTATTATTATTATTATTACCTGTCTCTTAACAAGGTCACAGTAATATGAAGAGGTGCAGACATGAGCACTGTGCATGGGCATTAGCATATGCTTGAAGGCAGATTCTGTGTTTCCCACTGGCCTCTTTGCATTCAGTCCAAAACCCATCAGTTATGCAGAGGAGATCCGAAAGAGGTCAAAGGAAAAGGTCAGAGAAGATGTCCACATGATATGTGCAAATGTTTCCACTATCCACGGGGAAAGGCATTGAGAGTTCCTTCTCTTTTCCTTTTTTTTTGACCAGCACACCCTCATTGATGTCTGTGAATGAAGCTCAAGGTGGAGATGAAAGTACACAGCATTCAGTGAAAGAGCTCATGGTTTTTAGGGGGGCTGATTGGTTGAGCTGAGGTATGATTTATTACATTTAATTAGCAACCACACTGTGTGGCAAAAAGAATATGGGCAACACATCCACACACCTTTGATACCTTCTGATTGTCCTGTTTTGGATCCCCCTTTGAGCAATACACAGAACATCCTCCAGGGAAAACAGCAGCATATGTTGTTCATTCAAATTCAAAAATTGACCAATAGTTTATTTTGCTTGATGTTTATTGGTTTACAGTGACGTAAGAATGAACAAAAATAGATACATTACCATTACCCTGCTAACTTTTGTGTTTGCCCTAATTTGTAGTTGCAAGCTTGCTAAGATGCTAAACTAAGATTGTCACCATGATAAACATTATATCTGCAAAACATCAGCCATGTTTGCTTCAACACTGTGAGAATGATGAAGTTATAATTTAGCTCAAAGCATGATTGTAATCCAATGTACAGCCTCACAGAGCTGCAAGGTTAGATTTGTAGTCCTGTAAGTTCCCATGTTCATTGAGGTAGCGGCATGTTAGTTAGCTGGTTGTTGTGTGACCGTTTATGCATGATTATGCACAGGGCCGTTTCTTCCTATAGGCGGACTATGCAGATGCATAGGAGCCCCGCGGCCACTAGGCTGTCTTTTTTTTTTTTTTTTTTTTTCTTCATCCAAAAAACAAAAAAAGTATAATTCATACACACAAAAATGAATAAAATTAGTGGAAGCGGGAGGGCTGAAGCATAGCTTATGGAAAGTAGCGCTCCCGTGCATCATCCTAATACAACATCGGCATTATTGCGTCAAAAATGTATAGAAATGAAGGAGTACAAAGAAATAAAGAAAACAGGAGACCAAATTCAATAAAAGTTAGGGCAGGAAAACAATAAATGCATATATATATATATATATATATATACGAAAACTAGATATAGCGTCATTTTCTGCACATGTCAATAGCAGTTTCAACTATTTTTTTTGGAAATGAAAATACTATATATAACTAGAGAATGCAATTCCTGAAGAAATTGCTACTGGGAATGCTTTAAGCTGAAAAGCTGACGCTAAACTGCTATGCTGAAATGTAATGTGTAAGAAGAAAGTGAATACTTGAGATTAAAATGATACATGAACACTGGGGGCTTGAATGTGTGATGAGAGAAGAAAATAAAGTAAAAAGGCTTGGAAAAGCAGCAGAATATTTGAACTGCAAACTTCTGAACTAACTTGATGTCGAATGATCTGTCGCCATGGTAATGGCATTTGATGACAGCCCATAATACGCTAAGATGCGTTGATGGCTGCATCGTTACCAGACCTGTGAAGTTTTGGGGCGTTTGGAGCAGTTTCACTGAAGTTATGAGAAAACCGTGTTTTAAGGCGAGCATTGTGTTGCCATGGCAACGGCATTTGAAGAAATGTCAAAACTGTCCCGTAGATGTCTTCACGGCTGGACTGTTAGCACACATGTGAAGTTTGAGCACTTTTTGAACATTGTCATAGGAGTTATAGCGACATCATGTTTTATGGCGAGGGAAACGGCATATGGTGAGATCTCAGATTTGGCGTAGAGCTGTTGAGGCATGGACCGGTGAAATACAAGTGAAGATTGGGGGAGGATTGGACCGTGTCGATGGGACTTACAGCCACATCGTGTTTCATGGCGAGTGGTCCGTCGCCATGGCAACGGCATTTGATGACACCCCATACTACGCTTAGATGCGTTGATGGCTGCATCGTTTCCAAACCTTTGAATTTCTGGGCTGTTTGGAGTATTTTCGCTGAAGTTATGAGAAAACCGTGCTTCAAGGCGAGCATTGTGTTGCCATGGCAACGGAATTTGAAGAAATCTCAAAACTATCCCCTAGATGTCTTCACGGCTGGACTGTTTGCACACTGCTATCTGAAGTCTGCTGCTCTGAGCATGTCAGTTGGAGTGATGACATCATCGTGTTCCATTGCACAGGTGTTTATACAGATGTAGCACTTCATTTCAGACGCCTACCCGTGCGGGTCCGTGATCTGCACGGGATGGGCCCCTGCTGAAAAGGAAACCCCCCCCGCAGGACTTGATACGCCCCCTTGATAAATAAATGTAATTTTAGTTAAACCAGCTGCAATGGATCATGGATCCACCAGGGGGAGCCATGAAAAGCTGCCACACTGGAACTCATGTGAAATAAACAGCTGATAGATCTCCTGGTATCTGATATTGCGGATATTTGTTAAGATCCATATGTCACGGATAGGATCATATTCGGTGCTAAATAAGAGACATGTAATCATTTACAAAACATCACCATGTTTTTATTTAACAAAATAATGTTGTTTAATTCACGTTGGCGTAAGTACAAAACCATCGCTATGTTTTTTCATCAGGAAATGCAGCCCGGCTCAAACAAACGATTTTCAATCATCATCCTCACGATCATTTAATGTATATGTTCGCGAATTTAAATGAATGCACTAATACATGAAGTTTAATCCACGTGAGTTTACAACAACAAAAATAATCGCTTTGTTTTTATATCACATCCGACCGGAGGAAAATGCAGCACGGCTCTCACTACCGATAATCCTATTCCCACGGGCAAAAAATAATATGTACAGTGTTAATAGTTTACTGTATTATTAGTGTCTAATATTACTGCTATAACAATCACACATTGAGTTGTTAAATTCAGACCGTTTTTTTTTTTTTAAACAGTCTGAATGAAACGGTAGCTCTCAGGTGATCAGGTGTGTGTATCAGTGTTGGGACTAACGCGTTACAAACTAACGCATTACTGTAACGCAACTACCTTTTGCGTTAACTAATAACGTTACTAGTTACCTATTCCCATTCAGTAACGCCGTTATAGTTACTGTGATTTAAATGGGTTACACTGCGTTACATTATGTGATCCAACTGAACCGAATCTCCCTGCGGATGTAATTTACAGTTGAATACATCGATGTCCTCTCACAGTACCATGGAAAAGTGAAAGTGACCAGAGAGGAGTGATGATTGGTTAACGCGGGGTAACATTTCAGGGTAAGCCAATCAGAGACAGAGTTGGGGGGGTCTTGCCTTATGGGGAAAATACACAGACACACAAACACTTGCTAACACACACATACACGGCAACGCCCACCACCAGCACACACACTATGGCAGATGCAAGTATCAGCGAGAGCAGCAGCGCATTTACAACTTGGAGATATAACCACTATTTTCAATTTGTGGGGATAAAGGACGCACAACATATTACGGTCAAATGTAAACTGTGTGCAGGACAGAAAGCATTGTCCACATCGAATAACAGCAATGCCAATCTCCTGAAGCACCTAAGTAATGTACATGGGGCTATAAAACTAGTCGCCAAAGACCCCACCGTCTCAACCACCGGCAGTGACCCAGATGGGGCAACACCATCTAAACAGCCAAAAAATGATTTTTTAAAATCGCCACATGTCACCCAGAGTCATCTCAACAGATTGATTGCTGAAAATAGTTTGTTTGTATTCAGTGTCAGTCTGACAGTTTATTATTTATCTAATTGTTACTACCAAAAGAGTGTAGTTCTTGTTTAATTATTACACTGCCAAAATAGTGTAGTTGTTGTTTTGTGTACACTGTGGTGATTGACATTATTCACCCATGGATCTATGGGTGGGGTTATTTTTCTGCACGGGCATTTTAGTGAACCTGACTTCCTGTTTCCGCCGGTCTTCGCTTCCCGGGCATGAAGTTGTTTCCAATGGTTTTCAGATGCTAAATAAAAGTCTAGCTTGTACCTTTGATACCCCGTCTCCGACTCCCATCTCTCGGCACCACAACACTGCCAAAAGAGTGTAGTTGTTTTTATTTCATATTGCACTACTTAGAACTTGATTGTTGAGGCTACAATAAAGATGCCTGCTTTATTGTTATTGCACAGATTACAGGTACTGAGACAACGAAATGCAGTTTAGCTTCTAACGGTGCAACAAGCAGTTAAGGTAAAAGTAATGTTCACAATCTACAGAATAAAATATATAATTAATTGAATGATGAATAAACAGTGAGGGGTATGAATACACTAGATATACACAGCAGCCTGTGAGCAGTATTAACAGTGTGTATGAATATGCTAAGATATATAAAGTATGAAAACGGTAAGTAGTGCAAGTATAGTATAAAATATATGGATATTAATTTCATTATAAACATTGTGGAACATTGATGAAAAATGTGAATGGAAGTGGCGACACAAAACAACAACAAACTTTTGCCGAGCCAATGGAGAGTTTCATCAGCAGCACGGGGTACAAACCACCAATGAGCGCTCAGCTTGAGATACCGGCGAGTCGAGAGAGTGAATTATATCTGCATTTTCTCTTTTGAGAAACCCCCACCCCCCATTTTGCCTATGCTGAATGCTGAAAACTCTTTGTTTAAAACGAATTGGCCATCGCAATGTGTGGAGTAAGTCTCCCAAGGCTGATGGTGGTCACATTCCAAAGCTCTCCCCCCTCCTGTGATCTCCCAACCCCCAGTCTGTATGTTTGTGTTTGCATATTTTAAACTGTCGCACTTTCAGTTTTTCTATCGCGCATTGCCGGTATGAAAGGGTCTGTGCCGGAAATATCAAACAATTAATAAAAGTGAAAAACAATGAACAAGACTTAACGATGGAGATATTTCAGGGTCATAAGTTTTGATCATTCAAAAAAATGCAATTTATTTGAAAGTTCAAGTTTTTATCCTGAACTTTGAAAAATATTATGATTTATTCAAAATAAAAATAAGTATTTGAAATCATTTTTCAGGTTGAGTATCATTTTGATTCAGTTCAGCAATTTTTTTCGAATAAAATATTTATTTTCAGATTTCACTTTTATACATATTTTGATATTTGAATCCTTATTTTTTTCAGTTGCAGATTTTTCGTTTTCAGATTCAAAACAATTATTTTTTCAGTTTCAAATCTTGTTTTTTCAGGTTTCACATTTATTTTCACCTTCAGATCGTTTTTCACTTTCAGACCTTTTTTTCGCTTTCAGATCTTTTTTTTCGCTTTCAGACTTTTTGGCCCTGATGTTGCGTGGGGGGGCGGGGCTTAGCAAAGAGTAGTTTGGCATCCTGAGTGGCAGGCCTCCCTTCTGTCATACGTAATTTCACATTCTAGCAGTTTATTGCGCTTATATCTTGATTGTTGCCAACTACGATGCTCAACAGCTCGCTTAACGGAACTTTGATGCTGGTATCAGTTTTATTTCCTACCTATCACGGGAGTATCGTGTATAGAAAGTATTGAGTTATATGTCTCGCGCTACCTAACATCCATGAAGGCAACATGACAGAAGAAGGCCTGTCACTCAGGATGCCAAACTACTCTTTGCTAAACCCGCCCCCCCCAAGCAACATCAGGGTCAAAAGTTTGAAAGCGAAAAAAAAGATCTGAAAGCGAAAAACGATCTGAAGGTGAAAAGCAATGTGAAACCTGAAAAAACAAGATTTGAAACTGAAAAAATTATTGTTTTGAATCTGAAAACAATAAAAAATGTAACTGAAAAAAATAAGGATTCAAATATCAAAATATGTAGGCTATAAAAGTGAAATCTGAAAATAAATATTTTATTTAAAAAAATTGCTGAACTGAATGTAAATTAATATTCAACCTGAAAAATGATTTCAAATACTTATTTTTATTTTGAATACATCATTGTATTTTTCAAAGTTCTGCCTAAAAACTTGAACTTTCAAATAAATTGTATTTTTTTGAATTATTAAAACTTATGACCCTGAAATAGCTCAATATTAACGTATTAATAATAATTAATTATATTTATTCCGTTTGGATGGAGGATTTTTCGACTTTGTTTAGAGAAGTGATCTTCTCTGCAGCAGAGCGCTGTCAGACCGGACCTAACCCTGAAAAGTATTATCATCTGAAATGAATCATTATGTTATTCATATTAAATACATATAAGTATTTTTACAACTTGTATTTAGAAATACTCTGTTGTAATTATTGATGCATAAATGTGTTCATCCATCCAATGGCATCTGCTATAATGGGGTTAATGTATGATATTACTTAGTAATACAATACATTATAATATATGATATGATAATTATATTTTAGTTTTATTCATTTCTTATTTCATAGTTTCTCATTATTATAATTTTTATCGCTCATCTTATTTTTTATTTTATTAATCTGTGTGAATCTGTGCTTTCCTGTTTTTCACCCTTACCCTGTTGCTGTTTGAACTACTGAATTTCCCCACGGGGATTAATAAAGGTCCATCTTATCTTATCTTAATGTATAAATGTATTTAGTTCAATCTACTGTACTGTGTAAAAACACCCCAACAATATTACAAAAAATATACTGCATAAAGCAAGCTATATACTTTATTTGATCTAAAATATTGATGTTTTTTCATTATAGTAGCCTGTGAAAACCATAACAAATAAGTGATTAAATGCTACAGTATTCAGCAAACACAACTGCAGAGCTGCAAACATTGCAAACAGACTAAGTTCTACAACACTCAGTTGTCTGTGTATTTGTGAATGAAGCGCCATCTCATGGTTAAATCCTGTAATTGAACAAATGGGGAAATTTGGCAACGCCCTCTTCACTCAAAAAAATGATTTGTTAAACCAACATGATTTAATTACGTGACAAAATTCCACGCAATTACATTATGTTACTCTAATTTAAATGAAATATGTACATAATACATGATTCACTGTTGTTAACCCAACACATGTTTATCTCATTCATCCAATGTAAAATTAATACTTCAGGTTGATATATTTTACTTTAGCTTAACTAACATGTGTTTACCATGTTAGTTCTATTTAATCCAATTGCATGGAATTTTGTCACATAATTATAATATGCTGATAACACTAAATGTAGTCTAACAGAAACATTAAGTCACAGAAACACAATTGTCAAAAATGTACTTCAAATGTTATCAAAAATGTCATTCAAAGGGTATCAGACATTTTCCTTAAAATAGCAAATGTCTGAAAACATTAGACATAACTCAAAACTCAAAAACATTCCTAACAGAGAGCAAATTACCCTACAAGCCAATTGTCAGGCTCATCACAGTAATACTAAAATAAAAAAATACATCCTTAGACTGTATGAGCTCTTTCTTACTAACCCTAACCTAGAAACATACATGTCACTGTTTCATTCCTCCTCAAATGTGTATTTATATGAATGAAATATTCCTTCTCTGTTGCAATTGAATTACATGCACACAACTGACAGTGAAATGTGGATAATTCTATACGCTGCTTTGATGTTTGTTTGGCATGGACTCTGTAAATGTGACTTAAAAGATTGTTCCAAGTCTTAAATGTGCATGGACAAGTGGCTGAGGCGCATGGATATCGAAAATTACGACCATAATGGCCGTGTCTTAGTTTGAAATGCTTCAACAACAGGCGCCTAGAAGACACTGACATACCACAATCTTTGCAGTTCCACATGTACTGTTGTAATCTGAAAATCAAAGAAAATATTTGTATTATTATATGTTATGGCAACCACCCAAACATAGCCTATATGCAGTGGTGTAGTCCAGGGTATACGCAGGTATACGGCGTATACCCACTTATTTTTCAGACAGCATGGCGTATACCCACTTCTCAATCACCGCTGGTGCGCATTATTTAGTAGTGGCTCAATGTCATTTCATAGTACTGTGAAGACTCATGACACAAACCTACTCTGCCTCATATTGGCTAACTCTATGCCTTCGCTGGTTAGATTGGTCAGGTTTTCAGCGCGAGAACTGATGAAAAATCAATCAGAGGCAGAGTAGGGCGGGTCTTAATAAGGGAAAAAAACTGCATATAGACAAATGTTAATTTACTTTCAACTATTTGCCATTACAAAAATTGTATGAACTGTTAAAATGAAGCGAGCCATTCAGACTAACATTTCCTTTTACAATAAACGTCCTTGTGGAACTACATCGGCCAGCAGCTCAGCTACAGATAGTGAGGCTAGAACACCGGAGCTGTTAGCTGATAGCCCTGTTATCATCAGCCCTGACATCAGCCCAACACCTGCGCTCCCTCCGTCCCCCTCATCCGTTGAAGAGGATGCTGACAGGGAAGGAGATGAAGACGACAATAACGGTGGGTCTCACTTCTATATTTTAAGATTTTTGTAACAAATCGTAGCTAGGTAGTCATATATACTAACATAAAAGTAGTAATAGCATTATTTTCGTTAATAGTTGGTTTCAACTTTTAAATTGAGTATTTCTGATTCTAGTGGCGCTAGTTAGCTATTATAGCTTCATGGCAATGAGCACAGCACACCTTAGTGAGACAGAAAGACATTTGGAAAATACATCCATTATTTGCTGCAATCCATATTTATTACTCTGAACTTTATTGTGTCCCTTATGCTAAGTGTCTGCCCCAACTTTATTTTCCCGACATTTACATTTATCTTGTACACAAAATCCATCCCCATACACCAGAGATAGCCTGAAGGCTTTTCAAGAGCATAGCTAGGTACCACGCAATCTGAAGAACGTTAGCACTTAGCTAACGTTAGCTAACATAATGCTAAGATCATCGTGTGTTTGGTGACGTGACACAGCTATCTGCTTAATTGTAACATTAGCTGTGGCAACTGAAGATTAGTGTTTTGGATTGTCAGCGTTTTCCTGTCAAATGGAGATAAAAAATTAGCTAGCTAGCACTAGCAGCTACATAATTTGAGGTCAAATGTAGCTAGTGCTAATTTATAGGAGACTGCACAATCTGAGGGTAGATGTTGGCTGCCAGTGGTCTCTTCTAATTAAAGACAGCCATTTATCCCGCCGATCTACCTCTTTTAGGATTGAATAAAGTCTTATATCTGTGTTACTTTGGCGACTGTTGTTTCAGCCAACAGCTTAAAAATAGCAAGGGCATTTTGACCTTGTGCGACGCACAGCCAGATTTGGGCATAGCGACGCTACGTGGAATCCACGAATTTGGATACATTATGAAAACGGGTACTTTTATTTTGAAGGCAGGATGTGGTAGGAAGTAAAAGACGTATATGACGGTAAAAGTTTAAAAGTGCGTCTTCCTCACGAAAGGAAACGTGCTGTTGTTTACCAAGGACCTGGTTGAAAAGGGCACAAGGTTTGTCTGTGTTTAGGTCTAATTTGTGTGCAACATTGAGTCACGTCATAACGCCTTTTCTTAGAAGAGTTTTCACACTTTGTATTGACACAGCCATGGATAAAGCTACAGCTAGGCCCTGTGTAATTGACTATTTGACTATTTGGGGGCTAAAATGAAAAAATCTAATAATGCAGATTATGAAGGTGACAACTTTACACTTTTGAATAGGTTACGGTCATTGTTCCCCTTTTATAGCCTATAATTCAATCACTTTTGTTGTTCTTCCCTTAGACATCAATAATGACTGGCCTGACCTGTGGACTGTCAATCAAAAAGAGGATTTTAAATCCAAGAACCCCTGGTTGGGATCCAAAAACAAAAAACTTGGTAAGTTTAGGTATCTTGTTAGTTTAGGTAGCTTCTGAAACAGTGGACACACATTAATATTGTGTGCGTGTGTGTGTGTGTGTCCTTTTATGTATATGGGAAAAATAGACCATGCACACATACAGCTGTAGTTACATTGTATGTTTATGCTTCACAGGATGTCTGGTTTGTAGCAGTGTGAACTCCATTGGGATCAACAAGGAGCAAGGTGTATCACTCTCAAGAGAATGGATGAACTTTGAAATTCAAGTGTCTTCTCAGGGAAGTAGAGAAACAAGTCTGTCAGTCTTGAGAAATAAGATCAGGAAACATGCTTTGTCCAAGGCACACTCTCAGGCTGTGAAGGTGGCAGAACAACAAAAAGAATCGGCCATTGAGAATGCAGTGGAGGTTATGACTGAGTCCTACAAGAAGGAAACTGATGCTGTGTTCCGAACAGCCTACCATTTGGCCAAAAAGAACAGACCCTTTTCTGACCATGAGAGCCTCATTGAGCTGCAGGAACTGAATGGTGTTAAGATGGGCTCAATACTTCATTCACGTTACAGTGCAACACAAATCATACAACATGTTGCCAGTGAGATGCAGAGCAAAATTGTGAGTAACATAATAGCATCATCCACGAAGTTAGCTGTCCTTATTGACGAGGCCTCTTCTTTAAGTCACAAACCTGTCATGACAGTTTCTATAAAAGCGTCAATTGAAGGAGCAAGCCCTGAGTTCATATTCCTTGATCAAGTTGAATTAGACAATCAGAGAGCAGATGGCATAGCACAGGCTTTACTCACCTGTTTAATGAAGGCTGGCTTTACAGAAGAGTGGCTTCTTGAAAACTGGGTAACATTTGTGTCTGATGGAGCCAGTGTCATGCTAGGAAAGAAGTCAGGAGTAGCAACCAGGTTGACCTCGAGATTCCCAAGGCTCTTTGTGTTGCACTGTATGAACCATAGGCTGGAACTAGCTGTGTCAAATGCTGTTGATGAGGTGACGGGTGTCAACCACTTTAAAATATTTATGCAGAAGCTATATTCACTTTATAGTATGTCGAACAAAAATGAGCGTGAACTCAAAGATGCAGCAGCTGAAGTAGGCTCACAACTTCTTCGCATTGGCAGAGTTTTAGATGTACGCTGGGTGGACAGTAGCTTTCGTACTGTTCGTGCTGTGTGGACATCCCTGGGAGGTCTTGTGCAGCACTTTAAGAATGCGTCTTCCGATGAGATGAGGTCCACCAAAGAGAAACAAATGTACAGAGGTTTATTATACCGTCTTCAAAGTCCTGAATTTATCTGTGACCTTGGGCTCATGTATGACACTCTCCATGAACTAAGTGTCCTGTCACTGGAGCTTCAAGCTCATTCTATAACTCTCCTCAGAGCAGAGCATCTGCTGAAACGCTCAATCAGAGTGATACAGTCTTTCAAAGAGAGTCCAGGTGAAAAATACTGTGAGGCTTTAGAGGCAAAAGAGGCTGGGGAGTATCGCTCTATAGCTCTAGTAGGAAATGCAAAGCTGAAGTCAATCAATCCAGGCCAGTTCTTACAAAGCCTTGTGAACAATCTTGAGCAACGCTTGTCTTTCGAAGATGCGGTCATCAAGGACTTCAGCATCCTTGATCAGAGTAAATGGCCATCAAACCCCAGCATTCGCCATGGTGAAGACCAGGTTAAGCGACTGTGCAAGCGATTTCACTTGTGCACAGACCAAGCACTGAATGGGATGCGAGACCTACTGGAAGAGCCCAATAGTGAGCCCAAGGACCTAAAACCACTCATGAACTGTATGAAGACATTCCCTGTCAGCACAGCAGAGTGTGAGAGGAACTTTAGCCTTATGAACAATATAAGCTCAGACAAAAGGGCTGTACTACTGATCTCAAACATATCAAACTTGATGATGATTAATATCAACGGCCCCCCTACTTCTATGTTTGATCCTCAAAAGTATATGAGGACCTGGTTGAAGAGACACCGTGCTGCCACTTCTATGCGTTCAAGCCAATGCGGTGTGAAAACTCCTGCAGAAAGCAAGTCTGTCTGGAAAATACTGTAATATGAGCACTTACTTAGAAACCCAGCAGTGGGTTGAGAGAGTCACTTTGGTTTTCATGGATATGTTGTAAAATGTATATATTTTTGTTCATTGTTAACTATATATTGTTGTTTTGTAACATATCGTTTTGAATTTATTGTTGAATTATTTGAATGATGATATTCAACATTTGTGGTGATATTTATTTATATATATATATATATATATATATATGTATATATATATATATATATATACACTATATTGCCAAAAGTATTGGGTCACCTGCCTTGATGTGCATATGAACTTAAGTGACATCCCATTCTTAATCCATAGGGTTTCATATGACGTCGGTCCACCCTTTGCATCTATAACAGCTTCAACTCTTATGGGAAGGCTTTCCACCAGGTTTAGGAGTGTGTTTATGGAAATATTTGACCATTCTTCCAGAAGCGGCAACTGAAGTTGGATGAAGAGACTGGCTCTCAGGCTGTGCTCCTAATTCATCCCAAGGGTGTTCTATTGGTTTGAGGTCAGGACTCTGTGCAGGCCAGTCAAGTTCATCCACACCAAACTCTGTCATCCATGTCTTTATGGACCTTGCTTTGTGCACTGGTGCACGGTCATGTTGGAACATGAAGGGGCCATTCCCAAACTGTTTTCAAAGTTGGGAGTATGGAATTGTCCAAAATCTCTTGGTTAAATTACCTCACAAATGCGCTTCTGGAAGAATGGTCAAAAATTCCCATAAACACACTCCTAAACCTTGTGGAACGCTCTGCTTATTTATATAACAAATAATTCACTCATGAGAAGGAACGACAGATGTCCCGTAATGTAGTGGAGTAAAAGTAAGATATTTTACTTTGAAATATAGTGGAGTAAAAGTAAAAAGTCCCCCAAAATGGAAATACTTAAGTAAAGTACGGATACTTCAAAAAAGTACTTAAGTACAGTAACGAATTACATTTACTTCGTTACTGTCCACCACTGTGTGTAAGTAATACTGAGTAACTATACTGGGTTAATATTTTTGGGGTGAACTAAATAGAGTATGTAACTATAAAACAGGGCGATAATCCTTTGCACTATGGGCTGCTTAAAAAAAATTGCAAAACTAAGAGTATACCCACTTCTCCAGGGACCACTACACCACTGCCTATATGCGCCTATATGTTTTAGTAATTTACTGATGTAAATCAAGCAAGGTCAAGCAGTTCTTAAGATTACAATGTGCTAAAACTTCAAACTTGATAAAAAAAAAAAAAGAAGCTGATTACTTACCACCAGTAAGAAGGGGTTGCCCTGCTGCCAGCAATGTCAATGTGTTTGTTCCCAGGACACCTGTGAATAACAGACATGGTTAGGTTAATCTGCAGTAGCATGCCAACTCCAAGTGCAATATAATTTGGGCTTGAAACTATTGTTTGAATTGCTAGACTAAATTAGTATGTAAATGCCGAATGTGAATTATGTTTAAATGTTGAAGTTAAATGCATCCATCTGGTGCACTTTGAGAGCAAAATCAACACCCATGTGAAACAGTACTGTAAACCAGTGGCCGCGTTAACCGAATATTCTTCTGTGAGTTTTTGCTTTACGCTGTGTCCGCTCCCGCGAGGTGCAGTGGGCATGCATAACACGGCGCTACAGTTCACGGGCCCGAATCTTCCCCCCCCCCGTTGTACAGACCGACGGGTAATAATGGATTTTGACGGAAATGTTAAGATCCAGCGAAAAAGTCTAGCGCCACCTGTAAACAGATGTACTTTTTCTTTATGTATCTTACTAAGTTGTTTGTTGCTCTTTCCTGGCTGCTAGTTCAGTGAGTTTTGGTCGCACAGTGTCGCTTCTGAAGTGCCGCTCCGGCAGCACTACACCCATGCATTCCAGTAGTTATTGCTCCACTAGCCCTTACATAAATCTAGTGTTGTATTATTATTTCTAATTGATATAACGTGCAGGCACTATGACTTCTTTTGATTTGGATCAAAAATGGAAATATGGCGTTTTAGAGTGCATGGCAGCAAGGCACCGTGCACGATATGCCAAGAAGCTAGCTAGCTAGCCGCTAGTTGTGAAACACTTTAACATCAATTTAGCTGACTTCACGGGTCAATATTCACGGTAGGTGTATGATATTAACTCATACCAACGATGTTTCATATTTTTAGACTTCGTCAATACATTAATTAATCTAGATAGGACTACTTACCACATGCATGGGGGTCGTCTCCCTCGTGTGTGCTGCGGTCTTCCTCCGTGGTGTGCCTCGCGATAGATTACGACGTCATGCGTCTCAAACTAGCAGGTGTCATTAAACCAATGCATTCCATTCACGTCAGGTCAAACTAAGTGAATCTTGCTAATTTAAAAGCAATGCTTTTTAGCTGGTATAATTAAATCCAATTATGTTTCACCCCTTGCATCAACGTAAACAAATCATGTTAATTTAAAATCACATAGTTATATGTTGGTTCTATTAGATATAAATATGTTCAGTTCAAAACATATATATTTTTCATTAAACAAACTCAAAATAGATAGACTGGAGTAACTCAGACCTATAATCGTTTTTTTGAGTGTAGCAATTTGGCAACACCCCCAGCCACTGGGATCCACTGGGCTTTTGACTGGGACACACCCATGTGAGTCCTATCTGGAGTGCTACATCTGTAGTTGAGCTAATGAGGTGCCTAGAGTTCAAAGGCTTGCACTGTTCTGAATGAGAGATGAACCTCTTACATGTGAACGTTTTGTGGAAGAACCGTAACAGATATCTGTGAAAGTTCAAAACGTGAAGCATGTCAAGGAAGTTGGGTATCTGAAGTGTAATTTTTGTGTACTTTCGCGTTAATAATGTGGCCTTTTTGGCAGTTTAACTAAAGGTGTGCGGCTGCTGCTGTGAGGAAATATCTGCCTGAAATTCTAATGGGCTTTAATGTAGACATGTTGAACGTTTTTGTCACTTCATGCCCTCAAGAGGCACTTTGTTTAATTATTTTTGCTTAATTATTTGTCATTTTTCAAGCTACGGGATGTTTTCCTACGTTTGTCATGAAAAATTATGTCTCAGGAATGTAGGGTTTGGGAATTATGGCAGTTTTAAAAAAAATCTATGAAGGCAAATTTCAAACTGTCCTCCACTTTAACTCTGACATCAGGCACTCTGCCTTAACGAGCTGCGCAATGTAAAAGTGAAAATGTTAAAAATGTGATGAATTATGGGATGTGTTACGTTCCCTATTGGGCTAGGGGAGCCAAAGGGGAAATAACACGACCAGAGTGGTATTGGTAATCATTATAGGTGGTTTTATTACACCAAGAGAGAACTTAACAAGGAAGTTTATAAACACAACAAAACCCTCCCGTTACACGGGGTACAAATGGTGACTCAAGAAGCTGCACACACACAGTTGCAGCTGGTCTACAGGTGCTAATCACCTGGGTCTAAGCTAATATGGTTTGCAACGATAACAGCTGGTCAACAGGTGCTACTCACCTGGGTCTAAGCTAATGCTTGTTAAACAGATCACAACAGCTGGTCAACAGGTGCTACTCACCTGGGTCTAAGCTAATACGGGTTAAACAGATCACAACGTTACACAATACGAAGGTACAACACTCTACTCTCACTCGGCTAAGTATCTGCGGATTACAGGGGGAGCTAACAGTATAACACACACAAGCAGTATCGCAATGCTAGAGGCGTCTGTCTCCCAACACAGAGCCTCCCGAATGATCTCCGTTCCCAGCCTTTGTACTCCTCCCCCCGGGGAATGTGCCGGAGAGGGCGGGGATTGGATAACTTCTCATCCAATCACCTCTTCGGATGCAGCGAGGGCAGGACGTCGGCGGCTGTAACAGGATGTATCTCTGGAATTATGAAAGTTATGAATGAGAAAAGTAATAGCCATCGATTCCCGATTGAGCTGAACGTTTTGATGTTTGAACGGAGTTTCTGCGATGTTCAATGCGGGAGAAGAAGCGCGGCAAAATAAGTCGGCGGAATAATAAACTTTTCGTGCGTAGAAGAACATTTAGTTGGAATGCTGTTAACAGCATTCCCACTAAAATATATACATATGTACAGATGTACTTGGCAAATGAATAATAATGATAATATGCATAATTGCATATAAACATTGTGGACACTTATTTTCAAGTGACTTTTTTTACATTCATATGTTCACGCTGTGGTTTGGAACTGCTTTTGAATATTATTAGGCATTTTGTTTTGGAAAATGTTGTGCATAATCAGTACTGTTTTAAGCTGTAGCCTACTATGTCAACACATTTTAATAGATTGAGTTTTTTTTAAATATGGGAGTTGTGTGTTCATATTTACCAACACCACAGACTATTCGTAATACTTTTTTTTGGGATGTTATTATTTTTTATAGATTTGTTGAGTACGTGTTTCCCCATATTTCGGAGCAGTAGTAAAGGTAAGGGAGAAATAGACTGTTATAAAGAGTATTTTTTCTTCAAGAATGTTCTTAGTATGATACAAAATACCTGTTGTTTTTGACAGTTTAGTCTGTACAACATTTATATGGTGCTTCCAATTGAGTTTTTCGTCAACAAGCAGTCCTAAAAATGTACATGCACCAACTTTTTCTATCTCTGTATTGCAAATCCGTATAATGCAGTCATTACTACTCTCAGACGTTGTATTGACTAACATGTAATTTGTTTTGGCCACAATGAGGGATAATTTATTAACTGCAAACCAGTTACATAGTATTTCTAATTCTGCATTCACAATTTTAACAAGATCGCCAAGATTATGATGGGGCAGAGAATTCAAAGTTCAGGTTCAGCCTCAATATATTTGGGGAGAATTAAAATGAGCCGTCTTGAGACAGCCAAGCCCCCTCCTGTGTTCGGTGAAGCATTATATGCTTAAAAATCCAATGTAGGATATAAACACAACTAAACTGCAATGATAGCAAAGCTGTGGCTTGTGTTTTTGGGGTAATAAAGTCAAAATCCTCGTTGGGCTGTCAGCCAATGAGAGACGTCTGAGGAAGATGAGAAATGTAAATTAAACATTGTTGAGAAAATGCTGCATCTCTTGCATTTATTGACGTAGAGGAGACTTATTGTTTACCTTTTTAATATCATTTTTTGTAATTTTCAATTGCTTGGTTTTCGTGAAATTAGCCTGTTTTCCTATTAAAGTGTAACAGATTGATGCATCTCCACAGATCATCTTAAAGGCTTCGGAATCCCCCCATTGTAGTTAAAAAAAACTGTAAAAACGAGGGCCCCCAAACAGCATCTTGCATAGGGCCCCCAAAAAGCTAGAAACGGCCCTGATTATGCATCAGAATCAGAATACCTTTATTCGTCCCACAGAGGGGATTTGTATTTCTAAAGCAAGAAAAGAGCCAAAGACAGCTTAATATTAACCAAGAAGCATGCATACAAAATATTAAAAGGTAACAACAATTGTGCTTTGCTCCTTTATACGTAGATCCGCCATTGGTGATTTTTTGGTTCCATTTTGAACTTTAGTTTTGTGCGGTTTCTTATATTGATTTACTTTTGTTTACATTGTTGTTTTTTCTTAATTTCTCAAGCGTATTAGTGTTTTCATTATTTGTTTGCTGAATTTCATGAACTGACATAGATAGATTTGTCATTGTACAGGTACAACTAAATTACAATGAACTCAAGGTGCCAACACGCCACAACAAGACAATATGAAAACAACAAGACAATATAAAAACAACAAGACAATATAAAAACAAGAAATGGGACTTAAATAGACATGATAGGGAATATGCACATACAGTTGCAAGAAAACCCTTTGAACCCTTTGGAACTACCTGGATTTCTGCATAAATTGGTCATAAAATGTGTTCTGATCTTCATCTAAGTCAAAACAATAGTCAAACAGAGTCTGCTTAAGCTAAAACCACACAAACAATTATATGTTTTTATTGAACACACCATGTAAACATTCACAGTGCAGGGTGGAAAAAGTATGTGAACCCTTGGATTTAATAACCGGTTGACCCTCCTTTGGCAGCAATAACCTCAACCAAACGTTTTCTATAGTTGCATATCAGACCTGCACAACGGTCAGGAGGAATTTTGGACCATTCCTCTTTACAAAACTGTTTGAATTCAGCAATATTCTTGGGATGTCTGGTGTGAATGGCTCTCTTGAGGTCATGCCACAGCATCTCAATTGGGTTGAGGTCAGGACTCTGACTGGGCCACTCCAGAAGGCGTATTTACTTCTGTTGAAGCCATTCTGTTGTTGATTTACTTCTGTGCTTTGGGTCGTTGTCCTGTTGCATCACCCATCTTCTGTTGAGCTTCAATTGGTGGATAGATGGCCTTAAGTTCTCCAGCAAAATGTCTTGATAAACCTGAGAATTCATTTTTCCGTCGATGATGGCAATCTGTCCAGGCCCTAAGGCAGCAAAGCAGCCCCAAACCATGATGCTCCCTCCACCATACTTCACAGTTGGGATGAGGTTTTGATCTTGGTGTGCTGTGCCTTTTTTTTTTCCACACATAGCGTTGTGTGTTCCTTCCAAACAACTCAACTTTGGTTTCATCTGTCCAAAGAATATTTTGCCAGTAGTGCTGTGGAACATCCAGGTGCTCTTTTGCAAACTTCAAACATGCAGCAAGGTTTTTTCTGGACAGCAGTGGCTTCCTCCGTGGTGTCCTCCCATGAACTTCATTCTTGTTCAGTGTTTTACGTATCGTAGATTCGTCAACAGAGATGTTCGCATGTGCCAGAGATTTCTTTAAGTCTCTAGCTGACACTCTAGGATTCTTCTTCACCTCATTGAGCATTCTGCGCTGTGCTCTTGCAGTCATCTTTACAGGACGGCCACTCCTAGGGAGAGTAGCAACAGTGCTGAACTTTCTCCATTTATAGACAATTTGTCTTACTGTGGACTGATGAACATCAAGGCTTTTAGAGATACTTTTGTAACCATTTCCAGCTTTATGCAAGTCAACAATTCTTAATCGTAGGTCTTCTGAGAGCTCTTTTGTGCGAGGCATGGTTCACATCTGGCAATGCTTCTTAAGAATAGCAAATTCAAAACTGGTGTGTATTTTTTATAGGGCAGGGCAGCTTTAACCAACATCTCCAATCTCGTCTCATTGATTGGACTCCAGGTTGGCTGACTCCTGACTCCAATTAGCTCTTGAAGACGTCTTTAGCCTAGGGGTTCACATACTTTTTCCACCCTGCACTGTAAATGTTTACATGGTGTGTTCAATAAAAACATGAGAACTATAATTGTTTGTGTGGTATTAGTTTAAGCAGACTGTGTTTGTCTATTGTTGTGACTTAGATGAAGATCAGAACACATTTTACGACCAACTTATGCAGAAATCCAGGTAATTCCAAAATCCAGGTAATTCCAAAGGGTTCACAGTTCACTCACTTTTTCATGCAACTGTAAATAAATAATAAATTAAATTGCACGATTCCCCTCGTATTGCACGGAAGGCTTATACAATTTCAATATTAGCAGCGTTTAGTGCACATATGGCCCTGGGGAAAAAACTGAATTTGAGTCTGTTTGTCCGGGAAGACATGGTACGGAAGCGCCTGCCGGAGCGCAGCCATACACAGTGCTTATTACCCGGGTGGTGTGGATCCTTGAGGATTTTGACTGCCTTCTTAAGGCAACGAGAGCTGTACAGTACCTCCAAGGAGGGGAGGGGGCAACCAATGATCTTCTGGGCCGAGTTGATGACCCTTTGGAGCGCACCCCTCTCTGCGACCGTGCAGCTGAGGAACCACACGCAGATGCAGTAGGTGAGGATGCTTTCCACGGCGCAGCAATAGAACACACATACTATTGTTTCTTGTGTTCTTATGAGGAATTCAGCAACCCTGATGTGAGCGGACATCATTGTTGTTATAGACTTGAAACCATTCAATAGTACTTTTGTATCAGATGAATTTATAAGAAATAATAATTTTTTTTAAGGTTAAACTACTGATCTTAAGTAATGTATTGGAGTATTACATTGTTCTGATTAGTAAATAAATATCATACTCTTTGGAGAAAATCCTTGTCTTTAGCTTTTGTTGACTGCCAATTGTATAGTTTTAATCAAATCTGCTTTTCTTGTTGGAGTAATTCGGCAGCGTTAAAGGGAAGTTTTGGTCCCTAGTAAAACAGCAAATGATACCCCTGTGGTCATCTGTAGGTCTCATGTAGTTTGGAGAACTTGTAAGGAACCCTAAAGGCTCCAAATGATTGGGTGAAAGCCTTCTCATTGAAATAACGGTTGCTGTAGCAACAATGGTTACAAGTTCCACAAACAAACAGTCGGTGTTATGTCTGGTTATCCAGATGCACATATATGCACAAATGAATACATTTAATAACTTCAGGTTTGCTATTATCAGTCTTTGATTTTCTGCACTGTTATGTATCACCAAAGTGTTGGAAAGAAAAGCCTGGGATAATATCTGCCTGCTGTGTGGATAAGACCTCCTACGCCATAGGGCTGTTTAGATTTGATGATCTTTTTATGTGCCAAATTAATTCCTGAAATGAATATCTCGGGGCCATCCAAAAGGTTTGCTCTCATAATTAAGCAGCACTTCCTAATACCATCGCCACAAAGCTTGGGGGCATCTGCTTTAAAGTCTTGAGAGGCCTTTTATCTAACTATTTCTTTGCCTTTGGGGTTATTGATCTGACATCATTTGGCGCCACATCAGATGACAGATGGAGAAGTCAGGAAGCTCACAGGAAGGTGAGTAATTGGGGAGGACTCCATGGTCACCTGCATTTGTTCAGGTCGTTAACTTTGTTAGTTAAAGACCCTTGATGTTAAACAGCGTTGAGGGAGGGCCCGACATTCACGCTCCATATAGTCAGAGAACAGGGCACTCAACCCATATTTAGTCTGACCAAGCATGAAGACAAACTTTTTGTCATTCTCCCTTTCATCTTTGTTTGTTGTTGTTTGTTCATCATTTAGATGTAGATGGTAGTGTATTGTGCTCGGCAATGAGCCTGTTTCAAACTCCCATTGTGCTTTCTTCCCGAGCCGCTGGGAGTAGAGGTCCTCCATGGATGGCAGCTCTGTCCTGTTGATGTGCTGTGCAGTTTTCACCACCCTCTGTAAAGCCTTACGGTTTAGGGCAACACAGTCTCACTCCCTGATAGTCCAATAGCGACGCTTGGTCAAGGTCCTTTGGCGTGCAGTTATGACACACCGAGTCTCCTTCAGCTTCATAAAAAGACGCAAAGAGCTTTCAACTGATTGCAATGTATTCCCATCGGCGGCGGTATTTGACGCTCAGGGAAGCACCGCATTGGTCCATGTCGGCGGCAGTTAAAGGTCGATTGATTTTGCAGTGATATCTGCACTACTCATCAACTCAAAAACACCAGATTATCCTTTTTAATTACACAACATTGATTGGTTTAAATTGTGTACAATGGTTTTGTGTTCTTCCCCTTCGACTCTGAGAAACAAATAGTTGTATCGGAGTTTAGGATGGCCGAAGACACTACACTACCCATAATCCTCAGCTATCGTTTGAGACTGCACCATGCGCTTTGCTTGACAAACCCCGTGATTAGTCCTCAAGCTCTGTGATTGGTTGACCTCCGACTGTATTCCATATGAAAAAAAAGTTTCGTAAAAGATAAAATCATACTTTATTCAGCTAGTGCTTGCTTTACTCTTGCTGATGACTTACTCTGAAAGTCATCACATAAATGCATTGTAATAAATGGTTCGGCTGCATTGAATATTACACATCTGGCTTAGTTCTTTATTTGTCTACAGAGATTGGGCCTCAGAATAGACCGGAAACTATTCTTTTACCGTTCGGTTTTAATTTCGCAATAAAGTTAATAGTAATTTTTTGTCTGATATTATTTTTTTTATTAACTAGACAGCTGGGTCGTGTTAAGACCATATTTTCTGTGTTGCTGTGGGTTTTTCCCATCGCTTTTGTGTTACAATTATCAAAACAATATATGTGTGGTCGTCTGTGGATAACAAAATATATCCGTCGTAAACTAAACTGGAAACAGCAGCATATTTTATTTTGTTAACACTGTAAACTTTACAGCTTTTTAACCCGAACCACCTACTGCTTAAAGCACATTATTACACGTTTAGATTAATTGCGATGCAGGTAGATTGTGTTGCTTTTTAATGACTTTTTTTAAATGCCTCTTTCTTAATGTCTTTCATGTTTTTTCAGCCTGTCCTCCTACAAAAAACGACCATATAGGCCGATTTTTCATGCCCTTATTACAAGCCAGAGACACGTTTTTAAAGTGTATGTTGTTTCAAAAACAACATGCTCCCGGCCCGTTGCAAACGCTCCGGAGGGACGTTTATTCACAATAAGAAATAACAATTTCCATAGACCCCCATGTTAAAATGCCCAACTTTACAGCAGAAAAAAACATGTTTCTACCCATGGATGCAATAAATATTATTATCGATATAGTTAGATTCCACCTTCATGATTATGAATCTGTGAGTGAATTGTTTTCTAACACGACCCTTTTATTTATATTAGGTCTTAACGTTTTTGCATAAATTAGGGCGTGGTCACTTTGATGGACATGTATATGCCTCACTGTCAGCTAACAGCAACTTGTCCACTCTGCTAGGCTACAACCATAGAGGCTACAACGTTAGTTATTCATAGTACTGTACTTGACCCTTTAGCTTTAGCCGTGTTCGTGGTGATTGTGCCTTTTAGGGAATATTGTTACAAATACCAGACAATTAAAATGTCGTGCTGTGCGCTTGAATGTACTAACAGAACTTCCAAGAAGTCTAAAATGATAATATTATACATGTTAATCCCGTTCGCAGGTGTTTGTGTGCTTGGCAGCTTAGCTTGTTACTTATTAGCCAGCTAAGGACGTAACCCTTTATACATACATATACATTTTAGTTTATGATTCAGCCTTGGGTAAGACTTTTATAGTCTATGGCTATGACGCCCATAATGCTAAACGGGAGCAAATGTTAATAGGGGACCCAATTATCCCAGTGGTGGCCGCCGGAGCTAACAGAGCCACAGGGGGCTAGCTCCAGCCGGCGTCCCAGAGCTAGCCCACTGCGGCTCCGTTAGGTCCGGGCGATGGAGTCCGTCGTTATAACTTGAGATCAAGGAATGCTGCAAAACGCAGACTTGGTACGCCTGCTGTAGTATTAGCTAAATAACTTATGTTGAACAAGGCTTATTAAGCTGAACATCGCCACAATTGTTCTGCTATGTATATCGGTACTTCTTTTCTTAACGTGTGAATGACAAGCATTAAGAATAACAAAATATAGCTAATTCTCTTGCAGATTGTCTCATTTGATTATGAATGTAACGTTTATATATGGGAACTACACTGTTAGCATTAACTTGGTATGCATGTATTTCATGTTAGCTTAGCTTCTTAGCCTTAGCTAGCTCTGTTTACTTCCAGTTTGGAGGCAGCAGGTCCAGCCTCGGCTCCGCCTCTTTGCCCTTATTTGGAGCAGGCGGGATTAGACTCTGACGTCGCTATCGAGCCGTTAGTGGCCGACTCCGCCTACTTAGGGCTTCTCGGCAACTCTGCAGAATCTTATGGGTGACGTCACGGACAATACGTCCATTTATATATACAGTCTATGGTTTATCCTTGTCAACCTGTTTAGCCCGAGAGACCCCGGTACCGGGGCAGCAGGTTTTTTTTTAACGAAACTGTGTCTCAGGGCTTCTTGATATTTAAAAACCTATGAATGTCTTATACTCGAATAACGGGAAAAAACTCAGCTACCTGACGATATGAGCCATTTTTACCGAAACAAAACACAAGTCTCACAAGAAGCGTTAGCATTAGCCCTTATTAAAAACGGGCTGATGCTACTAACTAGCAAAAATGATTTTTAAAACGTAATATGTTCTGCACAAACTACATATCATCTGAATGCTGATACTCCACAGATTAATTTGATATACATTTCATCACTGGACGACAAGAACTCACTGAGCTAGCAGCCAGAACAGAGCAAAAAAACAACAACAGTTTTCTAAACCATAACAATAATTATGTCTTACCGTTGCTGTTTTGTGATCAAAAGTTGTGTTCAAGGGAATAAAAACACTGCTCAAGGTTAATCCAATGTCTCTTAGTCACTTTAGAATTGTTCCTGATAATCCATCATTACATTCATGGCAGCAGAGTAGGTATAAAGTGTTTCAGTCCGGGGCTAATGCTGTCTCCCACCAGGTTTACGCAAACCTCTTATTCCTCCACGTAAGTGTTTAGCGGGACTTACTAACCGCCACTTGATTCTATTGGCTCTAACGGTTCAGAAAAGGTGTCAATCACCCAAATCGACCAATGGGTTCAAGAGATAGGATCCTGCGTAGTATAAGTAATGCCAGCAGCGGCTATTTTAAGCACATGACGCAGCAGAAACAGCACCGCAGCACCACAGCTGCAACACTGCGACGAACTAACCCAGTCTCACGGAATTTCGTGTTATAGTCACGACATTTAATCCATTGATTCGTGTTCACCAACACGATTTCCCCCTTTTTTTCGTGTCACACAGAACGATTTTAAAAGCAATGTATTTCTATTGGTAGTATGTTTCGTGCCTGCAGCACGTCTTTTTGTCTGTTCGGGTCTTGGAAGACCGGAAGCTGTGGGGTTCATAAAAACATGTTCTTACTCAATATCAAGCCTTGATTATTGTTTTTAAATGGTATAATGTTGGACTTTTTTTGTTGTCTGTGAGGAAAAGAAATGGGGCTCAGAGCCTCAGAATACTGACATCTGTATTTCTTTTCCTTCTAATTTGTTATTCTTTTCTAAATAACACACCGTTATTTACTCACCAATAACACACAATTATCCTTGTTTTTATTTATTTGTTTGATTCCATTATCTCTGGCTTTTTTGGCGTCCATCAGGAACTGAATTTCAAAATAAAAATAACCGGAAACAGACGTAGTACATTTCGAGCATCATTGCGATACAAAGCCACTGAACTGGTTAGATCCTCAGCTATGGTTTAAGCTCGCTGATTGGATGTTTTAGCCGCAATGCATGTAGGGATATGGTTTTAATGCAATGTGAAATCCAGCCCAGTCTCACATCTCACATCACATCGTCATAAACAAATACCGGAAACAGACCGAATTTAAAAAAAAAAAGAAAATAATACTTCATTCCAAGTGTTCTTGCTTTTCTCTTTGAAAGTCATCAGATAACGGCATTGTAATACGCGGTTCAGCTGCATTACATATTACAGATCTGCCGTAGTTCTTTATTTATAGAGCCCTGATGAGAAGACCTTTGGAAAAACTGGAAGAACTGCCGCCAAAACTGAATTTCAGTCAGACAACTCACGTGTTTCTTTAATATGTTTATTAGAAGCAGCATATAGTAAGTTATACATTAGTCGACTAGGCTCGGGCATCATCACCAGTGGTATAGTGGGCGTTGGACGCGGGGGTACGCCGTACCCCCACTTATTTAGGGCACAATCTTTTTTTTAAAAGTCTAATAAATATAAAATCATTGCCAGTCTTATCAGTTGCAAGTGTGTATTTGTTGTAATAATGACAACAACATAATACATTTCACAGTAATTCTAATACAAAATAAAAACGATTTCCTTAAAAAATGATTATTCGTCATCACGCTCGTGACCCTAAGGCAAGCTGGGGGTGTGTCAGTGACACACCCACAGCGAGCCAGCTCGCTGCCCGTCGGGTTTTGCGGCAGCTCTTTCCCTCAAGAACGCTAACGAAAAAGCTCTATAATGGCAGCCGCAGGCAAACATTTTTTACTTGACTTATTTTCTAAAAAGAATAATATAATTCACAAGAACATCTTATGTAACTTATGTGCCAGTGTGTCCATGGTGTTGAGTTTGTGTGTGTTGAGCGCAGCGCCCTCTTCTTTTTGCAGTACAGTAACTAAAGTAGGACTAAGCATACTGGTCGTTTCTGTGGACCTGTCTGCCTGTTTTGTGAGTGCACTGGGCGCGTGCCTACTTGTGTGGCATTGTTTGGGATTACCTAATTAAAATAGCGTCCCCCCAGTAAAAAAATCCCACTACACCACTGCTCATCACTCCATAGATATACATAGCACGATGAGTGATGATCGAATAACTAACCCCCAAGCCTACAGGTGGAAGCTGGGGTGGTGGTGGGGCAGGCAAGCAGCAGCGACGTAGAGGTAGCTGCGGCAATAGCAGCAGCAAGCAATGCATGGAGAGAGATCTAGCAGGTTATATAGAGCGGCATATTAAGGAGACTCTGTTTGGTTGGTTGCAGAGTGGCAAGGGGCGTTATGTACGAATGCAGCATAAGTGCTCGAGTTGACTGCCTGAACTAGCTCGCAGGCTTCGCCCCATACGTGACGTGGATCATAAATATATAAGCAATTAAACAACATCTTACATTTCTTTTTACACGACTTTTATATTTGATCCAATTGGTAGATAGGCTGTATTTACACCATAACGGTGAAGAGCTGATAGAAAGGGACGCCTGGTGGTTGAAGAACGTAATTGAATTTTATTATTTTATTATTAGATATTAATAGGAGCCCTATAAAGTATATTCATTACTGGTTATTCTCTACTAATAGTTAATTAAAGACTGTATATAATGACTATTTTGCACATCCCTTTCAACATTTCAAGATTTTCTAAGCTAAGGTTTATTGACATATCATATTATAAACAACTACGGTGTAGTTATGCAATGAATTAAAAACTTGGGTCGCAGGTTCCTCAACAGTGCATTACAAGACACCTATCAATATGTGTGTATACCTCCACCATTAAACTGTCATATTCTGCATATTTCTTATACTATCTACATACATCTTATAAGAGTATAATACATATGTATAATATCAGTTAAAATAAGTGCTTAAACATAGTTAACACTGCAGGAAGCAATATATTAGACGTTAAGTACTTTGTCAGGCTTAATATTTATCTGTAGATACAAATGTCACTGTGTGTGCTGTGTGCTCTGCCTGTGTGACCATTAAAGAGGGTTTCATCCCTCCATATTCTTCTTCTATACCCCCAAAGCTTTTTTCTTATTCAAAAGAAGACCTTAACCTAAAGTATTCTTTAATGTTTAAATTAAGCCTTATTAGTTTGTCTGTTTTGCACATCCTCCTATTAATATCTAATAATTAATGCTGTCAAAATTATCGCGTTAACGGCTGTAATACATTTTTTGAATTAATTGCGTTAAAATATTTAACGCATTTAACGCATGTGCAGAATGGCCCGCCCCATACATCCCACCAGTGGCAGCGCTGGGGTAGGCTACAGTCATACCAAGAAATGGCTTAGCCCCACCTTAGCCCCATCATGAAAAATGATGTTAAAGTAAGCAAATGATTGATAGGTGTGTGGGCTGATAGGTGTGTGGGCTGTCTTTCATTTTGACACACAGAACAATGTTATAATAAACATACATACTGTATGTTAAATGTATATATCCGCCTTCTTTCATTTATCTTTCCATTCCCACAACAATATACATAAAGAAATGGCATATTTTGGACATAGTTCGAATGGTGATTGATCATGATTAATTAATTTTGAAGCTGTGATTAATCTGATTAAAAATTGTAATCGTTTGACAGCCCTACTAATAATAAAATAATGAAATTCTGCTTTAATGCTTTAACCACTAGGTGTCCCTTTCTATCAACTCTGCACCGTTATGGTGTAAATACAGCCTATCTACCAATTGGATCAAATATAAAAGTCAGCCGAATTATTGTTGATACTGCGAGGAGACGTATTGTGTGAAAAGAAATGTAAGATGTTGTTTAATTGCTTATATATTTATGATCCACGTCACGTTTTCAGTTTTGGCAGCAGTTCTCCTGTTTGTCTAGAAGTCTTTTCAGCAGGGCTCTATAAATAGAGAACTATGGCAGATATGTAATATTTAATGCAGCCGAACCGTGTATTACAATGCCGTTATGTGATGACTTTCAAAGAGAAAAGCAAGCACACTCTGAATAAAGTATATATTTTTTTTTTGTTCAATGTTTTCGGATTTCACATCACATAAACACCAAATCCCATCGTGCAATGCGGCTAAACCATCCAATCATCGAGCTGAGGATCTTGCCTACGTCTGTTTCCGTTTTAGTTTACGATGGATGTATTTTGTTATACACACATTCCTTCATATTTACATTTTAATTTACATTAAAGTATTTCGTGAGGCCTTCTAACATGTTTTTAAATATAACTACGGTTGTAGTTGAAGAGTTTGTAAATTAACATGAACCGAAGCTGTTGCCTGGCAACGCAATCACACAACGTCACATCCGTTAATTCCACATCCACACGCATGGATTAACATCGATTTAATACATTAATGTAGCCTTTGTTTCTGCTAAAAGAGGTGTTGACCAGCTGGGGTAACAAGAAAATTGGCGTAATCGAGTGTGACTATTAAAAAATGAATCATTATTATATTAATATTGATAATAACAACTGACTGTCGGGGTAGCATTTGCTTGGCATTTCTGGGTATTTCTCCACTGGTTTACATGGGTTAACAATACCGTGTAAATGTCAGGTTTGAAGGGACGAAATCGTGACATCTTCACGTCTCCCAGCATGGTAAATCGTCACATGTTCACGTCTTGCCGTGATACCGGGTTGAGCCAGCATGTGTAGTTCTTGGGGGTGGGGGGGGGGGGGTGGACACGTTCAAGTCCAGTTTTGGATAGTGTGCCGTCGATGGGTTTCATTCCATTTCAAAGTGCTGTTTGACGCTCGGCGTAACCTTGGCGCACTGCCAGTCCAACATCCAATCACAGAGCTTGAGGACTAATCACGGGGTTTGTCGAGCAAAAGCGCATGATGTAGTCTCAAACGATAGCTGAGGATTATGGGTAGTGTAGTGTCTTCGGCCATCCTAAATTCGGATACAACTATTTGTTTCTCAGAGTCAAGGGGGAAAAACACAAAACCATTGTACACAATTTAAACCAATCAATGTTGTGTAATTAACAAGGATAATCTGGTGTTTTTGAGTTGATGAGTAGTGCAGATATCACTGTAAAATCAATCGACAGTAAGGAGAATACTTATTTCGGGGTGTAAAATGATCCGTTATCCAATGGCAATCACATTGCCTTTAACTGCCTCCGACATGGACCGATGAGGTGCTTCCCTGAGCGTCAAATACCGCCGCCGATGGGAATACATTGCAATCAGTTGAAAGCTCTTTGCGTCAGGTTATGAAGCTGAAGCAGACTCGGCACGTCACAACTGCACGCCAAAGGACCCTGACCAAGCGTCGCTATTGGACGATCAGGGAGTGAGACTGTGTTGTTTAAGACGTAGCATTCGCCACATGCTAATGCTAACCGGAAATGACGAGATTTACTTAGCGGAAAACCGGAAGTCATGTGTGAACATTCGGTTTTTAGAATAAAACAGATTTAAATTAAATACAGTGTATTTAATTTAAATTACGCCATATTTTAATTTCTTACAGAAGCCATGCATTCCACATGGTCTTTATCATATTTGATTATAAGGATTGTGTGGGCAGTTTGCATGCTGCAAAACAAGTAAAGAAAGTCAAACAGAAAAGTTGGAGGGTAGCTCGAGACACAGCAGCCATCCACGGTACCATCTTAACATTCTATTTATGTTGATAAAGGTCCCTGTGAGGTTTTCATAGCTGGTTCATCCTGTTTGAGTGATTGTTTTTGCAATCACCATTACTTATCTATGTGCATATGTACTGCAGCCCTGACTGTGAATAACAATCTTCACTATATGTAGAGGCCATTTAAGGATTCCCGGGCAAATGATTTACTGTAAACTGATTTAAAATTATTTCTCCCAGCATTGCAGCATGAAGTGGAATAACAACAGCATTTAACAGAATGATAGACATTATAAGAAAAAACGTTCTCCATGCAACACAGACTCTGGGACTGTAATACCATTTACATAAGTTACACCACTTACATAAATGCCAGCGCATACTGTAAATTAGGCAGTATGAATCACCTTTAGTCTCTGTCTCCATCGCTCTCTGTCTTTTTAATGGCGAGAAAGCAGGTAGTTTAGTCATCCGTAGAGGTGCAGTTCAGTGTAAGTGTTTGGATGTGTGAAGGAGATGGCTGCGTGCTGTAAGTAATCTGTGGAGAGTGAGTGGGGGTAATGGCATCTCTTTAGTCGGACTGCTCTGGTACTACAGCAGGACAGTGTTTACATTATGGAGAAACTTCCGATAAAGGGGCAGCATTATTTTAAATGATGAGAAGAAGGGGGGAAGGTGGGATATATTTATTTTAATATCACCTCATATATTCGTGTGTGTTAAATTTGAAGGGACAAAGTACATTTTTCCTCTTTTAAATATAGCGCAATAGTCTTTTCTTCCACTTTTATGTGTATTCAAAAGGGTGGTTTTTTGGCTCTGTGGTTAGGCATAATACAAATGACCTTTGACATCTGCTTTGCAGTTCCCAGAATATCAGGAGAGTGTTAGGGTCTCTCTGTTAATCATCCACGGTTTTTGCAATTAACAGGGGAAGCCAAAGGGGGTTTTCCTCAAAGATAATACTGTTAAATTCTTTCTTGTTGTTAATGATGCACATCCTGCAGGCCTTGAGACTTGGGTCACCCAGCAGTAAACGAGATAAAGGTCCTTTTGAGCTTATCAATAAAATCTATTCATTCCTAGTAAGTTGACTTCAAGGTGAAAGGAAGTTCACAGAAGCCATTAAGCGACAAGAACAATTAACTTCTGTTAAAGATAAGGTGTATGTTGAAGATGTTTAGGGGGAATGAGTATGTGTCTTGTCAAAGAGTTCTCTGTCATGACTCCAAATCATTGATTGGGGGATCTGCCTAAGGGCAGAGGGACACACACACACACACACACACACACACACACACACACACACACACACACACACACACACACACACACACACACACACACACACACACACACACACACACACACACACACACACACACACACACACACACACACACACACACACACACACACACACACACACACACACACACACACACACACACACACACACACACACACACACACACACACACACACACACACATACACTGTGAAGCAACAGATGGAATCAACAACTGCGGACTCACTACCTGGGGTCCCGCCCAGAAGTGAAACCGACCAATGGAACACTGCCAACTCACTGGCTAGCTCGCTCAGAAGTGAACTCGCCAATAACAAATAGCTAGGGAAGAGAAAGCGATAAAACTCCTCCCCACCTGTGTATAAATGTTGTGATCATTTTGAAGATCGGTGCTCTTGTTTCTGACTGGCTGTCCTGAGACGTGTCTCACACGGTGGTAGAACCTGAGCCCGGAGTACTCTGCAGAGTGCTTCGTGATTAGGTGATTGGGTGATGTATTGTATGTTTTTACCATTAAAGCAGATTATTGTTTAACCCTTATCCTGGTACTTTGACTTTTCCTTCTTTTAAAACCAACTCATAGAGGAACGCGCAAAGCAGAGATTCGCCCCCAACAAATTGGTGAATCCCGACGTGATGACGTCATGAGGTGGCGCCGTGAGGACGTGCCGACGTGGTGACGTCATGAGTAGGTTTTTTTAGAGGAAAATCAGCAGCCAGCGGACGAATGGTCCGGAGAAAAGGCCTAGAATAATCTCTGACAACTAAAACGAGGATCCTACAATTGAAAGGTGAGCAGACGAGCCTGTTTCTATCGAAGGTCTGTAATTGGCTAAACTAAATTTTAGAGTTGTCAGAGACATATTCCGGTGTCATAGTTGTTACGGGGGAATATGCAATACATATTTTAGGTAGGTAGGAAAGTTATATACATATAAAAGTGAATCAGCAAGTATTTCAGCGTGGGGTATTGAGTCTCTAACGGCTGGAAGGGTATAGAGTCCCTGGCCTAGTGGAGGTATGGGAGTCCTCACAGGCTATACTTGCTGGGGAAGCCAAGTAGAGTATCGAGTCTCTATCCATGGCTAAAGTGAAAAACAAATCTGAGGTTCATAGGAACCAAAAGTTGCGTTATAAGTCAGTGTAGTGTTGGTTGCGGGTATAGAGTCCCGCACGGCAGCTAGCTGAAGGTGCTAGTATTGAGTCTGCATTTAAGACTAAATTAAAAAACAGATCCGACGCTCATGGGGCGGGGGGTGCGTTATAAGTCTGTTGGGTTTAAACTCCCATGCTGTTGAAAGAAATATCGCATCTTAAAAGCTGCAAAGACAGTGAGGAGGATATATTTATGTACCAGGTAAATAAATGGAATATATTATTGAACATGAAACAGCCTTAGTCAGATAAATAGATACGGAGTCATAATAGAGGGAGAATTTGAACGAGAGGTGCGTGAGTTAAGAGCTTACGAGAACAGTGGGTTCAAGCAGAAAAATTGAATAAAAGGATAGCAGAAGTGTTAATTTTTGAAAGAAGCCCCCCTTCTCCTAAAAAGGCTGAGAGCTACAGCGGGGGAGAGAGAGGGGGGTGTCAGTATTTGTCTGTGAGATTCCTCCGAGAGCAGCAGCAGCCCGGAGTGTGTCTGCTTGCATTTTTCTCTAATGCCTGAAGTTGGAAGGAAATACATTGAAAATTAACAGATCAATGAGTGATTTGAAGTGGTAGATATATTGAAATAAATATGAAACAATGATTTGCTGCTATTTAAACATAGTCTTTGAGAACTGATTGATACCGTTGCATTGCATTGTGAATTTCATGGTATTTGTCATTAACTAAGGATTGTACTTAATTATATTCCAAGGGAAAAAATATATTAAATACAGTAACCTTAGGGGAAAGTAAAGTAAAGTGGTTTACTGAGTATATGAAGTACATTAAAGTTAAGGCTTTATTCAAATGAAATATAATAGGTGGATTTTTCCACCTAGAATAAGACATAGAAAGAGGAACATTTGTTAAACATTAAATATCGAACTCACCGGAAGAAATATATATGGTAATGTTATTTAGGAGTTGTATTTATCATATACAGTTACTCTCAGTTGATGGTTGTTTAAAGCAGATAGGAAACTGAAAACGTAAACGATCCACCAGAATTGTGTTTTTAAGTTTAAGAAGAAGGAGTAGAAAGTAAAAAGAAGGTTTTTGTAAGTTTGTTAGTCAGAGGGAATCTGTTAATGTTTAAACAGGACAGAGGTGCTGCACAAGGTTTTTCTCCAGCCATCTCACACGGTTACACAAAGGGGCTGCAGGGCGCAGAGAGGAAGAGAGAGAGAAAAGTCAGATGGTTTGAAGAAGTATAGAGAGCATACAGGTTATATAGAGTTTCTACTATTCTGGAAAATGTGCTATTGTTTTATGAGTAATATAAAATAAAGAATATATTTAATAGATATAAGAACAACAGGCTAACCACTGGTTAACAATTAAGTAGTAAGGACAGAACCTGTTCCGTGATGATTTATTTAGGTTTCAGCTTTATTAATAATGAAGATTACATTTTGTAATAATTCCCTTTAGATGTTCCAAAAATATATTAATTAACTGTAATCAGATTACTTGTTTTAAATATATAGCGCTACATACAGTTAGTTTTGTATTCCATTACAACCTAACCCTGGTTGTAACACACAACTTAGATAAACAATTTGAAAAAGAATAGAATAACCAAGTAGATAAAAGATGAATCTATAGTGGTTAAGAAGGGTGTCTTTGTTTTGCCTATTAACTTAGAACTGAAGTAATGAAGAATAGGAAGACTGTTACCATGAATGGGTTTAACATTCACATGTTTCAGCATTCCTGACCATATAGACACTCAGCTGTTTTATTTTGTCACCCGCTGGGGGAGAGATTTACATTGAGTTTTTCTCAGTAGCTGATTTGCTGTGATTACAGCAGCATTGGATAGTTGTGCGCCACCTTTGGGTTGTACTCTGAATCAGTGTGTTGGTGAAAAGTTGCTCATTACAGAAACAGAAGAAGTGTGCAAAGAACGCATCTCTGAGGAGGTTTTGACAGTTGGCTTGTGCCTCGTTGTCAAGGCAACAGTGGTGTGAAGAGGTACTGCAGTTTTTGGGGATTTCTGCTGTACAGAGGACAACGTGTGTCTGCTGATTGTATCAAATTGATCCAGAGGTCCCTTCCCCCTCAGGACATCCCAATGCCAGAGAGAGTTTCCTTGGAGCCCACTGACCAGGGCCGGTTCTAGCTTTTTGGGGACCCTGCCACTGACTACAGCTGAAGAGGACAATGAATCACTGACTGTTCTCAATATGACAAGATCTTGAGACAGGCTGGTCTCAGTCTGTTCAGAATCTGAAGAAATCATGCGATGATTTAACAGCATAACTGTGCAAGAGTTTACCAGAAGGTGGTGTAGAACGATATGCTTAGCGTTTAGGAAAGGAGGCTGATGGTTTAATGATGGTCTGGAATACTGAAAAGATTAAAGTTGAATATCTTTGTTTGGCAAACAAGACATCTGATTATTATGTCACACATAATAATCTTGACATGGTGACTAGCTATGGGTAAACGTGTGGACGTTATACCATTATTATCATGAACTAAAAATAAATAGGGAAATAGTATCTGGTTAAAGATGAATGGATTTCATATCCTAGAGGATTAGTTATATTGTGAATACTTCACAAGGTATTTACTAATGTATTTTGAAGAACAAATAACAAGAACACAAGTCCAGTTTTGTTTTGTTTTTAGATTAAATTGTCCATTACCAAAACTGTTCAGCTTAGGTCTAGCTTTAGACTTTAATTAGGCTTATTTTTGTATATCTGAATTTTTTTTTATATGTTGGCTATTCACTAGATAGAAAGATGGCATTACTCTCCATTTGTTAAGAACATTTCTGAAGATTAAATATTTGTTTCATTCCTAATATTCCTATTTAAGACGTAATTTTAGAGTAACAAGGCTGATGCTGAAATTGGAAAATGTGGTAGTGGTTTGCATGATGTAAACAAAAAAAGGTTTTGTTTGTTCAACCTCCAGTTAGATCTGAAACAGTAATAATGATTGATTTGGCTAAAGCTTAGTTTAACATCCTGATGTAACATTATGAGGTATGTTCACTTCTAAGGGTAAACAAATTGATAAAATTGATTATTGTTATTATTATTGATTAATTTGGAATATTAATTCAAAAGGCCGTTTTCTGCAGGTTCACTTAAGAATGCCTTGCATGAACATTTGTCAGGTATTGTGTTTCCTCTCTCCCTCTCTCCCACTCTCCCTCTCTCCCTCTCTCTCTCCCTCTCTCCCTCTCTCTATCACACTAAATGCGCTATTGCCACACACATACAGAGCCGAGCTTGAATGACACAAGTACACGTGTATTTCCATGCAATTCTCTGATTGGTCTGATGTCTTGGAAATTACAGTCCTGCCGTTGTCTCTTGTGTCATGATGAGGTTCATGTAAAGCACGGTTAATGTATTATATTATTGAGGTGTTTCAAATATACATCAATCCAGTGGCACCTGCTAACGGGGTGGTGGATGATAGGTTTACATCTAAAAATGTATTTCTCAAACATTATTATTTTAATTTTATTTTTCTTTCTTTTGTTACTTTTTTTTTTAACGATCCGCGATCTACCCGCACCACACTCGCGATCGACCGGTCGATAGCGATCGACTGGTTGGCGACCACTGATGTATGGCATGGAGCACCATCCTTGTGACTGCCTCCTCCTGATTACTGTACACTACTGTGATGTCAAACTGCTGACTCGTGCTGTGCAGATGCTCTTCACCTCCTCCCCTTCGTCAAATCCTGAGTGTAGTCTCTGTGGGGCAGCAGTGACAATTTAGTTGCTCACAAACAAAAATAATAATAAGACTTTGAAGGTCTTTTTCTCAAAATTATGACTCTGTGACAGTCATTATATTATGTAACATATTTTGCTTAATATTTGTAGTACAACAATCCTGGTATCATTAGAAAGCTAGGAATCTCCTCTTTCCAACAGTGTATACAACTCAAAATGTGTCTTCGGGTCAATGAGACTGATTCCAAGTGACCGAGCAGGTCACAATGGCAATCAGAGAAAGCGATAAACTCCATTGAGACAAATAAAGGGGCAGTTACATCTGACCCAAAATAAATCAAGGATACTTTTCAGGACTTCTACCAAGACTTATATAGTTCTGATCAGTTGCTTCATATCCATGTAATGGGAAGAAACTCAGCTAACTTATCATTTTTTTTTTCTTTTTGCAAAAATAACCACAAAGCTAACGCTGAGCCTCTGAATTAGCCACGAGCGAAAAAATGGTAACGGCGTTTGCACAGAAAACAAAGTATAACACCCTTATTACTTATCGTAACTGCACATCCAACATATCGATTAGCATCGTGAGAATACACAGAATCGATAAGTATCTATATCATCACTCCACGATAAGAACTCGCGACAATATTAACAAAAACAGACATTAAAACACGTGGCACTAGGTAACCAAAACGGGAATATGTCTTACCTTAGTCGTTGTCTGATCAAAAGTTGTCTTCAATGGCATTAAAACGATAAAAACGCTGCTGAAGGTGAATCCATAGGTTAATCCAATGTGTCTGTGTCACTTTGAAATTATTTCTGATAATCCATAAGCAATAAACCTACTTTTCCATTTTCAGATTTCAGAGCTAAAACATTTCAAGTGCTACTCAACTAGCTTTAGATAAGCCAGTCCTTTATTAGTATATAAGTGCTTTGTTAGAAATTCTTTGTTAGTAATTCTATCGCTCGAAATGGAGTCGAAAGAGATGAGTTTTCAGTCTACGCCGGAAGATGTGCAAGCTATCTGCTGTCCTGATTTCAATTGGGAGCTCATTCCATCATTTTGGAGCCAGGATAGCAAACCCACGTGTTTTTGCTGATGGGAACTTGGGTCCCCCTCGCAGTGCGGGTGCAGCGAGCTGTTTGGCTGATGCAGAGCGGAGTGCACGTGCCGGGGTGTACGGTTGAACCATATCCTGGATGTAGGAAGGGGCAGATCCATTCGCAGCATGGTACACAAGTACCATTGTCTTGAAGTGGATTCTAGCAGTTACCGGAAGCCAGTGAAGGGAGCGGAGGAGTGGCATGGTGTGGGAACATTTTGGAAAGTTGAAGACCAGACCAGCCGCTGCATTCTGGATGAGCTGCAGAGGTCGGATGGCACATGCAGGTAGACCAGCCAGGAGGGAGTAGCAGTAGTCTAGGCGTGAGATGACGAGAGCCTGGACCAGAACCTGCATCGCTTTCTGGGTCAGTAGGGGACGTATCCTCCTGATGTTATAAAGCGTGTATCTGCAGTAGCGGGTTGTTGCAGCGATGTTTGCAGTGAAGGACAGTTTGCTATCTAGGATCACACCCAGATTCCTTGCAGTCTGAGTCGGGGAAACAACAGAGGTGCCGATGTTGATTTTTAGGTCAAGAGTGGGACAATCTTTTCCCGGAAGGAAAAGCAGTTAAGTCTTGTCAAGGTTGAGTTTGAGGTGGTGAGCAGACATCCACTGAGAGATGTCCGCTAGACAAGCAGAGATGCGTGCGACGACCTGGGTCTCTGAGCGGGGAAAGGACAGAATTAATTGGATATCGTCAGCGTAGTAGTGGTATGAAAAACCATGCAGGCTAATTACAGATCCGAGCGAGTTTGTGTACAGGGAGAAGACGAGGGGACCAAGAACAGAGCCCTGAGGGACCCCTGTAGTTAATTGACAAGGGTCGGACTCGGACCCTCTCCAACTTACCCTGTATGTGCGGTCTTTGAGGTAGGAGGTGAGGAGGGAAAGTGCAGAGCCAGAAACTCCAAGTTCTTGGAGAGTGCGAAGGAGGATCTGATGCTTCACTGTGTCAAATGCAGCTGACAGGTCCAAAAGGATGATGACAGAAGAGAGGGAGGCTGCTTTAGCAGTGTGCAGTTCCTCAGAGACAGCAAGGAGAGCAGTTTCTGTTAGGGATGTCCCGATCACCTTTTTTTGCTCCCGATCCGATTCAGATCATTTGATTTTGACAATTTGCCGATACTGATTTTTCCCGATCCGATCTTTATGCAATGCATTAAGAGAAAAAAAAGAAAAAAAGCATTCAAGTTTTCCCTTAAGGTTATTTTTTTATTTAAATTGGATATTCTATCCAACATGGATATAGCTTCTTTCTTTCACAGCAGCATTGGATCAGTTCAGTTGTGCAGCATTGGATCAAAACAAAATAAAGCTTTCAGTACTCGTTAGCTTACTGCTACAATTAGACACTGCGCCCTGCCCACTCTGTTGCCAGATTTGAGAGAAATAAGCAACCAGGTCTTTGAAAACAAGCCCCAAAGAAGCAACACATACATGATGTTCTGTAATTTGAAACCAAAACTAAGGCCTCAGGATGACTTTAAGACTTGAACATGGTCATTTTTGTTTTGTAACATTGAATACAACATTTAAAAAAAAAAAAAATCCCGATCCCCGATTTTTTTTCTCCCGATTCCGATCTTTTCAAAATCACGTGATCGGCTCCGATCCCCGATCACGTGATCGGATCGGGACATCTCTAGTTTCTGTTGAGTTACCTGCCTTGAAACCAGACTGGTGCGGATCAAGAAGGTTGTTCTGATGGAGATAACAGGAGAGTTGTTTAAAGACAGCGCGTTCAAGTGTTTTAGACAGGAACGGGAGGAGAGAGACAGGCCTGTAGTTTATAACATCAGACGGGTTGAGAGTGGGTTTCTTTAGGAGAGGGTTTACTCTTGCCTCCTTGAGACTTTTTGGAAAGTGATCAGAAGTTAGAGAAGTGTTGATGAGATGGGTGAGAAACGGTAGAATATCAGGAGCGATAGTCTGAAGGAGGTTGGAGGGGATAGGTTCCAGAGGACAAGTGGTAGGACGGGCAGAGGTAATGAGGGTAAGAACCTCACTTGGAGAGAGAGGGGAAAAGGAGGTTAGTGTGTGGGTGAAACACCCATATGAAACAGAACTGTAAGCAGATTTTTTTCTTTATGGATATTTTACAAATCACTTCCCTTTTAAACTGTATTCTTGTTTATTATTAACAACTTTTTTTTACTGTCATATTAGTATTGTATACCTGTTTACTTTATTCTCTTATTTTTCTATAACTATAATGATCATATAAAGATGTGCCTTTACCTCACTGGTTGGAGAAAAAGCTTCTTATATTCGTTAGCATAGCTAGCTAACCAGATGCTAATAACAAAAACGTTATTGGCTGTATGATCAGTATGACAGATGAACAGATCGCCACTGGGCTTTCAACTAAAGACACAGCCACGCAAAAACTGCGGCATGTGTACAGCTCCTTATGGGTATTGCAATTTGTGAAGTCCCGGCCCGGAGCCGCGTTCTGGTGCTCTCCGTTAGAACTACACTCCTGTCAGACGAGACATATACCACGTGATGACACGTTAGGCTTGTGTTGTGTTCAAGGACCCTGACCTTGGCCAGGAAAAACAAGCTTGTTTAATTATTTTGCGGTCTAGATTTCTTGAATTTTTTTCTTTTTTGCGTGTGTTTATAAATTACCTCGAGGGCCGTACCAAATGGTCTCGCGGGCCGTATACGGCCCGGAGGCCGGAGGTTCCCCACCCCTGGTCTAAAGCATTTGTTATTTAATTTCCCCCCTCTCATATTCAGTGTGGACGGATTGAGACAGCGTGGTGTCCAGAGAGCTGCAGAGACTTCAGGGAGAAACCTCTGTGTGATGGACGTCCTGTCTGTTGGTTTGGAGACGACTGAGTCTTTCCTCTGCGAGGAGGACCAGGCCTGATGGAGGAGCCCATGCTGGGCACAGCTGATACCAACTGCACAGGCCTAGTCTGTCACTTTATTTCACTAAATGTGTTTACTTATACATTTAATAGGTTTACACCTTCTGTCCATATGTGCGTTTAATTTAAAACATTTGATTAACTTTTGGTTCACATTTCAATAAATTGTATTTGTATTTGCACTCCTTTTGTCCAATATTGTTACTGAAAATGTTAGATTACACATTCACATCTGACTGAAGATTGGCCCTATTTATTTGTGACGTTGCAAACTCTGCGGTACAAGGCACAAGTGATGTGAAGCTCATAAAGCGAGGCAAATATAAATAATCAGCGGATAGAGTGTAGATGTGGAAATAGGTGCATTCGATCAGCTGACTGTTTTTACAATAAAAGTAGTTTCTTAGTGTACTGGTCTTAAAATTTCAGCATCAGCTTTTAATGTTTCTCTTGGATTTTCTTCTTGACCCTCAGAGAAGGAGAAAATATTGTGTCTTTCAGGCATGTCCGTTCTGAACAAAAATTACAGGAAACATAAAACATATTATTGCAGAACAAGTGTGTTATTTATGAAAGTGGTGTGTTTGTGTGTTTAGGGGCTGTAGATATAATTATTTTGTAATTGTAATGTTTTTTTTTTATTTCAACAGTGAGCTACAAAGACAATCAGATTATGAATGAACAGTATGAAGTTCATCAACACAGAAATATATGTTATCAAAATAATATTTAGCTGTTATCAAAACGTAGTGCAACTGTAGAAGCTTGCTCTGTTGTCTCACTGAAAGAATAACTTTGACCACGTTTTTTACAGACAATATTGAGAGATAAATAGTAGCAGTTCTCACTGTGTGTTAAATATCTTTGCCTTCAATACATTAAATTAGAAAGCTGACAAAATCACATTGCTTGTTAACATCTAAATGTAACTATTT